>NW_024609857.1:163717075-164034131 GCF_016920785.2 Ixodes scapularis
TGCTTTCAAACCAGAGCCCTACAGCACTTCTGACAAAAAAAAAGGGGGGGAAGGTCGGGAAAAACTATATAGAATGCGCGCAACACAACAATGGTCAGTTAGATAGCTGCCAAACCATTTCAAAAACACTAGAGAGAATTCGTTGTGTGGAAGTATCAGTAAGAGTAAGCTATGGTTCACTTCACCCAATACCGATAGTTCGAAATTAACAAAAAACAGCTTATGGCACAAGAAACTAATTCTGCGCAGCCTTCAGGTACTCTGCGTAGGGGCGGTACCTGGAATCCCCGAGTAGAGCTTGTTAAAGCGCTCCACTAGTTTAGTCAGTAGCTCTGGTACTACTGCCTGTGTGTAAAAGTAGAGACACCCTGGAAACAGGTACTCCTCCCAGAACTTCACATCAAAATAAATCCTTTCAACAGAAATGCTCTTTGCAAGAGAGTCTGCATTAGTGAAGATCGCAAAATCACACCAGCTGTGCCCTGTCACACCAACTTGTCCTTGAACTTGGTAGTACACTAAAACCTCGTTATAACGAAGTTGAAGGGGGCGCCATAATTACTTCGTTATAATGATTAGTTTGTTATAGCCATTGTTCCACTTCTACTGCCAATTAGCAAGCCAGGGAGGATGTACTCACCACTGAATCTGACAGAAGCCTGCAAAGCAAACAAACTAACGTAACAAAGAAAACGAAAAAAAAAAAGGTAATCATTTACGACTTTATTTGTGCATCACATCACTCAATGCTCCGCGCTGTTACGGCTCACTTCGCAGCAAAAAAGTCCATGATCGATTTTTCCCGCGTCTTCTTCAGGAGAATGATCACTTTTTCTGCGGATGACGGCGAGGATGGACCGAGTCCATCCTCGCCGTCATCGTGAGTGGCAAAAAAAGCGGCGCAGCGGAAATTCCGCATCCAGCGCTTGCGCGGATGTCGGTACGTCGGACTTGAAAACATTCGGCTCACAGATTTCTTACTTCCGGGCAGGGGTTAATACAGAATTTTCAACCTAAGGGGAGGGAACTCCCACTAACCTCGAAAGATGTCGAACAAGAAACGGCAAAAAACAGTCTCAAGTGCTGTATGAGAAAGGACCGTTTCGAGGTTGGCCTCAAAAAGTATCTGATGAGTATCAGCCATTTTTCGTTCTAAGGTTTGAGCTTTCTGTCGACATAGGTTGTCTTGTGTGGAACAACAGAGTAATTGTTTCAAAGTTCCTCCAAGATGACATGCTTAGCTTGTTGCATCAGCAACACATGTTGTTGTTGTTGATTACGGGCTTTATTGTGCAAAGCTACTGAGCAACACATGGGCATCACAAAGATAAAAACAGTCTTTGTGATGCCCATGTGTTGCATGCTGCCGAGTGGGTATCACAACTGTGCAAATAAAAATTATTATTATTATTATTATTACACATGATTTGTCACTTTTGTACCCATTTTCTTTGTTTTGAGGGCAATTGCTCGCTGCTCGCAGCTTGTTTTTGATGCCTGTAATGGATGAACAGACTGATGAAATGCTATCAAGTTGGACTTTCGTTTTGGTGTTTGGAACTAAGGAGCTGTCTTATGTGCTGTTTACACAAATCACAGAACACACCTTTTTGTGCATTCAAGCAAGGACACTTGTTGCCGTTTGGCGATGTTGAAGCTCAGGAAAAGCTGCCCTCGGATCGTTCCAGCAATGTCTGCTGGGAGTATTTGTTCCAAAGTTAAAGGTAGCGCTACAGACGAGGGCAGTGGAAGATACAGACACGGACAGGCGGTGACTCACAACCGATATTTAGTGAAGGATCAACGGAAGATAAAGCAGAAGTGCAACGACATATACAAAATGAGAAAGAAGACTAACCAAGACGAAAGAAAGCAACAATTATTTTTGACTTCAGAATTAAGAGAAAAAAGCAAGGTAAAAAATTGAAAATTTACACTAATGAAACAAGAAAAAGGAAAGAAAAAAAATCGGAATCACTAAAAAACAAATTGGAATGAAAACCTACTCCAATAAAATGAAAGAAAAAGAAAGAAGAGGACTGAAAATTAATCTAGTTAAACAAAGTTCTCACACAAAAGATTGTAAGTAGTGCAGTTCCTTCGCTGATAAGGCTACCGATGGTGCACTGACGCATGTGTCCCCTTAGCTGCTATGACTTGCGCCTCATAAATCTGTCTTGTTCTTTGATCGCTAAACTGCCTCAGGATTTTTGTTCGATGGAATGAGGGAGTACAGTTGCAATCTCGTATGTGTAGAGCGAGATGGCTCGCTGGTGATGACTTCAGAGACAGTGCATGTTCTCTCAATCTCATGTTCACACACTGGCCAGTCTGACCAACGTACATGAGAACAAAATCTCGTATACTACGCGTTTAAGGCAGTTCACAAACTTGTTAATATGAGTGACATCGCATTTGTCCTGTTTGTCGTGTTGAGAATTGACTTTTGGACACAGCCGTTTCAACTTATCAGGTGCAGAAAGCACCACCATGACATCAAACCTGTTAGCTACCTATTTCAAGTTATGTGATATGCAATGGATGTATGGCACTATGGCAGGTCCACTCCTCTACTCTTTGCTTCAATCTTGTATTTTTTCGTGCATTAATATAATCTCTGCCACATCCGTCAAGATGGACACGGGGTGTTAAATCACTGTTGTTTACGGTTTTAATGGCACAAGAGCATCAATGGCTATTCTGTTCCAAATGAAGTAGGTGGAAAAAGGGTGAGTAGAATTAAACTATAGGAGAATAGATCTATAGTTTGTTCAAAACTCCAATATTTCCAGAAAATCAGACATTTAAATGAGCTCAGTGGTCGCTCACCAAGTAGCAAGGCGGAGTGAAATGGAATGCGACCCTTGAAAAGATCAGAAAAAAAGAATTTGTGCTGCTGCCGAAGACCAGAACAAAAAAATAAAATATAAAGAACGGTCAAAGGTTCACCGCAGTGCTCGCAGGATGGAGGTCCTCCACCAGTAAGCAGGTAGCTATCTGTAAGGTAGGTGTAGTCAAATCTCAGGCAGCATAGGAGGACCTTGTGTAGTTGGCCCCACCTAGGATTTTGCTCACCTATGTAGAGCCCCTTAGAGAAATCCCTCAAACAAGCCCTGGAGAGTGTGCAGCGCAGGGCTGCTTACACGCTCTACAGGTGCAGAGCCCCTCGTTCAGCACTTTCAGCCTACAGGAACATTACAGAAGAGATGAGGCATCCATCCGCCTTTTCTGCAGCCCGATGGGAACCTCAAAGAAGTCCTCAAACGCTCCTCGCCTCATCGCCCGCACCGGAAAGATGCAGCTTCTCCTGGTACGTACGCTATGCCAGGTCGAGTCCTCTTTGATGCGCACAGCCAGGAATTGGTGCTCTCTGCCCCCTGAGCTGACTGTAGACATTCCCGTTGACCCCGAGGACATTAGGGCTTTCTGCCGGCTGGCAGAAAGCCCTAGAAAACCATCGAAATCACCAAACAGTATCGCATTCTTTTTCATTAAGTGGGAAATAGTCGCAAAACATTGATTACAGGAGTATATTGATTAACATATGGTGCTAAGGAACCAACACAGCCTTGTTTTCAGTTCCTGCGATATGGCAGAAAAGCCACACTTGGGCAATTTTGTTAACATTTGTATATGGCATGCTTCACAGCTTCGGGTATTCTTCACTGTTTGCATGTTTCGTGTTTCTTCGAAGATGGCCGTCAGTCAGTCTTTCTATACATCGTTTTCTTGCATTCAACTAAATCAAGAAAGTCAAGAAGCCGTTAGACAGTTTCGGTTTGAAGGTAACATCCAGATCCAAATCCGAAGCGCAGAGACAAGATGGCCGGACGCTACAAGACTCAGAACAGTGCTATGGATACTTTAGCAATATTTAGCTTTGATGATGGGTCAATGGCGGTAGAGACGATCAAACTAATTAGAGACTACGATCCTGCAAGTCATAACTCGAAAGCTTGGCCCAAATACAAGGAGGGAGCGCTAAAACAACATTGGGTGAAGGTAGACTGGCCTAATGCAGACAAAGCCAGTCGGGCTACCGGAACCACAACGCTGCACTCAACTCAGATCGTCCGTTTTGGAGGTATGTTATTCTCTTATGTTTATTCCAAACTTTCTATGAGCGGGGCAGGCTTGCTAGGTTTGGGTGGGCTGCTTTACGTGCAGCTTTATAGGTCTATATGCTGTCAAGTGTTTCAGGTGTTGAAATTAGCTGTAACTTGTATTTTCATACATTTCATTTTGTCGCTGTTCAAACTGCCGGGCCGAGCTTAAAGGCCGATGACCAGTCTCGAGATTCTGCAAGGCAGAAGATCCTCCTCAACATGGGGGAGGAGGAAACAGGCAACGGTAAACAGTGCAGAAGGGGGGAGGGGAACAAGCGAGGGAAAAGTGGAAAGCGCAAAGTGGTCGTCGGTCTTTAAAGAACTGCTGGAGAAATATGTCAATCAGCGGGACGCCACAACGATGGACAGTGAGGTAAGCAAGTTTTGGGGAACGGTATCTGTAGGCTTTACAATGTCCCTTTGGCTGTGCACCACTGGTTTTGACCGCAACTGATGGGAGTGCTGATCAGTCGATTCTGACATGGGGTTCAGGATTAAGTGACGAGGCCGGATATTCAGTCTTGCTTTCCTCTCTGCAGAATCCATTACTTTTGTGCTATTTTTTGTGCTCCCTCATCTGCTTAAGCAGCTTCTGTGCTCTAGGAGCGATGGTATTGTACTGCTTGGTGCCGCAATGCCAGAGTAACATGATCAGTCCAAAGTCCAGCTTTCACATCTACTTTAAGGACGGACCGCTGCATAAAGACACATAGTATACTGAGAAGCTGTTTTAGCATCCAAACCTCATGGAAAATTTCTGGTTGCTCTTGGAAATGGCTTATAACAAAGTCCACCAGACTACATCTGCATAGCAAGGCTTTATAAACTGCTGAACAATGTCTTATCTATAAATATAATTTGTGCACGCGCGATACATGGTCCATGAGCTTTAACTAAGATAAGAAAAATTAATATTAATTTTTATTTACTTTGCTTTCTTTGAGGTCAGTGGGACGGTGTAAGAAATTAAGTGTAGAAAATGTTAGTTGAAAATGAAAACAATGAGCAATTCAAGAACAAGTTCTGAACATTCCATTTATGTTTCGAATTTTGCGAAAGCTTACTGATTTTCTTCTTGAACTCACTCGTCGCAGAAGAAAGATAAGCTCCTGAAAGATAAGCTCCTGAAAAGGCTGCGCCAAGATATTAAAGGTCGGGGGGTACGTATAAAAACCTTTTTGTTATAAAAGTGTTAGTTTTATTGACGGCATAATCAGTATTCATATGATGTTGCGGTTTTGGTGTTTGGTTAGACTTATTTTTCTCAATACAGTAAAAGCTCGATAATTCACACTTCATTAATTCGAAATTACCGATAATTCGAATCAGCCGCCATGGTCCGGCCACGCTGAGTTCTATGTGTAAATATTCCTCTAATTGGTTGGCAAATTTGTTCCGCCACCGATAATTCGAACCAAGCGCCACCGTGCGGAGGTATACACCAACTCATGTTTACAAACAAACCGGAGCGCCCCTAGCGGACGTCACCGGCGCCGCGCATGCGCCGTGGTTGGTGGGCAAGAAGCCCGCCGTTGCCCATAAACAAACCACTAAATTGCGTTGTTGTCGGCGTCGGTGGGAGTCCCCGTGCTATTTTTCGCGTTGGAATTGTTGATTCTACGTCCTCCTAACAATGTCTGACTACTTGAGCGGCTTCAGCAAAACTATCGAGGCAAAACTTTGCGTGAATAATGTGACGTGCGGTGATTCATTTCACGTGGACGCCGCAGAATGGGCGCTAAGGCCTGACTCCCACGTCGAGATTCTGCTCGCTATTTTCAGTCGCGACGTCGCTCGGACTGCGAAAGCGTGGACCGTAGCTGAGATGGTGGACATCGATACTGAAAACCTCAAGTAGAATCGGGCATTACAAGTCGGTGATGGCCACTGGTAACAATGATCAACAACTTCTTGTATCTGTTTACACTTAGTTGACTTATTCCAACCAACCTTTTTGACGCCTGCACTTGGTTCTTATCGCAATTACCGGGTCAACGTTTGGTTTACGAGCCGCTGTCGTTTGAACGAACTGACGACAAAAAGCAGCCAAGTTTGAAAGAGCAGACGACAGTTCGAACGCACGCGCAATGGAGCACGGGCAAGAAGCACCGCGTCCCGCGTCAACAAACCATTCGAATGTCACGTTGTCGGCGTCTGTGTGAGTCTGCATACTCTTTCTGGCGTTGGAGTTGTCGATTCTACGTCCTCATCGCAATGTCTTACCACTTCAATCGCCTGAGCGAAATTATCAAGGCTCGTTACGCCGCTAAACTTTCCGTAAATAATTTGACGTGCGGCGATTCATTCGCATGAACGCTGCAGAATGGACGCCAAAACCATGATGAGATACTCGTAGCTATTTTCGGTCGCGACGTCGCTCGTGCTGCAAAAGTGTAAAAGGTAGCGGCGATGATCGACGTCGATACTGAAAATCGGAAGCGGGAACAGACAAAGCGTAACAAGTAGGTGATGGCCACCGGTACCAATAATTAACATCTTGTATCTACTGTTTACACCGAGCCTACTTAAGTCTTTTGAGGCCTGCAATTACTTCTTATTGCAATCACCGGGTCAAAGTTTGGTCTACGGGCCGCTTTTGTTTGAACGAGCAGACGACAAAAAGCAGACAACTTTGAAAGAGCAGACGAAAGTTCGAACGATCAGGCGGCCGTGTGAATTTGAAGACGCACTGAATCCGTGGGTGGTCCGGACAACTTGGCAGTTTTCTCTCGGTCATGTTGGAACAAAGGAAATACATCTGGCGACTACAAATTGTGGCCCGCACACGTAATCGTGGTTCGACAGCGTCAGGTTTGCCCTTTTCACGGCTACAATCCACGTTCTCGGACGAACGGAGGGGGCAAAAACACATGAAAACTGATCTTCAAACCTTCCCAGACTCTCTTGGTACAGCCCCCGTCGCAGCATTTTGACGAGAAGGCAGGTTTTTTGTCTCGTTTCTTCCAAAGGAACACAGGAATGCATGTCTGGCACGGTGACTTCTGCCCACCGCCCCAGACCGGAAATGCGTCCGGCGCGCCACCACCGCGGCGTGACGTAGGAGAGTTGAGTTGGTGTATAGTAAACCGCAGTGAAGAGCTTTCCAAGCCAAGCGATAGATGGCGCGTCCGGCGCAGCGGCCGACCCAGCAACCCAGCTCGCCGGGCTGTCCTTGAGCTAGCATCTCCGTCGTCTCCGGCTAGGCCTTTCCGCCTCTCGCTTATTTTGTTTTTTTGCCGTTTCGCGATGTCGATGTTGGTTCGCGGAAAGTACCGCGCCAAAACACTGAAGGAAAAAGTTGAAATTCTTCGGGAGGTCGACGCCGAGAATGCAAGCAAGCAAGATATCGCAAAGAAGTTCGGAATTCCTCGAAGCACGTTGTCTACGTACATCCGGAATAAGAAGGCTATCGTGGATGCCTACGAGGTCGAAGCCTTCAGTGGCGACCGCAAAAGACTTCGCCCTGTCAAGTACCCGGATTTAGAGAAAGCTTTGGTGACTTGGATCAAAGATATGAGAAGTTTGAACCTTCCGCTAAGCGGCTCCGTCATAATGGCGAAGGCAGCCGACTTTGCACTGCGCCTGGAACACGACGACTTCGCCGCCTTCGAAGGGTGGTTTCACCGTTTTCGCAAGAGGCACGACCTTGTTTTTCGTACAGTGTCTGGGGAAGGGCAAGATACCAACATGGAAACGTGCGGAACGTGGAAGAGTGGAGCGCTGCAAGACTACCTGCGCAGCTACTCGCCGTGTGACATTTTTAATGCGGACGAGACTGCTTTGTTTTTCAAACTCCTGCCAAACAAGACCATCACCTACAAGGGGGATAACTGCGCTGGCGGTAAGCGAAGCAAGGAACACTTAACTGTCATGCTTGCAGCCAACATGACGGGGACGGAGAAGCTGCCTATCTTTGTGATAGGCAAATCGGCAAAGCCTCGCTGCTTTAAAAACATACGCTCTCTGCCCACCAACTATGCGGCAAACAAGAAGGCGTGGATGACCGGCGCGTTGTTTGAGCAGTGGCTCAGGAAGCTGGACAAAAAGTTTGAGCTGCGCAATCGGCAAGTGTTGCTCCTTGTCGATAACTGTTCGGCCCACAATGTGGACATTGAGCTGAAGGCCATTCAGTTAGCTTTCCTACCACCCAACACGACCAGCATGCTGCAGCCCATGGGCCAGGGCGTGATTAAAAACATGAAGACATTTTATAGACGCCACTTGCTCGAGCGCATGATTTTGTGCTCGGGAAACGAGAGCCCCTACAACATCACGCTCCTTACTGCGATGCACATGCTTGTGCATGCCTGGGATCAGGGGACAGCGGCAACGATCGCAAACTGCTTCCGTCACTGCGGCTTCGATATTGCAAGCTCAGAGGCGACAGCAGATTCGACGGCCACAGCCGATTCCGGACAGGACGGGGAAGACATTCCGGCGAGTGTACGCCAGGCGCTGCAAGACGTCGATTTCACGGATTACGTCGATGCAGACAAAAGCGCGATGGTGTGTGGTGCCTTGACCGACGAGGAGATAATCGCGCATGTCAGGGGCGGAGAACCGCCATGGAGGACGATGATGGTGAAGAAGAAAACGAAGAAGCGCCTGTGCGTCCATGCGCGTCGGAAGTCATGGAGGTTCTCGAAGTTGTCCGTCGCTTCTTTAGCTTTGAAGAAGACGGAGAAGATGCTTTCCGCCACGTTCAAGCTCTTGAAGGAAAAGTTATGACAGCTGTTTTCTATCAAAAAAAGCAGAAAAAGATAAGCGACTTCTTTGCTCAATAAAGATGGCGGCCCCGAGCGATTATGAGGCCTCTAGATTCCAAACGTGACCGCAATTCTTTGACTTTCGTTAGTTCGAATTTCTTTTAATTCGAATTTGTTTTGCGTCCCTGTGTATCTAACTTTTTTTTCAAGTGTACTAGTAATTTATTCATTCAGGCCCACTGCAAGCTGTTCAGACCACTGAGGTAACTGGAGATTATAAATTTACTGGTTCAGTAACCTCTGCACTGTGAGGGCAGATGACATACATTGTTGTTTTCCTAAGCATTAGGAAACGTCAGTGGGCAGCAGGAATGCAACTTTGCGATTTTGTCAGAGGTCACTTCTCGGGAGCAGTTGCTTAGGACTTCCAATGTTATACTTTGTTGTACAACTCTGATAAGGCCCGTTCACACACATGCGTCCGTAGTGACCAGAACAACCGGAACAACCGAAACGACCGTTCCAAGGGTCTGCAACCGTCGGTTGCCATAGCGATGGGGGGACGCACGCGCGTGTCGTTCACGACGCAAGGAGTTGGAGCGAGCCCAACTTTCCTTGCTGCGTTCGAAACAACCAAAACAACCGACCAATCATGATGCGCCCGCCTCGTCGCATCGTTCTGACAAGATGGCGGCGGAGGCGAGGAACGCGGGTGAGGTCTGCTCCGAAGAGGACCTCATCAATGAAGTAGAAAAGTATCCGTGGCTGTGGAACGCCCGCCGCCTAGACTACAAGGACTCAGTAAAGCGTGCAAACTCCTAGCATGCCCATTGGGATCGCTGTAGGTGAGTACTGTCTCAGTACAGAGTGCCGGTTTCAAAGAGCGCCAAATGTTCGGAGACAGGAAGCAAACAGTCTGCGTGTTTCCCCGTGTCCTCGATTTTTCGGCACTTTAATATTGCCTGTGACATGTTAAAAGGTCATATTTACCCACCGTACTGCTTATCTGTATCCCTATTCACTGTGTTTGTCCGAGCGGCGTTTTGTCAAGACTCGGACGAGCTCGCGCGGGGCCGTCGGTTGTGGCCTGTTTGTGCTCACAGATGCTGCTCGCCGTCGGCAGATTCTCATTATAAGGTGTAATGTGTCCTAGGTTTTTATGACCCTCCAACTCGAAGAAAAGCAATAAATAAATGCGGCATGCAAGTATAGCAATATGCGTTCCGTTTTCACAAACTCGTTAAATAAAAAAAAAAGAAGAAATTGCATGTACGCACTACCATTCCTTGAAGAAAACGCGGGTAAAAGTACTCGTCGGGTAAACAATGAGAGCACATGCAGAGGGAAAAGAAACGCACGAGCGTGCAAATCGCGCGAACACTCGATCATCAGCCGCAAGTTATTTTTCGGCAAGCAACTGATGATGCGGCATTCGCGCTAGTCGCTATTCTGGGTGCATCAACTTCTGCTTGGCGTCCAGACGTGACGAGAAAGCATGTAGGCAGATCAAACCACTTCAGACATAGTTTTGCCTATTGCAGCGGTGGTAGTTACAACTAGATTAGGATTCAGAGTACCATTTGTGTTTTAAAATTCGCAGAGTGAAGTAAACGCTCCCAGTAAATCAGATATCAGCATGGTGGACACAGTACGTCGGTACTAAGCTTCAGAACGTATGTGAAACCTAGTTTAATTAGGATTGCTATCATACAATGACTATTTTCTACCAAAAAATTAATTTCCTTTATCTGAGCATTTGCTTTCTCCATTGCAGGCAGAGACTCGGACGCCTGCATTCAGGCATGGCGGGCACTACGTGCAAAGTTTGCCCGTGAACTAAAAAGAAGAACCAGCAGCCAGAGTGGAGCTCGAAGAGATGATGAGGGGGAGCCCACATTGCCCCTCTACAAGCTGCTGAGTTTTTTGCAGGGCCAGATCTAGCACCGACGGTATTATGCTAGATCTTTTACTGTAACCAGTGCAGCAGATTCTTAGTATGAATGTTTCATATTTTCGGTTTCTTTTACCAGACCCAAAGCGCCCGCCAGTACAAGTGGGCCACCGTCATCAGCTGCTGCTGGCCCTGCGCCTCAGCCCAACGGGGCCAGGGTTAGAAGCAGAGGCAAGTTTCCTTACATATTAAAAATGCCGACCTTTTCTTAGCTGAGAAGCTGTGCTCCATAAAACCTCTGCAGTCTAGTGACATGGTGGCTAAATGATGAAACTGTTTCAGGACTTCCATGATGTCATTTGAGAAATTTAAATAGCTCTAAATGAGTTCCTAACTTTTTGTACCACAAATCAGTTGTTCTTGGTGCCACTATTGATATTTGCATTATGTATGTGCAGTGATACCCATTATGCACTTAACCCCATATCCAGTTCATTGCATTGGTTATGAACATAAAGGGGGTAATGCCTGCATTCATAACACATCTTTATGTCAAAAGCACCATATAATTTCAGGTCATTAAAAATACCATCAGGATGGTTTAAAAATGTGCTATGTGTCGGACAGAAAATATATCACATGCGTGCAAAACCTTTTATTTCTTCTACACTATACAGGTGAGGGGCAGCTTGTCCCCTAATCACTCTGCCGGAGTTATCGGTTACAGCGACACTCATGCTTTGTTTTTTACATGCACAGACCTGCTCATGGAGGCCTACTACACTGAGATGGAGGACATGGATGAAGCTACGGAGCCAGACAACCGGCATGGAGTACACCAACGTAATGTTTTAGCTGCTCACAATTCTTTCTCGATAATTCCCAACATGTTTCCATGGAATGCCGGCAGAGCCGCTGATATCTGGCATGGGGCACTTTATAGTCCATTGCAACACAACACCAGGAGACGGAGCCCTTCCTCATTAGTAGAGTGAATGCTAGGGAGGAGGAGAGCAGACCCCAAAGTTTGCTGTGGCAATGTGGAAAGAGGGGAGGGCTCCGTCTCCTACTCTTCAGTCGCAACGGACTATAGTCTGTAGCAACTCTCATGGACTAGTTGACTCTTGCACACGGGGGTGAAGCATTAGAAGTAGAAGAAGAATGCGTAGTGTTGAATTGACGCAACCATTTTTCAGCTGGATGTGACCCAAAGTTGCTATGCCACGGCATTTACTGTATTTACTCGAGTAAGAGCCGCACTGTTTATAAAGAAAACCTGAGGGTTCGCTTTTCCGCAGAGCACGAAGATTGCCAATCACCGCGAACGACAGTAAGATTCCAGCTGTTTATAGGACAGAGATAATGTTTTTGTGCAAAGATACCATCTGTGAAGATTGCATTTGTATGGAGAATCGTGTTCTGTATCTGGTTATTCGCTACGTTATTTATGCGCAATGCAATTATTGGCTGTATATGTGTTCAGTGGGAAAGTAAGCGCAAGGGCCTTATTCATAAATAGTGCGGCTATTACTCGAGTAAATACGGTATGCTGCTTTTTGTTCCGTATGCGGTGTTCCTGGCTATTGCCTTAGTGAATTGTTTTTTATTTCTTCTTTGAAAGCACTCATATAATTTTTTCGGTGTTTCCATGCATGTGACAAATGTGGCAGTCAACATTTGGCTTTGATGATGCGTTGTTAAATACAGTAAAACTTCACTTGAGTGAACTTTAAGGGACCCAAGAAAATAGTTCACTGAAAATTAACGAAACTGAATATATTTACTAGAATATGGAACAGCATAGGGTACAGCATACATTGAGTCAAAAGTGTGAGATGCAATTTATGGAGTCACATACATCAATATATACAAAGAGCATAACAGCTACGTTGCTGACTTTCTCATTTTGAAAAAAAAAAAACTAATTTTCATTTGCATTGGCACTGCATGAAGTAACAAAGCTGTCCCCTTGAAGTGCATGAAGTAACAAAGCTGTCCAGATAGTCTATGTTTTTTTTGCACTTCCTCTGTCACAGCTTGTTGCTGTGACAATGCCATACCTCAAGGGCATCGTCCACTGGCTCGAAATATCTTGTGCAGAGTCGTTTCCTGTTGGGATTG
Organism: Ixodes scapularis; assembly: GCF_016920785.2. Classification (NCBI taxonomy): domain Eukaryota; kingdom Metazoa; phylum Arthropoda; class Arachnida; order Ixodida; family Ixodidae; genus Ixodes; species Ixodes scapularis. Next base: position 163,729,900 of record NW_024609857.1, read on the forward strand.
AACGCAGTTTCTCCTTCAAGCTTCAACTTTTGCTTCACTATCCTTGACAATGTTGACGGTGGAATCCCATAGTCCTTTGCAACGTCCACTTGCCTTTGACCATTGTCCAGACACTGAAGAATTTTGAGCTTGTCTGATAGAGGCAACCACTTTCACTTCGTTGTACTCATTATGAAAGTGGGCACACAAACTGCCGTCCTGCCGTTGTTACCCAAAGCTAAGATGGCCGAACGGAACCAATGACAAAGAAGAACAGACACACCAGATAGTTTGTTTACTAGTTTCAATTGTCCTTATTCCCTGCCTGGTCCTGTCAGGGCATTGGTCTTGATGCACTAAGAATATCATATGAGAGATATTCACACAATGTCAAAACACTCAAGGCACTCGCCTCATCTGCTAACGTTTATGGATCGCTGGTATGCGTGAAATCTGCGACACCAGCATTTTTATTCGGGTAATGTCATACAAGTGCCTCCACATGACATTTTTGTGCAATGGTGCGTTTTCCCACTGGTGTGATGACAGCAAAACCCATTCGCAAAATTTCAAACAAACAAAACTTGACTAGCCAGCATCACGTTCACAGGGAGACGACATTGGTACATATGTATATAATTTTACAGATATCCTCATCTGGAATGGGTCAGGAATAGGTGAAATACTTAAGCTCCACTAAGTATACCCCCGATTATATTTGGAAGCCTGCTTCCAAGTTTAATCTGGGGTACACATTATAATACTAAAGGCCTGCTTAAAAGCATATTAAAATGCTTATCAGAAGTGTCCTGAAAGGATTCCTAAAAGCATACTAAACCGCCCCTTACAAGTATGATAGAATAATCCTAAAAGGATGGGGAAATGTTACTTCTGAAGTATGTCAGAAGAATCCTAAAAGGATGGCAAAATGTTACTTTTGAAGTATGTCAGAAATATACTAAAACGCCGCCTACAAGTATGCCAGAAGAATCCTAAAAGGATGCCGAAATGTTACTTTTGAAGTGGGTCAGAAGTATACTGAAAACCGGCCAATTTAGAGCATCAAGCATACTTTTGGAAGTGCAAATAAAGTATACTATAAGAACGCCGATTTTCGCTAAGGGTTCTCTTATTTGCTGTGAACAACTTCCTGCTCCAAAAATGCTGATCAAGCTCTTCCTCGTCTTCAGAGTCTGTTTACTTTGGGCCTCCACAAAAACGACTATGTATACCCACTAAGAGCAATTTCAGGAAGGGGCAATGCTTAACAGATGACGTTGTGAGTTGCTATATCCATGATGTGAAAGCATGCCCCTGACACTGACATCAGTAACTATTATTTCAGGGGCCCACCTAAAAGTCATGCAAAAAAAAAGTGCCAGCTACCGTAAGTGCATTTAGTGTACCCGAGGAAGAAACCAGCAGCCAACTAAAATATGAGTCCGAACAAAGCTATCGGCCGCGCCAGTTGTGTTTCTATCTTTTCTATAAAATCTATCTCCGCCAGCTCCAGAGTCAGCCAGCACACTCCTTTTATTGTGGAAATTCCTCTCAGGCTTAGGAACCCCCCCCCCCAACAGCATTACTCCATGCCATACCACTGGGTTGAAAAACGTAATAGTATCACTGAGACCAGTGCACATTTCAGCCCTGCCTGTTTGAAGCATTCGGTGCTGCGGGTCTACTTTCTCAGTGTCAATTTTTTGTCATTTATATGATTGATGTTCAGGAATGGCAAGAAAAACTCAGTATAGATAAATCACTTCTTGAAATATAGATGTCTTTTTAATGTGTATTTGTTTTAGCTGTCCGACACTCGGTTGACACTCTTGAGATTCAGGAGGCAACAGTGCCGTCCTGTTTAGGTTTTGCTTGTCAGCAAACTAGGCTGCCAGCATATTTCTTTCATTGTAGTTCAGTATTGAAAGGCAAAATGCATGTGCATAGCTGCCATACAATTGTAGCTTTGATCAGCATGCAAAAGCAGAACCTTGGAATGTGACCATACACTCATTTGATGTCTCGTCGTTCAGCATGTAAAATTCACTCCTGTGTGGTGCAATCGCTACATTGTTTGTAGACCAACTTACAATCAAGCCGGCTAACGTAATGCATATAGCATTGCTCTTCCACAAAAGTTGTCAATTTTGTTGTAATATATTATAATAACACCTACAGGCATACAAGTTACCCCGGAAACGTCATCCAGGCAAACCCAGACAAATCCTGTTGTCGTGGCACCCCGGTGTTCATCACCGAACCACGTTCCCCAGGCTCAGTTAGGCTGGACATTGCCTGACGGGCAGAAGCAATTGCTAGCATCACCATCACAGCCGCTAGTGCCACCAGAGCCACCGACAGTTGTTGAAAAAGCACACGGTCAAGCCGACTTGGAAGACGTGGATGGGGACTCCCTAACAGAGCTTCAACTGAAACACGTGGAAGCAGACGTCAGCTACCGCCCCTCCGACGCCAGCTTCCGGATGATGTTGTCGGACAACAGCCTAAGGTGGGTATCTGTCAGCTGCATGTTCTCTTTAGTGGCAAGGGTGACACACTCCCCCTCTGTTTTTATTTCTCTATTTGTGTGCTATACTTTGCGGTGTTACCAATACGAAATTAACAAATTAGACCACCCTCCTGCCCAACTTTAGAGGTGAGGTTATTTTACAATCATTGTTTCTTTTTCTATTCTGATTACCAGGGATGACCAGGTCAACACAGCTTGTCAAGACAGTACAAGCACAGGTGGCAGTGTCGTGGACTACATATCGAAACAAAAGTTTATAACTTTTGAATCGTGTCTGGATGAGCTCCTGATGAGGTGCCCCAAGTGCACTGCCCTCATGCGCACCTCAAGGAAAAAAGTCAAGGGGGCTTGCCTTTTTGTGTAATGCACATGTACTAATGGCTATGAGCGTGTCTGGAGTAGCCAGCCATGTGTGCACAGGAGGCCTCTGGGGAGCATACTCTGCGGCAGCTCCTGAAGTTGTGGCTGGACACAGGGATTCACAACCAGCCATGGTATGTAGGGACCAAGATAGGGGTCATGAACAGTAGTCTCCTGGGCATCCTACCACCCAGAGAAATCACCTGCACACCCAGGAGGTTCGAGAAACGCGCCTTCTGAAAGGCTTCAGAATTTAGAGCACTCCTTTATTTTACGGTTATGTCGTTCTGAAACCTGTGCTGCTGCCGCAGTACTTTCAGCCCTTCACACTGTTGGCCTATGGTACATCCTTGTTGCTAAAACAGCAAGTATCATTCCAGGACATCTGTGAAGCTCGAGCACTGCTATCAAAGTTTGGGCTGCAGATTAGGAGATTGTACAACATTCAGCATATGTCGTACAATGTGCACCAACTTCTCCATCTGACAGATGCCGTGATAGCATGGGGACCCCTTTGGGAAACTTCTTGCTTTCCATTTGACGGAAGAAATGCAGTGTTTCTGAACTACTTTGCAGTCACACAGTACGTGGGCCAGCAAATCGCAAGGACGTATATGCGATGGCAGGAGCTGGCTTTGTGGATAAGCAGCATGAACTTCCCACAGGGAGCAGAGTTTTTTGAGGAAATAATGGGACGGAAGAACATCAGGCGCACAGGAACCCAGACTCCGGGTGATGTAGTCATTTACAGTAGGCAGAGCTCAGGTGCTGAAGACATCCGGTTCAACGTGGCACTCGAGAGGGCTCTGAATGTGCTACCATTGAGGATGATTTACTATCACAAATTTCAATGTAATGATGTCCTCTGGAACTCTGTGACCTACTCAATGTTACAAAGAGACAACTGCATTGCTCAACTGAGTGACAGTTCATTTGGCATTGTGCGGGCACATGCTGTATTTAAGCCATTGAACACTAGGTCTGGTGTCGAGCACCTTGTTCTCATGGAGAAGATGAACCTGACTCCTGTAGTTGGCTTGGAGGACTGACGGCTGGGGTACAGTTTCTACCTGTGTGAGAAGGCATGCGACCGGGTGCCCTGATTGCGTGCAGCTTGAAGCAACTCACTGCTAAATGTATAATTATGGAACAAACTGAGAATAGGTTCCTCGTTGCACCCCTTCCAAACAAGGTCAAGCGTGATTAAGCCCAGGCTTAATCGAGCATTGAAAGTGCTGCTCTTAACTCGCATGCTAGAGCTGCTGGCCACTATCTTCTTGAACAGACCCAGCTGTATAGGTGCTGGTTGAGCAGTGGAAAGGCGAAACTTTTTGGTTGTGTGTTGACCTTCTCAGTTTCTTGTGTTACACATTTTCTAGTTAAATGCACTTTTATTGAAAGTGAAACTGCGCGATCTGACATTGGACCCCTTCCGTGAGTTTCATGAGGGCTCTCTTCGTTTCACCCACCATTTATTCCACTTGCCCGTTAGTTGCTGGATGGTATGGTGTGTTTGTGTAGTGTTGGATGCTGTTCGTTGTTACAAACCTATCATTTCGCTTGAGACAAAGTTTGGAGCACTGTAAAAGGATAGAATTGCCGGCATGCCAATAGTTGCAAATACCGAGCATAGCGCATCCATAATACGTGTAGACGTTGTGGAGTGCATCGGTTTTGACTCCAGCCAGTGTGGGCATCGATGACAATCGGGAATGATACTCCCTCGATCTCAAATATTGTGTTTTCACTGTCTGTAGATGCCGCAACATGTAGCGAGTGTTTTTGTCTCCCCCTATGTATTGTATTTAAAGCTATAACGTGTCTTCTCGTAATTGGTTGACGAGATTGATGAGTATTTCATTTTTTACTTTCTTTGTATGTGGTGTTCGAACTTCAAAATTTAGCGAAAAAATGTAACGCCCAGACCAGACCAGACCGCCAGGATGGCCGGACGCCCCACCAACCAGCAGCCTCGCTGCAACCAGCGCCGCATCGGACGCTTGCCTTATCGAAGCCGTGGGCATCGTTCTCCAGAACGGTCCCGCCGGCAGTCCCAGCAGCCGGCAGTCGGGGCACCGGCCAGCAGTCGGACGACAAGGACCGTGGTGGCGTGGACGACGCAGACGGGGAATTAGCCGTCGCACACCTACTCGACTGCCCGTCCATGGGGGCAGCAGTTGCAGGTGGCCGCCAACACCCGAGCGGACAGGGTGCCATACCCCTTCCGGGGTTACACCGTCAGCGAGACGAACTCCGCTGCCCCAGAGGCCGACGCCCAGCCCGACGTCAACGCGGTCTACTGCGATGTGTGCGGGGGCCTCGTGGTCCTGAAGCAGCAACACATGCTTTCCCTCAACCACTGCGCGCAGAGGGTCCCGGGGGTGAAAGCCGTGCTGGCTCGTGAGCGCCGAGACCCCGAGTTTGCGGCAAGGCTGGGGGCGGCCATGCCGGCGGCCATCGGTGCGGCAGCACCTCAGGTCTCGGGCGACCTGATGGACCTGTAAGGGGGTGGGGAACTCCGGGCCGAATAAAACGACTGTGTTCCCATGAAGCCTGGCCATACGCCTAAATTCCAGCATACTTCTATTTTTAGGAGAGGGGAGTATGGCGCACTGTGCATTCATGAGGGCGCCCATCAAACCATTCTGCCATCTTGGCCGCGAGGCATCTATGTAGCTGGCTCGCCTCAGACACAATCACATGGTCGTGTCGCCGCGGGGTCGATCGGGATCTCGAATTCGGCTCCCGACGTGCCGCTTTTTCTCCTAGCCACTGGATGGCGCTGCAGGCGCCATCCAGTGGGCGAGGAGAAACCTCCTCGCCCATCGATCAAGATATACCCGGTGGGTTAGGGGGCGAAGGCCTCCTAGAACTTCGGACGAGATCGAGACGCAGGCAGGTGGGTGGCGACCGGATCTAGGATATCGCGGGACACGAGGCCCGAGGGCCTTCTTTGAGTTTAGCTTTTGGATTAACTTGCGTTTGTAAATATTTGTAATGTTGCGTGTATTTGTAGTTTAAATTGAGTGTTTTGTAGCATTGTGTTTTTGTACTAATAAATGGGGAGCGGAATCCCGCTCCCGTGAAAGAACCAGGCTGGGCTCGGGTTGTTGACGGACCACGTGGGAAATGGCGAATCGGCGGCGGTACGCGAATTCCTACAACAGTTATTGAGCCCTTGTGAGGGGTAACCACTGCGGCAACGCAACTATTATTGTTGTTTCCAGGCAGCTCTTTTCTGGATCACCATGCTAAGCTGCGCGCAACCAGCTTCCACAGATCGAATTCCGCACGAGAGCTGCGCGTCCACGTGTGCGCAGCTTAATAGTCACTACACTGATTCTGAGACCTGGTGCAACAATGCATGAACTGCACTGCCAATTTGTAGATAAGATGCGATGAACTGAAGACCGTTGCAACCATCATAGACGCAAAGAAAACGCTCGGCTAGAGTCTGTCGTTCGACATTCGTTGGCCAAATAACAGTTAGCACAAAGGGTGACGGTATCAGAATTAAGTGCTGGGCTAGTTGGTAACGCATTATAGAGGACAAGAGCGCAAAAAACATACAAGTAGAAGAACAGGACAGGACTAAGCGAAGGGTGACATGGTGTGGTCAAACGCAGTCGGTCATGCATGCCACCGATACGAATGCTGAGAACTTAATCAGAGGGCTCACGTACAGCACTGAAACACCACAGCGCTCCAAACAACGTGAGCTACTGACACCATTTCATGACACAGACAAAGCGACAAAGCCCAATGTTGTCCTCATTTCATGGTGAGCGCAGCAAAGCATGCTCAGTGCAGGCTCCAAATATCCTTTCAGCGCACTTCCGTAGTAAACTTTTCCTTCACTAAAGGAACCTTAGGGAGCCAACTAGTAAGTCACTTCATGCACACTTACAGGATCCTTCCAGCTTACTTCTCAAACGTTCTACTAGTGCACCAAAAGATAACTAGGGAAGACCACTAATAAGACGCTCCGCATGAACTTGGAAGCTACTTAGGTCTTACCTAGTTTACTAAAGTATACTGTTATTGTATTTTCTTCGAGCCCACTAAGAAAGGACACTAAGAGTACGAGCATACTTCTGGCTAGCATCCTTAAAGGACGATGTTAGTACCATTCTTGCAAATTAGTATCTTAAAGGACACATGCAAAGGAAAAAAACATTTTTTTTAGATAGCTTAGATGGAAAAAGGATGTCATAAAACGATTTTACAACGAAGAAACAAAATTTTTAGAGCTATATTTACGGCGCTAAACGAATTTGTAGTTGGCGCTCGCGGGAGCCGCCGCTAATCACGTGGTAGGCCCGCGCGCCGCCGCGCTGCGTCGCCGCCGCACGCTGCACGTTGTGCGAATGCCGCTTCAACGCGTTTCTCCACGCCGCCGTCGCCGCCGCCGCACAAGTTCGTCTGCTTCGGGGCGCCGCCACCGTCGTCTGACCGGCGCACAGGTCTATCACGTCTGCTTGCGCTTTTTCAGAAGTTTCCTTTGGGCTCTAAAAGTTACTTATTTGTCTTGGTTTTTTGTTATACTTCAAACAAAGATGAATAAGTTACTTTTAGAGGCCATAGGAAGCTTCCGAAAGAGCGCAAGCAGCACGTGATAAATAAAGACCAGTCACGTGATAAATACAGACCACTTTTCCGCGGTGCCCGCGGGCGCCAACTACAAATTCGTTTTGCGCCGTAAATATAGCTCTAAAGAATTTTTTTCTTCGTTGAAAAATCGTTTTATGGCGTCCTTTTTCCATCTAAGCCGTTTAAAAAAAATGTTTTTTTCCTTTGCATGTGTCCTTTAAGAGTGTAAAGTATACTTAAAGCAACTTAGTTTTTGCTAAGGGAGGGCCAATTGTACAGTATCAGACGTGCAAAAACGGTTCCCTAAAACACCCCTTAACCATGTCCCGCGGCCAGTAACCATGTACCGGCACCCAGTAATCACATACCAAGGGCCAGTAACCACGCACTGGAGGCCGGCAACCGCGTAACAGCGGCCGTGGCCGTTTAGCCACGTACTGGCAGCGAGTAACCATGCGTTTCACCGGTCGGTAAGCACGCATTAGCAAAGCCGATACAGCGTACCAGTCACCGGTGGCATTTATGGTAGCGACTGAACGCGTACAGGCAAAGCTGGTACGCCACACGGGCAACAGGTAATAGTGTACCAGCGGCCAGTAATCGGGCTTGAGACCAACAAGCAAGTGTCAATGCGAATGCTAACACTTCACCGGCGCCGGCGCTCATACAGGCGGCCAGTAACCATGTACAAGCGCAACTGGTAAACACCATTCTAACCTATGCAGAAGTTTCCCGACATCGACTAAAACAACGACTGTGACTAAATGAGAAAAAATTTATATATATGAAAAGTTTTAACCTATCACCTACCTTCACCTTTCACCTATTGAATTCCCTAGTTTTTCATCATATATGTGAAGTTGTACAATATGAAAAACAAAAAAACAAAACAAATAGTACTTGATTCTTTCAGATGAAGCTTGCTTTTAGAATGCAGCTCTTGGGTGCCCGGTTCTGCGTTGAGCGGAGTCGCCATCGGCGTAACCGCACAAGTTGCATTATGGGACGTCATTTCCCCCGCTAAATTTAGTGGGGAAATTGAATTGGTGTTGAGATCACGTGGCGTCAATTTTCCAGCTAGAATTAGTGGGGAAGTTACCAAAAATATTTCAGTTTACTAATCAGTAAGAGTACTTGATCACCAAGTCAAATGCGTGAAAGAGTTCAAAGTCTGCACAGTTAACTTGACGGAGCCTTACTTGAGTCACGTTCAAGTGACCCTACAGAGCAGTTCAGTTTTGTTCCGCTGCATTCGGTAAGTCCCAAACATAAGTGGTGTCCTCAGAAACGAAGTTCATAAAAAGGCAAACAGAAGCAACGCGCATCTCCAGCTTGTTGCTTTGCCCTCGCGTGGCGGAAACCGGAACCACGATAGTGAGGGTTCCCAGGAAGCTGGTATGGCAGACCCTAGCAATATTTGTGTTTGTCTGTCAGAAACAACCACTTCCAATATCTTTGAATATCCCACACGATGATGGAATAATTTCTTTAATTGACATGTACGAACTCCACAAACAACCGGATACCCCAGATGGACACGTCGTCGCTACTCTAGCGAGGCTTGTCTTAGAATTAAACACGTTTGAATTTAACAATGAATACTTTAGGCAGGTTAGTGGAACCACGATGGGCACCAAAATGGCCCCGAACTATGCCAACGTGTTTATGGGGAAATTAGAATCTCAGTTCCTTTCTGAATGTCCCGTAAAGCCGCTAATATACAAAAGGTTTATAGATGATATATTTATTGTCTGGTCGCACACTGAGGAGGAGCTGGTGGACTTCATAGTTCGATACAACGCTGCTTCATCCAAGCATCCGCTTTACACATTCGTACTCTCAAACCGAAATAAACTTCTTAGACGTCAACGTTAAAATAGACGAAGGTAAACTCACCACGAGCCTGTACCGTAAGCCAACAGATCGACAGTAATACCAGCATTATCAAAGCGACCACCCACACCGTTGCAAGAATAGCATCCCCTAGAGCCAAGCTCATCGTTTCAAACGAACTTGTTCCAAAGAGACAGGTTTTGATGCGAGCAGCCAAAATTTAAAGTCAGTGCTAGAGAAACAAAAGTATCCACCTCGTATAATTGACGATGCAATCAGAAAAGCCAAGAGACTGAACCGAGCAGACCTTATCAGCCCGCGCCCCACGCAAAGCGACACACAACGCACAAATCTATATCTAACTTATAGCATGAACTATACTAATGCAAATAATATCTTAAGACGACATTATAACATTCTCAAACAAAGCGAGTGTCTTAAACGCGCGTTTCCATCCGCCCCTGGGATAGTCCACAGACGATCGCGTAACCTCAAAGACACGCTAGTAAACTCTCTGATAAACTCATCGCCACCACCTAATGAATGTAGGCCTTGCATGCACCCACGATGTCTGATCTGTAAACAGATGCAGCACACAAACACGGCCAGCCAGCACGCACTCGCAGTTCTCGATCAAAATTAAAGGGCACCTAAAATGTGCCTCGTCGAATGTCACGTACTTATTCGAGCGTATGATATGCAAAATGCAATACATAGGGCAGACTAGAACAGCATTTAGACTGCGCTTTAATAATCACAAATCTCACGCCATAAATCTTCCGACACTGCCTCTATCCAAACATCTCGCTCTCCCAGAACACTCGTTTGATAAATTGTCAGTGATGCTCCTAGAATCTGGATTTAAATCAAATCGCAAACGTGAACAGCGTGAATCCTACCTAATTTACCAATTCAACGCTATTAAACAAGGAATAAACGAAAGCCCCGGTACTCTGGCATTGATTAAAAATGCTAACAGACGAATAGCAACAGCGATCAGGGGACATATTTTCAGGTCCCAGACCTTATTGTTAGCAGTGGTACTGTGTTTGTGGCCGGAACTGGACCATCAACTTTTCTCTTTAATTTCCAGGTTTTTATATTCATTCTCTTTCGTTTTATTTCTAGGTTTAATATTGTTCCCTTCCAGGTCTAACTCATGCATGCCCCACAAAAGAACACAAATGACCGTGCCTTTTTTTTTTTTTTTTTTGAGACAGCACTTTAGTTTTTTGTGTGTCTTTCATCTATTGTACGCTATCGTCCAGGTCACCCCTGCCCGCCCGGACACAGTCACCCTGCGCCCCCTCTCAAGAATCTACAGCCGTCACCCCACCGTCCTTGAAACTTGGCCCCGACCGACAAGCTTCTCCACCCGGATACGAACTGCCCTCGCTTCCCTCTCACGAAAGCTCCAACTGTCACCCCGCCAAAATTTGGACTCGACCGTAGCATTGTATAAACACGTTCGCCCATCTGGAACTCATCCTACGCTTCTTTGGAACCTCCAACCGTCATCCCGCCGTTTTTGAAACTTGGACTCGACCATAGCCTTGTATAAATACCACCCGCGCTCATCTGTAAAAGTTCTTCCTGACGAAGGCCAGACTCCGGCCGAAACGTCGAAGATTAAATCGTCCGTTGTTGCTGTTTTCCCTAAGGGTTTTTTCTTCTCAGTTAAATACCCATGCCTTCGGCCTCCCGCCACCATGCCCGTTGTATCCAGACCGGCCCCCGGCGCACCCAAGGTGGAGCAGCTAACACGGATGTACCCCAAGCACCTGCCGACCTCTGCTGTCATCGGGAACTCGCAGACCCGAAATCTCCACCAGCACTTCGACCCCTACGATAGAGCCGCACCCGCCTTCATCACCATCCATGGTGCATCCGCGTTCGACATCGAGAAGGAGCTTGCCAACCTCCCACGTTCTGTCACGACGCTCGTCTTTCAACTGACCGAGCTGGAACGATACGGCACCGACGAGACGCTACGACGGTGCTGTCGCCTGGTCAACAACACGCTGCGAGCACGTCCGGAGCTCCACAGGCTTATTGTGTCCCTCGTGTTGCCTCGGCACACCAATCGACGCCTGGATCAGTCGAACCACCGCTTCGTCCACTGGTTCAACACTGAAGCCCAGAAATTCAACAACACAGTCAAGGGCTACTGCAGGAAACCAGGCAAGGTAACCCTTCTTGGACCCCGACTTCACATCGCTGCCGCCTCTTCGAGTCCCGGCGGCTGACGGGCTGCACCCGAGCTTCACTGGAGTCGCCCTCCTCGCGGCAAACCTGAAGTCTATTTTGCAACGTGCAACAAGTACGACGTCGCCAGGGTGGTCATCGGAGATCCTGGCCGCCGCCACTGCCAACTGCACCAGGAGAGCCCCATCAGAGGAACCCAGGCACCCCGAGAGTCCCAGGTCCCACAACGCCAGTCCAGAGAGCCCAGCTGCCCCTGTGGGGATCCCGGGAGCACCGTGCCCGGCAGCCAGCGAGAGCGTCGACTACGTCAATGAGTACCCGACACCTGCCAAGAGTGCGACACCGAAGCGACGCCCGCAGCAGCCGAGAAGTACCCCAAGGCAGCACTACAACCTGCGAGAGCCCGAAGTGGAGAGCTCCCCACACCCGAAAGAAGATTGACGACACGTCGGTGAGTCCAGTTCGTCCACTCCAAACTACAGTACCACTTTTCTTAAAGTATGAAAGATCTCAGATAAACGCATTAGGCATGAACTCCATAAATCAACCTTAATAGTGTACCTTAACGCAGGCATTACCCCGAAGGGCATGTCGCTTTCCCTTCCTCCCGCCTGCACAAACCTCGACCAACATGACCGATCGGAATGGCAACTAGGGTGACCACCATTCTGCAAGCGAAATGCGGGACACGCTGACCGGGGGGGGGGGGGGGGGTTGTAAGGGAAGGGTGGTATTATATTTCGGCTGTAACAACCGCAAAAAAAAACAAATGCTTAGTGTGCAGTCGAGTTGGTGGATGTTTACCAGGATGCTATTTAAACCAAGACTGGGGTGGAAGGAGGAAACATTTTTTTTCCTCCTTCTGCCCTAGTCTTAGGTTAAAAAGAGCATAAAAAAGCTATACACCAACTCATGTTTACAAACAAACCGGAGCGCCCCTAGCGGACGCCACCGGCGCCGCGCATGCGCGAGGGGGGTGTGGGCAAGAAGTTCGCCGTCGCCCATAAACAAACCTTTGAAATGCGATGTTGTCGGCGTCGGCGTGAGTCCCCCTGCTCTTTTTGGCGTTCGAATTGTTGATTCTACGTCTTCCTGGCGATGTCTGACTACTTGAGATTCGTCAGCGAAATTACCGAGGCTTGTTACACCGCGAAACTTCGCGTGAATAATGTGACATGTGGCGATTCATTCCGCGTGGACGCCGCAGTATCTACGCTAAAACCTGATTCGCATGATGAGATTCCGCTCGCAATTTTCAGTCGCGACGCCGCTCAGGCTGCAAAAGCGTGAACCGTAGCTGAGATAGTCGACGTCGATACTGAAAATCGCAAGCAGAATCGGACCAAATCAATTAGGCATAGCAAGTCAGTGACCGTCACTCGTAACAATGATCAACATCTCCTTTTATTTACTGTTTAGATCGAGCCTGCTCACCAACCTTCAAACTTAAGTCTTTCGAGGCCTGCACTTACTTCGTATAGCAAGTACCGGGCCAACATGTAATCTACGGGCCGGCGTCGTCTAAGAGAGCAGACGACAAGCAGAAACGTTTGAAAGAGCAGACGACAGTTCGAACGATCAGGCGGCCGTTTGAACTTGAAGACGCACTGAACGTAGTCCGCAGGTGGTCCGCACAACTTGATGGTTTTCTGGCGTTCAATTTGGAGTAAAACAAATAAGTCTGATTACCACAAGTATCCCTGAATTCAACTCAAAGTGCTTCCCGCCCAAGCAATCGTTGTCTCACGGCGTCTGCTTTTCCCTTTTCACGGCACATATCCAGATTCTCGGACGAACCGAGCACGTGAAAACTAACCTTCAAACCTTTCTCGACTCGTTTGGTACGGCCCCAGTTCCGGCGTTTTGACGAGAAGGCAGGTTTTTGTCTGGTTCCCTTCAAAACAACGCAGGAATACACGTCTGGCATGGGGACTTCTGCCCACAGCCCCAGACCGGAAGTGCGACCGACGCGCCACCACCGCTCCGTGACGTCACAGAGATGAGTTGGTGTATTCACGAAATGTGGCTCTGCTAACGCATTTAATATCCTGTCTTGTCCAAAAGCATATTATACATGTCATATAATACCCGAGACTGTGGCGGGAGAACTTGGAAACTTTTTAGTAGGAGGAGCCGACACAGAAAGGGGACGTCTCTTTTGGTGTCTGTTCGCTCTACTAAAAAGTTTCCCATTTCTTCCACCACAGTCTCAGGTATTATATGACATGATTAGCTATCACCAGCTCACCTGCACACTCACTGTCTTTTCACATATTATACAGCTCCAAATTGCATTGCGGCAATTAGGCTCAAATAATTTTCACTCTCAGTCATATATTATATGTTTTAATGCCACATATGTTAATAAATGTGTCTAAGTTGAAAACATAAAATTGACTGCAGCAGAACTCAATGCATTAAAAGGATAGCAGAAGCAGTAAATCTTTTACGGCTTCTTGTTTCTTGTGGATTCTTATTTTATGCTCCTACACAAATTTTGAACCTTATGTTGTTGTTTTTGACCATTGTGAGTTGCAGTCACCTTGCCTTGTGTGGTCTTCACTGAAAGATAAAAATAAAACTTTCCACAGCAACCTTTTTGCATTGACACAGCATGACTTGAAAGCAATTACAACAATTTATTTTTCAACTTTTTGGCGAGCAATTTCCTCTCGCAATATTTCGCCACCACGGGAAGAGAGGCACAAGGGCGCATGCGCGTCAGTTCTCCTGCGAGAACGACGGTCGTTCACCGCAATGCTTTGATCGAAATTGGTGTACCATCGCGATTCACACGTTTACCAGTGACCTCCGCACTTCCCCGTGCCCCGTTGTTCGGCAGCGCCATGAGTGAATTTTACGTGAAATGCGGGACATTTGGAAGATTTTGATATTTCTTGCGGGACGCGGGACACGAGCCCTCAATGCGGGACAGTCCCGCGAGTCGCGGGACGGGTGGTCACCCTAATGGCAACAGGTTCTCTTTGAGGCTTCCCTTAAACTGGTCCAAATAGCGATTTATCATAGTGACAAACAAGTAAAACAGTTAACTACTGCGACCGCTACAGTGCTCCGTTCAAATGGCTCCTTACCAACATCCGAAATTAGTGCCCCATCTGAATTCGATAAAAAGAAACACCATGACCTCGAAACAATCAAGCTACGTAAGCTACAGCGCGATAAGGTTCCTAACCCTGTTTTACCTCAGCTTACGACATCATTTAACTACAGCGATCATACTCAACCGGCCATTAGCATAACAGACGATGGGTCAAGCACTAATGCCCCTTGTGGCACTACAATTGTTAATCTATTTGGAGTGACTTGGCGTGTGTCTTTAGTCTATTGTATGCTATCGTCCAGGTCACCCCTGCCTGCCCGGACACAAAATCACCCTGCGCCCTCTCAAGAAGCTACAACCGTCACCCCACCGTCCTTGAAACTTGGCCCCGACAGACAAGCTTCTTCACCCGGATACAAACTGCCCTCGCTTCCCTCTCACGAAAGCTCCAACCGTCACCCCGCCGAAATTTGGACCCGACCGTAGCATTGTATAAACGTTCGCCCATCTGGAACTCCTCCTACGCTTTTTTGGGACCTCGAACCGTCATCCCGCCGTTTTTGAAACTTGGACTCGACCATAGCATTGTATAAATACCACCCGCGTTCATCTGTAAAAGTTCTTCCTGACGAAGGTTGGACTCCAGCTGAAACATCAAAGATTAAATCGTCCGTTGTTGCTGTTTTCACTAAGGGTTTTTTCTTCTCAGTTATATATATATATATATATATATATATATATATATATATATATATCTGAAGTGGGATATATATATATATATATATATCCCACTTCACAGCGTCATATGGTTCGGGAACTTTGTGCGGTGGCATACGCAATGACAAGCAAAACATGCTCCATTCAATTTTTTTCCCCATTCTTGTACTGCAGTAAATAAAACTTTTCACACTGATTCAACTAGTTTCCTTGAATGTACGAGTGATTGAGACCATTTTCCATTTCAGCTCTTCGCTCTCGGCCATCACTACGAACGAGGAAGTAGAGCTGTGGGTGTGAATCAGGGCCGTACCCAGAAAAAAATTTCGGGGGGGGTTTTCGGGGACAACGGTGGCCATTTTGAAAGTGTCTATTGTCTTATTTTCGCCTATGAATCATGTGCATCGGTGGCATATAATCGAGAGTTACAGGAAACCGGAGATCCGGTCCCGGTTTGGTACCCGGTAGCCGACCGGCGCCACTGCGCGTGCGCAGAGGTGGAGATTAAAATCGGCTGGCTGCCAGTGCACCGACCAGGGCCGTACACAGAAAAAAATTTCGAGGGGGTCAGAACCCCCTATCCCCCCCCCCTGGTTACGGCCCTGGTGTGAATTGTGCTCGTCAACCTGGAGCAGCCTTTGGTACAGCACATTTAACGTGGAAACGGGTGCGAGATTACTTTGGCCAATTAGCACAGCACTTCTTCATTCTGAGGAGCTCTTCTTCTAACCGAGCCAAATTTGGCAGAAAAGAAATTGAGTTAAATGCAAATGTTTGCTTCTCAAATTAGCTTTAAGCCCTGCACCCGAACAATGCGGGAGCAGAAGTTCTTCTGTCCTAAAATGACCGATTTCACTTTTGACTGCTTTTGCAAGTGATGCACACCCACATATACTCAGTCACAGTAAAAATGGGCTTAATTTAGTTTTCTGGAA
The DNA here is from genome assembly GCF_016920785.2 of Ixodes scapularis. NCBI lineage: Eukaryota > Metazoa > Arthropoda > Arachnida > Ixodida > Ixodidae > Ixodes > Ixodes scapularis. The sequence goes on from NW_024609857.1 coordinate 163,746,110, forward strand.
TTAGCTCATTATGAAATAAAACCTTGCCATTTAAGCTGCTCAATATACTCTTACCACTCTATTTACAGTACATAGCACAGAGTTTCAAGTCGAAAAGCCAAAATGTTTTGTTTGTGTTCTGAAATGGATCATTCTTCAAACTATTCCCTTCAGTCACCACTATGTGATTCTCATATATCTTTATTTCCTATGGAGCATGCAAGTGAATGATTCTGCCTGAAAAGAGGAGTGGTGCCCTCACAGAACTTGTCTGTCTTCTCAACTGAGAACAAGGAGAAAAGGAAGAGGTTGAGGTAAGTGGACAAAAGCCGCAAAGACGTGATAAGAGGGCAGCAGTGGGGCCACTGTCGGCCAAGGTAAATGCGTGTCTCACCCAAGGTCTCTAATTTAGTTTGATCAATTCAGTTTCCCAGAAAAGTTCAGGATAATGTGCACACACCTTAACATTGGCAACTCAAAAGGTGTATAAATATACTTAAACTTTATTCTAGGCTGCACTTTCAGAAGCTGAGCGGTCCAGCAACCAAGATGAAGACAAGGCAGAGTCGGCTGAAGACGGTGAAGACAGGGCAGAGTCTGCTGAAGACTGGGAAAACAGTGCAGTGCCCCTGCATCTTGCGATTCCAGTAGACCTTGATATAGGTGTACAGGTGTAGAGTGGGGGCTTTGGTGAGAACTTTTCTCGTATGGTCAATAAGGAAAATGTGTGTTCTTTTCCAGGCCTTTCCCACATAGAGCTCCTCAATGTTCTGGAGAAGCTCGTGTATGGTAGATGTTTCACCTGGTGGTTTTGAGACCTACATGAGTAGTATATTGTAGGTGCTTCACCTGGTGGTTCGGTAACCTACATCAGCAGTGGTTCTAGAGGTCGAGCCTCGGACAAGGCTACCTTTGACCGAAGTGGTTTGGTAGATATGTTCTTGCCCGGAATAGATAATGATGGACAAGGGGTTTCTCATTGACAGCACATGCAAAACAAGGATGGTAGCTGTGGTGAGGCCCCCAATCCTACATGCCAAAATGCAGCACTCAAAGGGTGAAGCCCTTGCAATGAAGCGCACAGCGCCAGCAAGGATTCACGTAGAAAGGGTAATTTAAAGAATCAAGTTGCTGAAGATTGTGTTTTAAAAGATGAACTGGCACATGGTGCCACTCATATGACATCTTATCATTGCATGTGCCTAGGCCAATTTGTCTCTACCGGTACTGGTAGACAGCAGATTTCTTTAAGCTTTTTGTAAAGGCACAGGGTTTTGGTTAGCCTAAGACAGGTATAGGTGTCTGCAAAGCCATTATAATGGTCTGGTAAGGACTCGCTTTGCAGTCGATATCAGAGACAAAAACCTTTTTTTCCCCTCAAGAGAACTAAGGTTTAATTTAAATCAACTGGGGATATTTTCGGACATATATATTTTTTTAAGAATTTAAAGTAAATCAAGCTGAACCAAAACTCTGTCTTTTGGCTGTGCTGCAGCACTGCCATCAAGGTGAGGATGCCATCATCCCTGCTACATTTGTTAGTTGTCACCATGAAGCGATTTTGCAAAATGGGGCTTTGTATGTGTATCCATTCAAGACTTCTTTTTCAGATCTTCATATTAACTCCGTTTTTCGTTATTATGTGTGGACTGCATGTCTATGTTTACATGTTTTTGTTATCACCATAGAGGTATATCAATGATTCACCTCTCCACCTAATTTAATGAATTGCCTTGTGCCACCGTGAAGCAGTTCTGCACAATGAAACCTTGTTAGCACCTCCTCAAGCGTGTCTCCTCCTTTGTATTTGAACACAATATTTTCTCATTGTGAGATATGCATATGTTAATACATTTTGAGTGCTGTGTAATAAATATGTTATGCTCCTGCTCGTATGCAGCTTGCAAGTCACATGATGTCAGAAAGTCACCAAGAGGCCTCGGAGTTGCACTGAAGGTTTTGCTAAGAGACTTACTTCCAGCAGGTCATACAACGTCTTAGCAAAACATTGGCTGCCGTTCTGAGAGTTATAGCATGTCTTTGCACAACACCTTAGGCCAGTTTCAAGCACTTTCATGTTATGTTTCGCCTTCACACTTGTCAAATAGTGCCCAATGCGAGGAGATGGCAACAAGTGCCAAGGAATGTCGACTATAGTCAAGGACAACTTTTCTTGGCATTTCTGAGGAGAGCACTCACACAGCTTTGATAAGTGCTCAAAATGAAAGAGGGCATGCGTGCCCGTACCTTTGACTGCATTGCCAAGAAAGAGTCATCCCTAAGTGATAGGTACCACATTTTGGTACAAAGCCATTGCAGTACAAGTTCTATGGAGTCACAGAAAACTAACCTTGAGTGGCGATGGACCTCTGTCTGGACCACTTAGGTATAGTTTCCCGGCAGCACTGTTAGAGTAAGGTCTCCAGAAAAGCCTTTTCTTTTTTATGGAGCGTTACCTAACCAATTGTTGGGCTCGATGTTGGACAGTGCACCGCAGATTTCGAACACACTTTGCCTTCTTGCGGTGCCCCACCCCTCCAAGTTGCGTTGATAACCTTGACCACAGTGTTAAGGCCCGTTCACACGATGCATTTTTTTCGCGCATCTAGAGTCGCGAAATGTAGTTTCACGAAATGGTTGCGCCATCTGAACGAGTCCGAAAAGGACGCGCACATCTAAAAAAAGTTGCGCGCACACCTCGCTTCTGGAGCAAGCTTTTGCTGAAACTTTGCCGAGTCCTGTCAATCACTCTGAGGGCGCCGCCAATGGCCGCTCAGAAACGCTCTCACGTGGCCTTTGAGGGGGGAGCGAGCTGTTTGAGAAGACCACTTCACTGCCGGTGTTGTAGCGGAGCCAAATCCGAAAAAAACCGAAACCACAAACGATGGATACTGCCGGCGCTTCCGCAAGCACGTCAAGCACCACTGAAGGATAAGTGAGTAGCATATCGGAAAAATATCCAGCGATGGAAGGAGACAATTAGCGGGAGTTGGCGAGATTAGAATAATGCTCATAGCGTTGTTATCGCGACGATACCGCTGAATAAGAGACCATCGAGTAAACTGAAACCAAGTTTGCTTTGTTTACAAGCAAACGTGAAACCATGTACGCTCTCTGAAACAGTTGGCACAGTAAACTCGGGGCAGACATGGGCGCCGACAAGTAACCAAATTGGGCACGTAGCGTTTCAATGAAAACCATGTGCATTGATAGGAGGTTTGGCAATGAATTGGCTGCATACGGGCTCGGCGCCGGCACATGTCCTGCACGTACAGGTTGCCGCCTCAATCGGCTTAGCGCACACGCGAGATTCGCTCCAAGTAGTGCAGTATGTCAGAAAAAAAAATTGAAGTGAATTGACTGCATAAAATGCGCAAAGCAGGTCCCCAGATAAATAGCGATCTGATTTGGAGCTCACTCAAAACAGTGCATCGGTGTGTGTTGTTGTTGCACGTGAAGCGGTACGTGTGAACGAGCACGTTTCGCGAAACTTGAGTGTCGCGAAACTGTTGCGCACCTAAAAGATGCATCATGTGAACAGACCTTTAGTCTGCACATTATTGACTTTTCAGTGGGAAAGACCTCCAAAGTGAAGGGGCAAACATAGACATTCTGGATTACCTGGACCTTCATTAGCAGTTGCAGAGTATCAAAAGACAACCATCAGTGCACTGAGAAAGCAAGACCTCTGGCACGCCAGAACCAAGACGACAAAAAGACTTTGACCCCAGAGTTGACCCCAAGTTCACAGGAATTTGACCAAGTCCAGTTGTTCCCCCCAAACACTGTCAGCTCCCCAAGAGCAACCAGTCCACAGAACCACCCCCACAGTGCCAGCCTCTGGCCTGTCTCATGGCCAGTTCCGCAAGGCATAACCTGCAACTTTTTTTTGGCTCTCACGAGCCCAAAACCAGCTTGGCTGGTAGTGGATGGAGCACCAACTTTGGTGCTCATTCAAGGTGTGGTGCAACCTCCGGACTTACTACAACAGGCCCTCGCCCTGTCGAAGATTTCCTTGCAGTCTCAACCCCAGCCAAATTTCTTGCTACCTTGAGGTGCACGAGCCCCCTCCTCCCTGCTCAAGAGGGTCAGCCTGGAACCGGCCAAGACGACCGCCAAGAGGGCCAAAAACCGGGACCACCAAGACGACAACGGAGACGCAGATGGTGAGTCGGACACCCCCTCCTAGGCCCACCGTGCCAACAGACCGTCTTTCACACCAGTTAGGCGGCCTGGCCCTCCACCCTTCGTCAACTGGCACAAGTTAGCAGCGACATTCGGCTACTAGCCTGCATCTGACCTGGCGGCACTTACGTTTAAGTGCCGTCGAGCCAGAGTACTCAACAACAAGGCCCCCAATGAAGCAGTTGCCAGTTCTCAGAAAAGCGGTCGCATCAATGCTACAGCCAGGAGTCTCACAGATTGTGCAACGTGGGCCCTACCAAAGTGCAGTACAGTTAGCACTCAAAAATATTGAGGAATCCATATCTATTTTAAACGCAATCCCATTGACACCTCCAGGCACTGAGATTCAGTCTCAAACCGCTACCAGTCGCGACACTGGAAAATCCTCAGCCGCGGCGACCATTCTTTACTTAAGTGGATCCCAAGGAAGCGTACTATCACTTCTCATTACACCCAGCAACAGCAAAACTGACAACATTCCGCCTAGACAGCAACTACTACCAGTTCACACGGCTTCCCTTTGGCCTCAGGCTTGGGCCAATCATTATGGAACAACTGGCAACAGCCCTCGCCCGCCATCTCAGATCCAGGGGCCTCTGGGCATGGGCCCACTTAGATAACATTCTCCTGGACCACCCAAGGAAGCATTCTTGGAAAAAGAAACAACACAGTTCATGGCCGACCTGCACGCCTGCGGGGTGCGGACCAGAAAGTCAAGCGCCCACACATCAAGCAATGATCCAAGGCCACATCAAAGCATATCATAGTTAGACGCAAATCCTCTTATGTCTGGCCCACTGCGTTAAGAAAGGTAACAAAATGACTGCGGCGCGCTGTCGTGACGAGCGTACCCTATAGCACTCGCAGTTTAGCTCCTTCCCCGCCAAATGACGAGGCTAACTTAAGCCCGCACAGCCCGTGACCGGTCGCTTGTTGAGCATTGACAACATAAACTCCGTCGCTTCAGTTTTTTGGTCACACCTCGACCATGCTCGTGTGTTTGATGGCCTTATAGGCACCTGTGACATGGGGAAGTGCTTTGTGCCCAATTGCAAAAGTGGTTACATGTCTTGCAAGAAGAAATTCCCCTCATTCAAGCCGCCCGTAGATGCCGAGAAACTCGCAGAGTGGAGGCAGGCAATTCCAGAGGAGGACCGTGTGCAGTTGTGAAAAAAACCTTGTGTGCGAGCGAAATTTTGTGCCACATTTAGTGATAAAGACGTGGCGTGCCGAGTTCAACGGACATCTTCTTATGCAAGGTGACCGGAGAGTCACACTAGCAAAGGACGCTGTTCCACCAATTTGTGATGGATGCCCTGCATAACTCAAGAAGAAAGTGAAGCCTCCCAGGAAACCAGCTAAGCGGAAAGTCACCCCCAGTGAGCTGCCAGTGAAGTCACGCCGCGCGTCTCCCAGGGACAGAAAACCCACTCAAAGCACAGCAAGTGCTGTAGATGCCCATGACTGTCCACCAGAAGATGATGACAACATGCCTAACTCCTCAAGAGAGAGCAGAAATGAAACTGCAGAGCTAGCCCCATCCCCCGATGTACTGTTGGAAAGTGCAGTCTGTGCGTCTTCCCGAATCCTCTTGGGCTGTACATCGCATCGACATGGAGAACATTCGAGATGTTGTGTACTCCAAAACTGCTGTGAAGCATGGCACCGACCTTCTACATATCCAAGGCGGTGCACATCAAAAACGACAGGAGCATGAAAAACCAGAGTTGCAGGAACCCGAAGTCACAGGAGAATGTAGCGAAGCTAGTCATCAGGAAGGAGCTGATGTGGGGGTTCTCCTCTGCTAACATAAGACTAAGCAACATTTGAGTTTGGCTTTCATTGGAAGAATTGTAACATGTCATTGATTCAATTTTAAGGTCTCAACTCAGACATCAGGGACGTCAGAGCTTCAGCGTCAGGGTGTGCTGATATCCTGTGTCTTGTGGATCGGTCCCTGCAAGGCGTCTACCCAGATAGAATTCTTAGCATACGGGTGGCCTACAACTGCTGATACAAGTCTCGCTGCAATGTGCCTGCAAGATCATCAACTGAAAGGTTTCCATGGGTACCAGTCATTGGGGAACAACAAAATGATGATGCTTTGAGAAACCTCATTAGAGTGACTGTTACGGTGTTCCTGACACTGTTGAGTCTGTTGGCAAAGGTATACAGATACTCACTTAAAGGGGTGGCGCAAGAATTTAGAGTTAAAAGTTCACACGCATGCTAACACAAGCCTGGAACAAGCATGTCCCACGTAATGCAACTGACCCTCAAATTTCCTTATCCCTCCCTACTTTCAAAAGTAAAATCAGGATAATGCTTTCTCGCCTTTGAAAAGATTGGTGACAAAATCATGAGGATCACATGTGACACAGTTAAGGGGGTCAACCTCTGAGTGCATTAGCCAAATGCAATACGTTGATTGGGCCCGAGAGAGCTGCATCATCACTCGGTTTGAGCTCGAGGAGGCCATCGGTAGCCCCGAATAGAAGATTCTGAAGATAGACAGCAAGTAAATATGCACAAAGAATTTTTTGAGCATGGAAGAACGGGCACTTATTTTGGCTGTTAAAGAGTATGCTTCCTGAGAGACGCCGCAGGAGCGTAGTCGAGACTCGAGAGCGTGCTTCAAGCTGATCGCAGTCGTCGACCTCATCTGTTCTGTTTGAGATCTCCTTAACCTCTCATGGCAACTAACAAAAATTGCGCGCCACGCTTTACTCTCGATGAAGAGCATATCCTAATTAGGCTTGTGCACAAGCCTCAAACTGTATTAGAATGTAAAAAAACTACATGTCGTCAGCAAATCTGAAAATGGAAACGCGAGAGCGACTCAGCACTGAGTATAACTGCATGCCTGGGGTCAGTCGACAGGACTCTAAACAGCTAAAAAAATGTTGGGGGAATCTCGAACAAAAGTGGAAAGAAGAAGAGTCGGACCAGAAATAAAAAATTCCCAAGACAGGTAAGTGGCCAAAATACTTTGAGCAATCGAAGCTCTTCAACGTGTGTGATTCTGGAATCTCACTATCGCAGCCTTTTATACTGCCTTTTCACCAGCTTGTGTCATTCAATATTGTGAAAGATTCCTCACCAATGTTCAATTTGAGGGGCTAGATCAACGAGTATGGCAAGACCACAACACACACAGTGTGACGAGTGCAGTTGATTTCCCGATTTTCTCCATAGCTATGTCTGCTCAGTTACACCTTAGCCTTATACAAATAACATGTACCCCCATACATTGTTTGTGCAGGCAAAACGATTGTTCTGCTTGCACAGTGGCATAATTTTATTGTTGTGACGATTCAATCGTTGTATTTTAGTGTTTACATAACAAATAAACATGCCAGTATCCCCTTACCTTGTCTTTGTATGGAATTAAGTCCGTGTTATCCGTGATTTTACCCAGTGCCTTGACATACATAAAACTACCATTAGGCGGGGGATAGCCCCCTGCCCCCATGAGTGCCATCTCAATGCTTGTCGGGGCATTGGCTTCCATGACCGCTTGCCTCCCCAATGTGGACGGCTGCGATGGGGCATCGTACCTGCCCCCTGTTCAGAGCGAGCCAGTGGTGAGGCTGCAGCAGTTGATGATCGACGGCGAGAGAGACCACTACGACTACATGGGTAGAGTGTTACATGCATAATGTGTCTATGCAAATGGCAATGCATTGGTACACATTTGTGACTGTCTGACTTGAATGTCATCCATGCTGTATAGGAAGTATTCACCTGCGACTATGTGCAAGTTGTGTGCGGCGCATTCTGGGTATTCTGGGGTTTTGATACACAAATCTGTATAAAAGCGTTTGCATTTTCAAAATACACTTGACCTGCACACAATGTCACGCTAGGAGAGGGCCAGGGCATCTTTCCTAGTGTAACGCTACATAATAGCGTGACCAAATAGACTGCTTCCATAAATCCCTGCATGCAACACTGCATGTGTTGCATTCCGTTTTGGTTTAAATTGCCGTATTCACGAAGTCTCACATGTATAAAGCGTGGACCATGTGAAGGCTGGTTCAGACTGTTGCGTTCAAAGCGACTGGAATGACAGAACAGAAAGACCCACAGAGACAATTGATTGCCACACTTTCAGTGTGACAATTAGTACAATTAATAACCTTATCAAACCAGTGGAGTGAAATATGGCTGATTGCCGTAATCAACAATTGAGCTCACTACATACTTTCCGAGCTGTAAATTGTATACAATGTGCTGCATATAACTGCTCAGTCAGATATCCGCTTACCCTTTTTAATTCAGATGCCCACAATTGGCCTAGAAGCCCCCTCAGCGAGCCGGAGATCACGGCAGCAGCTTGTGCAAGCGCCAGTGCCGTAAACACGGCAGCTACGGGAGCAGCTCACAGCAATGGGCACCGTTGAGCTCGTGCCACCCAGCCGCCTGCAGCCGCTGCTAGCTACAGCGTTGATGGAGCGGAGGCCTCAAGCCACGCCACTAGGCTGCCCAAAGGCAGGATGGCACTTCTAGAGAACACGCTAGCTAATGAGAACGAGGTAAGGCAGGCTATACTGAGAGAGGAACATGCACTCCACCTCTGTCTCATGAAAGAAGACCACGAGGACAAGTTGCAGAAGAGGGCGGCAGAACATAGCTTGGAGATGGAGGTGAAGCGAGCAAAAAAGGAGCTTATACTTCTGAAGCTGGAGCTGCTGAAGCACGCTGAAAAATGAAGAGGCTACTCACAACTAACCTGGAACTTTAAAAGGTGGTTTGATTTCTTTCATGGAGCTTGCAAGAGGAAAGCTAGGGCTGAATCACATGACTCGCTCGGATGAAGTTAACATCAAATATACTTAACAAATGGTGAAAGGACCACCACAGAATTGTACACCACCATTGCTTAAAGGGGCACTAAAGAGGATTCTGTGATTGTCTCTTCTTGGTCATAACTGATTCCATTGGCCCCAGAGCATCATACCTGTGCACCACCCAAGCTGAAACCGAAACCGGAAAGGATGAAAATATTTTGATTACCGTGCTGGAACAAAACTATTTGGGAGTTTTAGGAAACCGATTTTCCACATCTGATATGGTACGATGGGCCCTCCGGTACGAACAGCGCATGTGCGAGTCTGCTCTGCGGTGGTCTTATCGTAATGCATCGTTCGAACCGTAAGGCACGACCAATGACGACATGTACAGTCTCGCTTCGTTACCAAAAACCAGCTATTCCGCTGGCGGAGAGAGCGTACCAAGGCTTCATACATTAATGATATAACTCGTGGTAGTGCCTGGCAGGAGTGCCATATGTGACAGCAAATGTATAAAGTTGGAGGCAGCACATAAGAAAGTTCAGATTAAAGCGCAATAAAACTTCCTTTTAAAGAAATAATTTAATACGGCAGAGAGTTGGGCGAGTTGGTTAAGCATCTTAATAGGTGGGAACAGCGCAGGAAAAACCGACGAAGGACGAGTAGAAGAAGTGCACAGACACAGCGCTGACTAACAACTGAATGTTTATTTTCAAGCGAACCAGAAAGTAAACACTGGGTGTGGAGAGGAAAAAACACAGAAGCCAAAAAAAAGGAGGGAACCCGATAAAACAAGACACTACCACGCCATATCACTATCACACACGTCTGCCACAGTTCTTGATAAAAAACACTTCGTCAGCCCCCAAGTTAACCGACGGAGCACTGACGCATTCTTCCTCCCCCCTTGATAAAATATAAAAGGCCTCATCAATCTCCCGGGCAGTCTTGTTTTTGTTGCGCGCCAAGATCGTCAACTCATTGAACAGGGGGACGCAGCCGCACCTACTACAATGTACCGCAAGGTGGCCAGAGGGTGAGGAACGGAGAGCAAGGGAATGCTCCCTCGCCCTCACGTTCACACACCTCCCTGTCGTGTAGACAGGGAGGTGTGTGAACGTGAGGGCGAGGGAGGGAGGTGTGTGAACGTGAGGGCGAGGGAGCATTCCCTTGCTCTCCGTTCCTCACCCTCTGGCCACCTTGCGGTACATTGTAGTAGGTGCGGCTGCGTCCCCCTGTTCAATAAGTTGACGATCTTGGCGCGCAACAAAAACAAGACTGCCCGGGAGATTGATGAGGCCTTTTATATTTTATCAAGGGGGAGGAAGAATGCGTCAGTGCTCCGTCGGTTAACTTGGGGGCTGACGAAGTGTTTTTTATCAAGAACTGTGGCAGACGTGTGTGATAGTGATATGGCGTGGTAGTGTCTTGTTTTATGGGGTTCCCTCCTTTTTTTTTGGCTTCTGTGTTTTTTCCTCTCCACACCCAGTGTTTACTTTCTGGTTCGCTTGAAAATAAACATTCAGTTGTTAGTCAGCGCTGTGTCTGTGCACTTCTTCTACTCGTCCTTCGTCGGTTTTTCCTGCGCTGTTCCCACCTATTAAAATAATTTAATGTTTAGTAAACCCAAAACTCAGTGGGTTGGAGCGCTAGTTTCAGAGGCGAGCACGAATGGCAGGTAAATTTTTATATCATTCCATCTTTTTATTTTTTTTTTTCTTAAATGGTTATACAAACATTGGGATGCGCATTTCGGGCATTTATCACCCATTTCTACAGCTGCTGTGTTGAATATAAGGGTTATCTGTAGTGGCAATAAAGTGAGCAACAGTCTTTTGCATCAAGATGACTCTCAATACTTCTTACTTTAAAAATGTAACATGAATCAATAATCTGTGTACTAATGCTAATCCTATATATCCTACCGAACGAGCTCTTTGTATACCGGGTACTAATTTTAAAAAAGTGTGCAGCAGTGAAGTTACAAGTTTTCCTTTACTATCGCTTTGTGGTTGTACTCCAGCAAACCATGGACATCCATCCGACGTCCAAAACAAGAGCCGAATATCCACTGCCAGAATGGGACGTCATTTCGTTTGTCATTTATCCGTTTCTGGATGCCATAGGGGACATCGTAGGAAAGCATTTTGCAGTCAGATGCCCTCCCAACACTGGCTCGGTCAACTTTAATTACAAGAACTTTTATTCGGTACAATTGCAGGCCGTTGTCGATGTGAGGTGCAGGTTCACCATAGTACAGATTGGTGCTAACAGAAGGCACTTTGAAGGCGGCATCTTTAGGAAGTAAAACATTGGTAAGGGACTCAAAGCCAGTAGCCTCCACATCCCACAAGTTGCACTGCTAGAAGCACCCCTATGCCTTCTGGGAGACAAGGTGCATCGTTTCCACGGGAGCGGAATAACTACAGGCTCCCCATGGAAGGCGCACTGTGGAGAATGCCTTTGAAATCCTCCTCTCCAGGTGGTAAAGAATATTGCTGACATGGTGCATTCTCTCGCAAAGTTTCGTACAAACCCGAGTTTATCGCCTCCTGTAGAGTGCCTTTACACATACGTGCTTTTGCATAAGCGGTGACATCTCAGCCACTTTTTCATCCAATCATTCTTTATGTATTTTGAAGCACGCACAATACGGTGTGACTCGGCTGGAGCGTGTGGCCTTGGCTAATGCTTAGGCACTATGTTTACCCCACAAGTCACGCACCGAGTGTTTCAGCACATCATGTGCTGGCTCACTCAGTGCAACAAAGGATGCCTTCACGCGGAGACAGACATGTAGGCACCCCAGCCTTTCATGTGCCACAGCCGCCAGGACACTATCTAGTCGCACCGCTGCGGCAGTTTTCAGCGGCCATGAACAAAGCTCGCATGAAAACGCTTTCAAACCTTCAGTCTCCAGCCTAGACAAAGGAACCCCAATAAGGAGTAGCTGTGCTCAGCTTCACAGCCTCCATCTCGACCCAGACTGAAACGACATCACTTCAGGACTCCATTGCGTCCGCAACCTGCGCCATCCTTTCCTATGACAAAGGATTTCATAGCGAATTCCCATGTCTTTATTGCACCGTGAAATACAAATTCGCCGTGTTTCCGATCTGTGATATCAGTTCCCGTGCAACATGGGTTGTGGCTGGTGCCAGGGTGTTTATCATTAATTTTTTTATCATGGCTTGATCAAGAAGGCCTCGCGATTGTGTATGGCGTGGAGCATTTTCATTAACACCTCGCAAAAAGGTATGTCACTATATACACAGATCACCAACCACTACTCTGTATGCCGAGTCGAAACAAGCTGGTGCCCCGGTGCTTTCCCCTCAAATAATGAGGTGATGTGTAAAGTTGGCAGCCTACCAGTACGAGCTGGAGTACATGCAGGGCGCACGTCACCAAAACGCAGATGCACTAAGCAGGCTTCCGCTGAACGATACTAACGATGAACAACAATTCCCTAGAGATATTCTGATGTTTGACGCCTTGTCACGTCCACCACTCGCAGCGAGGCAAGTTGCTAAGGAAACTATAGGATGTTGTGTTACACGAGGTCTGCAGGGCAACACAAAGAGGGCACCTTTCATCACCTGACTGCCAGATTTCCTGCCCTACAACGAAAAGGCAACAGAACTGTCTTCACACAAAAAAGTGTCATTCGGGGTCGAGTGGGGCCATACCTGCATCTGTGAGAAGATGCATTAACACTGCTACAAGTCAGACACCAAGGAATTCTTGTGATGAAGGCATGCGCCCGCTGTACATGTACTATCGTGGACACTGTTAGCTATAACACGGCAGCGGCGGCCGCCCCGTACCCCCAGCGCCCCATAGCAGGCGCCGTCCGAAACTCCGCGCATGCGCCGTGTGGCGTACTCGCTCTTCCCGCCTGCGAGCTCACCCTCGCTTTGTCGTCTGCTAGGCACAGAGCAGACGACGCCCTAGCGCTCGCCAATTTTCGCTGAACATGGTTCAGCGAACCACCGCGTATGAGGTGCCCACGGTTGATTCCCTGACTCCGCTGGCTAAGGATAATCATCGTATACTAAATGTAACATCACGGTAGATTAAATATTTTTATGAGACAAACTTGCAGTTATCATCCGTTTGACTTTAGGTCTAAGTACTGCGGACGCTACGAGACGATATGACCCACCAAGCAGCAACAAAAGCACTTTTTGCTCTTTATTGGGTCCCCCGGGGATGCACTCCGTGTTGTTGCACCTTTGCCGCTGTTTGATTGGCTCTGTTGTTTTGAAGCGTACGCTGCAGTCGGACTTAAGGTGAAATGGAGTATAACAGTCTATTTCTGTACCACACCTGCTGCGCTCATACTGGTTTGCGAACGCATATCGGTAAAAATGCTGTTTCTGACAAAGCAAAAAAAAAATCTTAAACAGGGATTATGCCCTAATGACTCTGCAATCTGCCCCAATACAAATCGCCGGTTGAAAATGAGTTTGAGACCAGTTCGCTATAGCAAGGGTACCAGACAAGCAGCACTGTAGCATCGCCTGCTCTGCGCCTAGCAGACGGTAAAGCGAGGGTGTGCTCGCAAAAGGGAAGAGCGAGTCCACCGCACGGCGCATGCGCGGAGTTTTGGACGACGCCTGCTATGGGGCGCTGGGGGTACGGGACGGCCGCCGCTGCCGTGTTATAGCTAACAGTGTCCACGATAGTACCATGAAATACATGTACCATGAAACACAAAATACAGTGGGAAAAGACGAGAATGTAGCCGCCAGCAGCGTCTGAAACAGCGCCCACGCAGGCTGCGCCTATTGAAATCACAGTCCAGTCGGTTAGGGTTAGGAGGGACGCCGGTGAGAGTCTAGCTGCAAACTCAGTGACTGGGCTCAAAAACGGTTTGTTTCCCCTGGGTTCGAGTGTTTTTTGGAAAGGTGTATACAGGCTTGACAAACCAACTTGCATCCCCTTTTCTGTACAGCAAATCCTTTGCAATGTGACTGCCGTTCGTCCTTTCTGTTTGGTCGGCTTGTAGCTCAAAACTCCACCACCAACGTATGACCTTGGTTTTCTACAGGAAAAATAATCATCTAAAAAAAATAATCGTAGGTAGCACCTGATGAAATGAAGACTGAACGCACTTGTCGGCATGCAAAATAACATGCTTTATTCCTCTCAAAGCCCAGCTGTGCTGGCCGCTGCACGTGCAAACTTGAGCAAGCATCCCTTTGCAGCCAAGCCCAAGATATTTCAGGCGGCAGATTTGACCTTGCAAATACTGCGAAACCTTTAGTCTAGTTTAGGAGCAGAACTATTAGCAGCGATGTGATTGGCCTAAGCCATTTTGGAGCACCTTTTGGAGCAGCCAAAACAGTGTTTTGGAGCAGCAAAAGTGGCTTTTGGAGCAGCAAAAACAGAGTTTCGGAGCAGAAAAAGTGGCTTTCGGAGCATATATTCTTAGAAAAATAAACATTTGTTTTAAGTGCTGGTCAAACAAAGGGCACTTTATGTTGTGTTGTGTTCTGATGTGACGTGTTGTAACGGAACTCGCTGCTTGTGTTTTTGCTGCTGAGACATCCCACAAGTATACAGTGCTGTAGGCGTTTCCAAGCAATTCGGAAAAAAACAAAAAGGAAAAAAACAAAAAAAAACACTTGCTATCGTTTTACTGGTTCCCGACGTGGTAGATTATTATAAAAAGTAAGCAAACGTAAAACAATGGATTGCAAGCGTCCCGGCTGGTGCCTCTCGTGCAATCACGTTCACATGTACGGGAGGGCAACTTCGGCAGGCTTGCAGTTACACGTGCTTCGTCGCGCGAGTGGAGACAACGGCTGTTCGACCGAAATCGAAACCATGCCGCTCTGCTCCGTCGCCAACTGGTTCCCAAAATAGTATGCAAAATGTAACTGTCCAGCATACGACAATAAACAGTCCACCGGCGCGTGCTTGCCAGGCCGGCAGGTGAGGTACAGGCTAAACGCACAGAAAAAAAATCCTGAGCGTATCGATGAAAGACATTGCGAATCGGAGTCAAAAAGTTCTTGGAGCGCTTTGTGCAATGACTGAACTCGAAACAAACAAGCGCGGTCTACTCGCATGCAGCGTGCAGACACTGCCTTTTTTGCTTTAGCTCACTTCTCGTCATTAACTTTCTTTCGCGGCAGATTTTTCACGTACCGGGGTCCCTCTCGAAAGAAAGCCCACCAGAGAAACCTAGGTAATCAAAACTTCGCCAAGCATTCATTGAGTTAAAGAGGGATTTTTCTAGCAGCATATGATTTAAACAAGAGCAAGAATGTCGATGTGTTTCAGTTTAGAAAGCGCCATATCTGCCGCGACGTGGGGACGGCAACACCCAAATGTGGTCGCGCGAGGGCTTCGGCTCACAAAGTAACTCTCGCCGCGCAAAAAAGTGGTTTTGTTTCACAGCATGACAGCATGTCTGGCACCCGGCACACTAACGTGGGAGCATCCGCACAAGCTTGCATCTATCGCTAAAAAAATTAAAAAGAGAGAGAGAGAGAGAAAACAAAAAGACGCGAGACGAGATTTCCGGGAGCACGAGGGCGCGAAACGCGAGACGGCGGGAAAAACCATGCAAGACCGAATAGAGGATTGATGCAGGGTACTTTGTGTCGGGCGGCGTCTTGTGCCACCTAGCCAACGTATGCTCAATCACGGTTCTTAGATTAGTTTCGTTTTTGAAAGGCGACCAAAATTAATCCTTTGGCACAGGATTGGCGCAGATTAGCCACATTTTGGCGAAATGTAGCAGGATGTAGCAAGGTCAGCAACTTGGCGCAGTTTGGCGCAATTGTCGCAGCAATCACATCACTGTATTAGAGTGCTATTTGCACAGAATCACGTCTCAACTCCCCTCCACGCAATGCGACGTAGTCAAACTCACAATGTCTGAGCCAGCCTTAAAGGGGTCGTGAAGCGTTTTTAGAAAATTCTGTGCTATGTGTTCTTTTGGATTACAAGTCCTCTATTATGTAACCCATGCGCATTTGTTTTATCGTCCGGATTCATTTATTGTAGTAAAACGACAATTCCGGTTTCCAGGAGAGCTTCCCCCTCAGTTCTACGACTATGTCACATCAAAACAGCCAATTGGAAAGTCTCACTTTCTGATGTCAAACATACAAGTAAAAGGCGACCAGATACTTTCCCGAGATGCAAGATGTCCTATCGGTTGGACCTCCCCGAGCTTCAGTGTCACTTAATCGAGCGCAGCCGACTTTTTCGCTTCGTGCCTTAGGCGGACCCTTCTTTTTGACGAGTATGAGACCGGTCACCATCCGACAGCGACACCGACGGCGAAGACCGGCGAGCTAGCTGCAACGAGGTGCGTGCGGTTCGTTGAGAGCTTGTTCAAGCCCCGATATCATCCCCCTGAATCAGGTCGACTTGGATGCACAAACTGCTGTGTATTCGTGTTCTACACTGCATAAATCAACTTGCAAGTGAGCGCAGTCATTGACACAAACATTCGAACAGGTGCAGCTGCGTGTGGTGCGTGGCGGCGTTGCCGAACGTCGTGGAGAGCATCTGCCGCCCCGAAATTCCGGCAGCGACCGAGAAGCAGCCGTAGGGCTGCATTACCATCAATGCTCGCTTTCACAAACTGTACTGGATGACGTGGTGCTAGACGTCGTTTGGGCCATCAGTATCATTGGCTAGAAGTTAGCCCCCTTTACGTCCGGCAACTTATGAAACTTATGTCGTCCACTTTATTGTACCTAGTGCCGCAATGTCTCACACTGCATTCGGTCGGCATGGTGAGTGTTGGAGCGCACACAACACACGCCATGTGCTTGAAAACTAAACTTAGCAGCAATCACGTGATATAGTATCGCCGAATTAGCTTTACAATGCAGTCAATTTCTCACTATGTTTATAACTTCCTTTTTATTATGGAACAAAAAAATAAAGCATGGTAGATCCTTAACATTACAAACATTTTTTTTTTTTTTACATTTTGTTGCTCAAGCTGGCAAACAGTGTCGCACGATCGTTCCAGGCACCCCAAAAAAACACAAGTTTCGAGCATGGTTATAAAATGTGGACGCAATATTTTGCCACAATATTCGGGATTTAGCATATTTGGAGCCTCATCAATTTTATAAAAATAAGTCTGGGCATATCGATTTTCTCTGTATGACCCCTAAACCTCTAGCTTACTAACCATGTCACCTTGGCCCAGTGGCAGAGCCAGGAATTTTGTTCAGGAACGGAGGAGGGGGTGATGGATGGGATGGTTGGGATGTCATGTCTAGCTTCTCCCCCTTCCTCCAAACACATTTAGGGGAGAGGGGGGTAGAGTCACTAAATGAGCTACGCTTTCAGAGTACTGCATTACTTTTCTTTGGCATTTTGCCGACAATGCAGTCACTCTATCCAACAATATTCTGGTTCACTGCGGCATCATTGGACAGCAGCAGTCACGTGAGTCGCTATCATCATCATTGCGTTTTCTCAACGCCACCATCTTGGGTCCAGCGGTTCTCACCTGCTGCTGTTTACTGAACGAGCATGCTGAAGCCCGTCGCTCAGCACGCGCGTTTTCTGTGTTACGTCGAGATACGAACAACGCGACTTTGATTCACTGCCACAGCTGCGGCTGCGGCAGCTGGCGCAGACGACGGCTACAGCTCGGCTTGGCCCGACTACAGTCACTCCCTCATCTGTGCGGGGATCCAAGATGGCAACTCCTGAAGCGCTTCAGACGCGTAGTTTTGAAGTTTCAGTACTCCGAAAACGTGGCTTTATTTAGTGACTCTAGGGGGGGAAGGGGTCTTTTTTTTCTATGCCCCTCACTGTGCCCTCCATTTCATAACAGCAAGTCCAACAGTCTGGTTCATGTTTTTGGTTGTGGAGCTTGTTATGTGTGCTTTCCACAGGAGTGGGGGCAAGCTTCAGCGTTTTGTAGCAGTTCTGGGGACAGCAAAGATGCCTCTTTGGAGCAGCTTGGGAGCAGTAAAAGCTCTGCTTTGGGGGAGCCACAAAAGTCAAGTTTTGTAGGAGTATGCTTTGACGCTTGACGGCTCTTGACGGACTATTTACCTAGTCCGGAAAAAATCATGGTCCTTCTCATTATATGAAAATGGGAGTGTCTGCTCTGACGTTGCTCGAGCCACATCCACACAGACACGGCTCCTTCGACAGAAGTGACGTATCTTCCAGCGTCAAAGTAGCTTGCCCTCTGTGGGCATGACTCCTTAGACACCGGAAGTTGAGGGTGACATTGTTTGTGGTGTCGCAGCTATCGGTTTTGTTTTGACGTTTTGACAGGTTTTAAAATGTACCCGGCGTGACCGTGACTGTCACCACAGTCGCTGCCCAACTGCCCTTCCTGCCTACTCTGCGTTCTGGTCAAGTTCTAGTGTCCTGGGCTGGTTTCACGCAAGCTTTTTTCACTCATTTGAAGCGTCCTGTTTGTCATTTGCCCTAGTACTTAATTGTTTAACCATATTTCTTCAGTTTTTACGGTCACTGCCTGTATTTTGCGATTTGAATGCATTGATTAATTTGGACTTTGTAACAGGTTGTGAACAAGTGAGGTCGCACTCTCAACATGCCTCGTGTTTTGGTAGCCGGTGATTTTATGGTGAAGTACTCGAACCAGTACCTCTCACCGATTGACCGTAGGGCTGTTGAGGTTGCGGCGTTTAAAGGAATTAGGAATGAGAACTTGTTTTCACATATATCTGACAGGCTCGCAGATTTTGACATTGTGATCGAGCACACCGGCGCGAACAACACCATTGTTAGTGCCAGCTTGTGCATCAACAAATATCGTCGGCTAGCTGCTCAGGTCCGTGAAAGCAATCCAATGATGCAGAATGCCTATTCTGCCGTTCTTCCAAGACAAGAGAATAGGTTCTGGTCATTGGAATGGCAGCGTAGTCACGCTGCCGAGATGCAGGCTCTGAATAACCACTACCAGGAGGTAAACGCTCTGCTGCGTGAGTTTTGTCGCAGAGGGGGATTCGATTTCGTCAGCAGCGTGACTAAAGAGTGGCAGCAGTGAATCAGTGGCAACAACGTCCACCCAAGCCGGATGGGCAACAAGGACGGCGTCTGTGCCGATGAGCACAAAAATAGAGACGTTGGTCGCATGGATGACAGTAGTAGTAATTGTAAAAGCCGGCTTCTGTGCACATTCACCTGCAATGTACTTAAAAAAGAATGTTGACATAGGTGTTTACAATGTGAAGGAGGCTCATTGCAGAAAAGCCACTGTATAATGTGAGCTATCAGTTGCACAACAGATCCCCAGGTCATCTAGGTAATCCTCAGCCCCTCGTTGGATTTAGCACGCAATTCTCAATATTTTTGTTTAAAAATTTTACTTTGTGAGGCTGCACGAAAATTACAAGCACCCTTGTACTCAGTGTTCACAAGTACTTAAAGTACTATTTGGAGTAGGCCTTAATTACTTGTGCTTTACCTGAAATATTTGTTTTAGTACTTTGCAAGGAAACTACAACTCCATACCAAAAATACATTCCCCAAGCTTGGTCTTACTAAATTTGCATCACAAAGCAATGCTAGATCAACAAGGGCCACTAAGGCACGGGCGCGCGAGTGCGTGTGGTGGCCGACCCTCAAATCGGAACTAGAGCAACTGGTGGCTGGCTGCGCAACCTGTGTGCAGACGCGAATACGCCACGAGCCGCTCCAAGACGGCCCTGGTTCCGGGTGGGGGCTGATCTGTTCGAGCAAGGTGGACGTCATTACCTCTTGATGGTATGTTACTACTCAAGCTACCCAGAGGTAATCACCCTGTTGTCGACGTCCTCCTTGGCTGTTACAGCGGTGAGGAGTATATTCGCACGCTTCAGCATTCTCACTGTCGTCGTCGTGGACAACGAGCCACAGTTCGCCCTCGAGGGACTTTGCCTCCTTCGCTTCTGCCTATGGCTTCCACCATATAACCAGCAGCCCAGACGTAGAGATGGACGACGAAAGTCGCCCTACTCTATGTCTCTAAAGCATTCGACGCCATTAGTCACTCGGCAATTCTGGACATGCTACGGCTGTCAGGAATCGAGGGCCGACCGCTGTCGTGTGGCACAGATCGTGTGGCACAAATAGTGTGGCACAAATTCGAGCAGTTGGGGGCCTCAGCAGCCCCAGACAAATCAGGTGCGGCCTTCCCCAAGGTGGCGTTTTATCAACCCTTCTTTTTTACGTGGCCATGGCAGCCCTGCCACCATGGCCCGTCACATGATTTTCTGCTGAGTCAGTTGAAACTACTCAAGAAAAAACCGAAGGGCCGTCGATACACTGATAATGACAAAACCTTTGAATTGGCATTGCACTACTGTTCTCCTCAAGCTTATGGTTTCCTCCAGAAGACATTCTGTTTGCCAACTGTAAGGGTCCCTACGTAGGTGGCTGGGTGCTCTTGAGGTATGTCTGGGTCTACATGAGTGTCTTGAAGGTCCTTGAAATTAAGGCAAATAGCTTGCCAGTGGCAGAGAAACTTGTCTCTGTTGTGATTGACAAAATAGCCTTGAAGGGACACATCAGCTATGATGCAAAGAGTGACTTGTTCAAAGGTTTCGTAGCGGGAGCCAGCAAGCTTGAGCATGCAATGTAAGCGCTCGCAGTAAAGATCAAGGGACTAAAATGTAGCCACAAACTGGTTGTGCCTGGGGTTGCCCTAAAGCACATTGTACTCAAGGTGTTAACATGGATATAACAGACTGGCTTAATCTTCAAAGTCCTTGTTTGTCACTGAGGACAGAACATTTATATGCACAGGCTTCTTGGCGCAACGACTGAGAAGCCATTTTTTGAGATGGACGGAGAAAAAAATCTTCCCGCATGATCCTCATTTTCTCAAATCCACTAGAAATAATCTGAAAAAGTTTAACATCATCCAAGGAGAAGAGGTGTACAAGTGGGACTGTATCAGGGAATTCTACAACAAAGACAAGAACTTGATCCCAAGAATGGCACTGAAGTTAAAAAAGTTCACTTGGAGCTGCCACCATCTTCTCCGATGCGTGTGTGTTTGGCTGCACAAACAATGAGTCATCCTATGAGCAGAGGCATCTTAACACATGTTGTCTTGAGATCAATAGAGCTGCCGGCTGCGCACACCGCTGGCTTTGTAGAAAAACTGGATAGTCTATTTGACTTTTTAATTCGTCAAAGCTGCATGATGCAAAGGCCTACAAGCTTGGCCTCGATGACGCATCGTCGCACTGGGAATTATGGGACGAAATGGAAACCACGTTCCGCGAAATGTGCGCTCTTAACTTACGATAAAAGAATCCAGCCTGCTTAGCAACATTGGAGTGACATCAAGAGTGTGCATCTACTTTGCAAAGATGCCCAGCGACTGTTACGGATTTCATTTTCTGTTAATAAGCAGGCTTATGCAAAAATTGAGAATTCGTTTTCAGTTATTCGCTTCAAAGAAGGAATCAACACAGACCAGGACGCTTGCAAATTTCGCTCCTCGATTCAAGCCTTGAATGAAGCGAAAAGAGGGAACAGTGAACATAACATGGGTGAGTTCTTGGTGAAGAGAAATTACACTCTAGTCAAGGGGTGTTAAGATTATTTCCGATCAAGGCCAGAAAGTGACAGGTCTGTCAATAAGTCGATGAAGAAAAAAATGGTATTCAGTAAAAGGTTGTTAGTCCAGCGGAGTGCGTGTGTATGTTCCTTGGACTCTCTCTGCCTTGCATATTTCTTCCTTCGTTCAGCTGGCGTATCCTACAAGTATGAATAACCAACCTGCTCAGCTTCACAATGTATCTTTCTAGTACTCTGAGCTCACCTTTTACATGTTTCAATCGTCTTGAACCGCAGGGGCCTCAGCCATCTCATCGCTATCAACACCTGCAGAGCAAGGGTGCTGTCCCGCAGCATCAAAAAGAAGATTCTCCTTGATGAGGTACGACACTTCTTTGGCCTCATTGAACCATCGCAAGGCCATGCCCAAAGAGTTTCGAAAATCCTGAGATCAGAAACTTGGCGCGAGTTTCGCATTCTCACAGATTGTCAGAAGTGACATGGTACGGAATAATGGAACAGCTTACGTAACAGGCTGGGCATGTTCGAAGCTACCACACGAAGGGTGCCAGGCAAAACTGATGCCTGATATCTCTATGGGAAGCAAAGACATGCTAGTTGGTCTACAAAAATATAAAAATGTGCAAATGTTTTTTCCTTTGGAAAATGCTAAGATGCTTGGAAGAATCATCACAAGCACTGTTTAAAAGCATCTGGCCTCCTTGAGTCTTTAGGCACTGTAAAGCTAAGGTTGAAAAGAAAAATTTCCATACCGCCAAATTTCGATGCTTGAGAGACTGTTCGAAAATGTTAGTTGAAAAATTCTTCAACGTCATGATTAATGCTTTCATTAAAAATGAAAATGAAAACATCCGACAAGAAATCAACAAACGAAATAAGAAGGCTATAAAAGTGCTTCATGAGTAGGTTATCTGTGTTCAATCAGTGACCTTTGTCTGCTGAGTGGTGAGCTGTGGATGTTCTATATTTATTCAGTGTGCAATAAATGTATGTTTCTCAAACACAAATTGTCAAAGTGTTTTAGAGCGCAGCTCTTAGGCGCCGGTTTCCGGCTTAAACGGCGTCGGCATAACCGCGCGGTGTATTATGGGATGCGTGACGACACTGGTGACGTCACACGTGACGTCACTGATAACGTAATCAGTGATGACGACGTCACAAGAGCGACTAGTGACATCACGTGACATCATTCGTGATGACGTCATCGTCATTGTCATTGATGACATCAGTGACGTCACTAGCGAAAAAAATTCCTCGCTAAATTTAGCGAAAAAATTTCCGCGCTACATTTAGCAGAAAAAATTTCCCCGCTTAGTTTAGCGGAAAACGTTTCCGCGCTAAATCTAGTGGAAAAAATTCCCCGCTAAAGTTAGGGGAAAAAACTGCCTCGCTAATAAATTCCCGCCAAATTTACACGCAATGCTCTCACCAAAGATGTGCATTTTCGGCGACTTGCATTAAGCACACTTCGATCCACACCCATGTCAGTAGTGGGGGACTTTCCACCTCCCCTCCTCAGTACCCTTCCCTCCTCCTCCTCAAGAGCTGCGCTCTAATTCGGCGTTACAGGGGATTGTAAACGTCTAATTTTTTTTTTATGAACAGACTAAGAGGAAGCTTTCACTAATGTTGCAGAAATGCTGCTTGCTTGAAGAATAAAAAGCGGGTCAATCTTTTGTGATTATTCTTGTTGTTGGCTGTGTCCCTTGCGGTACTGAAAAACGATTTAATCTTTGTGGCCTGAAACAAATCGAGATAAATGGCTCACGCAGTTCTTCCCTCACGGTGGGAAATCTGCTACTCATTGTGAAATCCCGCGCCATCCTCTTAACCCCAAAATATCAAGCCCACAAATATAGTATTTTACCTTACGTGTCCTCAGGTGCTCCTACGTTAACCACACTACCAGTTACTTAAAGGGATGCTGAAACGAAATTTTGGGTGAAAATTCTTGGTCGCAATGGCATACATAGCATGTCCTTTACTTCTAAATGACATTGTTTTGAGCGAGAAGGCGTACAAAATTGAATAAACACGAAAAATACAATTTTACGCGACCCCTGGGGAGCGTCGTGGAAAGCTCGCTTCGTGACGTGCGCATTCTCATTCGCCTCAAAAGACAGGCGGAGCCAAGCCAAGCCAGGCGCTAAGCCGGGTGGCGTTTGTTATTGTTAGTACCACGCGGGCTCTTCCCGCGTGATACTAGTACCAGCCGCTTTGAAGACAGCCGCCGAGCGAAGAATCAAGGCCAACGAACGAGGAGAATGCGCGAAGGCACCAGGGGCGCTGGGGGCGCCGAGAATGCGCACGTCAGTTCCGCTACGCCTGCTCTCAGAAGGACTCGCTCGCGCCGGCGGTTTCCGGCCGAGGATTCGCTCTTAATTCCAAGAAATACAATAATTCGGGCCCCATCCGTCGGATTGAATATCGTTTTTAGGTACAGTACCATCCCGTGAAGCCCGCTCGGGCAATAATTATGAGATTTCAAATATCGGTTCAGCATCCCTTTAAGGGGGAACACTGGTCTTGGAGCTTTTTTTCTTATTCTGTGACCAAACCCATTGAAACTGCATATGCTTGTTCAGCTTTTTGTGCTGATTTCATATATCTGGTCGTTTTCTCAGTCAGGAGAATTGTCCTCAGGGTAGTTAAAACTTGCCTGCCTTTGTTTGGAGGAACGACAGTAAAAAAACTGCTCAACAAAATATCCTTTTTAACACATAGCTAGATACTAGAAAGTGTAGAGCACACAATGTTGGAAGTACTTTTAAGATCAACCCACTATTAGTGATTTTACCACATATTGAAGTTCAGTGCTCAATGCATGGCTAACAAGTAATAAAACAAAAGATCAAATAGAAAATATTCTAGACTTTTATTAGCAAATCTGCTTTCAACATTGT
Source organism: Ixodes scapularis (assembly GCF_016920785.2). Lineage (NCBI taxonomy): Eukaryota > Metazoa > Arthropoda > Arachnida > Ixodida > Ixodidae > Ixodes > Ixodes scapularis. The sequence continues at coordinate 163,770,504 of NW_024609857.1, forward strand.
ATGCTTCACTCATTTAGCTACACATTTCGGGAAAGGTTATATTTCTATCTGCTCTGGATGCTGAGATATCCCTCCTGCAAACTTTTCACGAGTCCAAAAATTGTCTTGTGAAAGCAATGTTTGAGAGTCAATTTACTCACATTCAGCCCGCGTAGACATTATTAGTTGATTTGTAGCCCAAATATTCACCCACAAAATTAGAAGCGTGGTAAATTCAGAACAACAACAGCCATCGCCATTTTCAAAAGAATACAGTTTTAGGACGTTTTTGGCTCCAAGGACCCATGTCCCCCCCATTGTTTTCACAAAACACAATTTTTGGAATTGTTGAAAATTTGCAGGAGGGATATCCCAGCATCTAGAGCAGATAGAAATATAATCTCCCCTGAAATGTGTAGCTAGATATGTGAAGCATACAATGTTAAGAGCAGATTTCTTAATATAAGTCTAGAAAATTTTCTGTTTGATCTTTTGTTTATTACTTGTTAGCCATGCATTGAGCACTGAACTTCAATGTGTGGTAAAATCGCTAATATTGGCTTTATCTTAAAAGTACTCCCAACATTGTATTATTCTCTGCACTTCGTAGTATCTAGCCATCCGTTAAAAAGAATATTTTGTTTAGCAGTTTTTTCCCTATCGTTCCTCCAAACAAAGGCAGGAAAGTTTTAATTATGTTGAGGATAATTCTTCTGACTGAGAAAATTACCAGATATATGAAATCAACACAAAAACCTAAACAAGCTTGTGCAATTTCATTTGGTTTAGTCATAAAATAAGAAAAAAAGCTCCAAGACCAGTGTTCCCCTTAATAGCAAATTACGTAACACTACAACAAGCCTCTAATGCCGGCAAATAGTCTTCCTATTAATGGCCCTGCACTTTGAGGAGTGATTACGGCCAATCAAGCTCACCGAAACAGGCTCTCCTTTACCAATTAATGCATCAGGAAGCCTTGAAGCATCAAACAAATTACAACAGCTGTCTAATGAAGCAGCAAGTCAAGTTTGTCATGTTGGTGCTAGTAAAAGATATCATACATTCAAAGTTGGGTAAACCACAGTATAACTGAACGTAGACATTGAGCTTGTCTCGCGTATATATACCTCTTAAATAGATAAACAATTATCTGTTGCTACTATTTAAATCCCTACTACAAACGACCAGCGATGCCGTGGCCGAGCAGCGCACATGCAGCGTGCATCTATGGGCGAAGTCCAGCCGGTACTTAGATGAACCAAACTGAGAGATAGTGTTGGTAACCGACCAAATGAGAAGAAAAACCCCGATGCCGCGACACGCCTACCCGTCCAAACGACGCAGATCCTGTCCGCACCGAGGCCACTGTGTTCTCTGGGAGTGTCCTGTATTCCCCCCTAGTAAAGTATTTGCCTGCAACTTATACAGAGCTGTTAGCCTGGGATCTCCAGTATGCATCATGCAGAAGCAATACATGACTGCAAGCCAGTGCCCATACCACCACGCTCGTCCAAAAAATAACGGGTTGGGATTGAAGCGCCTTTGATGAATATTAGAGGCAAACGCACAACAGCCGACAGCAGGGACTCCGGAAGTAGATTTTGAGTGGGGGGGCTGAAGTCAAGCATTTTGTTTTTATATACTTTATTATAAGAGGGAAGGGCTGGAGCCGAATTTTGTTATTTTATTTTTACTTATTGTTTATTAAAAAAATAAAATATTATTTGCATGAAGTTTCTTACTTAGCATGTGCAATCACTTTTCCTTCCTGCTTTAAAGCAACAGTCGGGAGTTTTAGTGGCTCGTACGCAAGAGCCTTGCGTAATTGCGGGTCGGAAATGCACACGCGTAGAACGCAATATATTGCGTTTTGCACATGCACCTTCCGATCCTCAAAGCCTTTACGTACGATCCACTAAAACTCTCTAATATCGCGAAAACGCTTATGCATAGTGCTTCAGACAATTTCAAAATCCCTACAAGGATACACAGCATTGCAAAATTGAGTTTGCAGAGAGTCACGTTGTGGGGACCGTTGGTCGCCCTTCCCCGATGGCCGGTATAACGGCCGTGGTTCGGGACGCGCGGCCTGGTTGCCGTGAGTTTCAACCTGTTCGTGAAGCGTAGGAGAGCCGCCTGGCTTGGGGGGCTCTCCTCCTCACTCTCTCCCGGGGGGACCTTTTCCGTCCCCCCGCTCATCCGGGAACCTAGTTGTTTTGGGTGAGGACGACGCCCGCGGGGGAGGAGGTCGACGCGCGTTCCCGACCTCGGGAACGTTTGGGACTCCTCCCGCGGATGCGATAGAAATCGGACGTGTCGCGAAGGACTTCCTTTGCCCGCTCTGGACTGCGCTCTCGGGACGGTGTCAACAGGGTGAGCCTTTCATCTGACCTTGTCGGCGCAGGGGTTTTGGGGACAGTGTGTCTTTTGGTGTTCCAATAAACACCGTTGGACCCAGTCCTATTGTGGTACGTGCTCCTCCTTTTTAGAGAAGCGATCAGTTGTGCGGCTGACGTTCGGACCCGCCCGTAGCGGTGTTTTCGAGAGAAAGCTGCGGGGTGTGGGAGTAGGCTTGGCGTCTCCCCATTAGAGACCGCCGCTGAACCCTTCGGTTACCACCACCCGTGACCATCCCACATATTCTACGGGGTGTGGGAGTAGGCTTGGAGTCTCCCGATTAGAGACCGCCGCTGAACTCTTCGGTTACCACCACCCGTGACCATCCCACATATTTTGGCGCCCAACGTAAGGCCACGACTTCCTTTATCGCGGTCGTGGCATTCGTTGAACGTTTGGCTAGCATTGTTGTCTGCCCTTTCACGCCATGTCGACAGGTCAGCCCAATTTTCGGTCGCTGATCACGTTGGCAGAAGTGGCTATGAGAGGGCTCACTTCTGATTCCCTCGTACCCATCGGTGACCCGGCTGCCTCTCATGCAAGCCGTGTGTTGTCGCCGAGCCAGCCAGGTGCACCTCTGATTGGAGGAAGCGCCTCGGTTGATGGGCCCACGAGAGCTTCTCCTTTCCGAGACGGCTCTCTGTTGCGGCCAGAGCCCCACGCCGCTCCTATTAGAGCAAGCGTTGTGAGCTCCTTCGACGCCACTCCCCTCGGAGGCGGCGCAGATCACCGGCATTTGGGTGTAGCTACTGTTCAAGCTGACGCCCTGCTGGGCAGCCACATGACAACTTCTCCTGTCCGAGACGGTTATCAGGTTCGACAACCACCCGGTCGCTTCACGATGGGAGGCAACCCGGCGGCTGGACCGAGCGCGCCCCTCTTTTGTGGTGCCGCTCGGAGTTCCGCGCAGTTCGGCGCCTCCCCTCTTTCAGTGCCTCCCGCGCCGTCCCGAAGAGGGGCAGCGCGCCGCCCCTCTTCGGGACGGCGCGCTGCCCGATGGCCACGAAGCGGTTCCTCTGCCGCGAGACAATATCGCACCCTGGCCCGCGCAAAGCACGACCCCGATTGGAGTCAATGCTGCCGGCGACTTGATTGAGTTGCCCGCCGACAATGTCCATCCACCGGCTCCGTGCGACCCCGCTCCTTTCCGAGCTGGCGCGTCGCCCGTTAGCGGCCTGGAGGCTTCTCTGTTTGGAAATGGCCCCCGGGCTCCGCCGGTGTCTAGCGCCGCTCCCCTTGGGGCTGGTGCTGGGAGCTCTCATGATGTGCTGCTACAAGAAGCTGCGCGAGTCATTGAAAGCTTGACCGGTGCAATGCAGTCAGTACTGCAGGCACCCAGGGCACTGCGACCACCTGTGCGAGTCCCAATTCCCAAGTACAAGGGTTACGGAGACTCCATAAGCACGAACAACTTTCTCGAGGACCTGCTCCATTACCAGCAGGCCGCGGGAATGGTCGATCAAGAGGTTCTTGGCCGAGTCCTGCCTGTCGCACTGACTGACCAAGCTGCGCGGTGGTTCCGCCTTTGCGGACAAAACGCGCTGACTCTCGAACAATTCCGGGCCCTGTTTCGCCAGGAATTCCTCCCCGCTGACTACGAAAGGCGGATGAGACGGGAGTTAGAGCGGCGTACACAGCACCCAGACGAATCGTTGCTAGAGTACGTGAGGGCGATGCAGGAGCTGTTCCTTCTCGCTGACCCCGCGGCCCCTAATGCGGAACGGGTTGAGCGTGTCATTCGGCAGGCGCACCCGACTTTCTCCGCCTACCTTCGAGGCAGCCGTTTCCATTCACTGGATGACCTGGCACTCGAGGCTCGCCGCATTCAAGGTGACATTCTTGCGGCTCGAGCCTACCGGCCCCCACCCCCACCAACGGCATCTCTTGAGCCGCGGTGCGCGTGGAATGGCGACCCTGTCGCTCCCCATTCCCACCGGGCCGAGGCCTCCACGGCATATGCCGACGCCCGTGGTCGAGACGCTCGAGAGATTTCTGATCGGGCGCTTGATCCCTACTCCAACGGGTTGCGAAGATCCGCTGCCAAATCGCAGTCGGGCCCGCACCGTCAGGACCGCGTTGTGGGTCCTAGACGCGAGGAGAGGCAACCTCGAAACGAGCCTTTCCCTCCGAACGAGAGGAGGAATTCCCCGAGACCTGCCGGATGGAACCCTTTGGCTCCCGAAATTCGATGCTATCGCTGTGACCGCATTGGTCACTTGGCTCGAAACTGCACGAATCCACAGGCATCGGGAAACGGGCCAAGCCGCCGCTAACGAGGCCGGCGGCTCGACGGAAGGCTGGAGCACCTGGTTCTGCTCTAGCGCCGTCGGCGTACCGGGCCGATGGTTTGTCCGGTGCGCCCGCCCCGTTCCTGGCCTTGTTGATCGCTGGCCGAACGTTTAAGGCTCTCCTGGACTCCGGAGCCAGTGCTTCGTTGTTCGGTGAGGATGTGTCGGTGCACCTCCAGACCCATTCTGTCCGATTGAGAGAGTGTAACACTGCATATCGGCTCGCAGCGGGGGGCACTGCTCTTTCGAGCGGCTCCGTGCGGCTGGTTGTACGCTGGGACAATCGGGTGAGGCGACATCGCTTTGTGCACCTCCCTGGTCTTTCTGTGCCGGTAATTTTGGGTCGAGACTTCTTGGCTCAGACTGGCATAGTCATTGATCTCGGCAACGCTGGCTATCATGAAGGCGCTTTCGGCTCAGTCAAGCCGTTCGCCGAACCCCCCGCCAACGCTCCGGCCTCTTTCCCGTTGAGCAGCCGCAACAACCGCGGCAAAGCGGGAGACGCTGTTTCCCGGAAACCGGTTGTGGACCCTGCGGTCGCGTGCCCCCCTCTTTTGGAGGCGAGCGCCGCCGCCGCGTACCAAGTCGCCACCCACCCGCTAATTGCTGGTTCTTGCGGTTTGGGGAGGCGCGACAAGGCTCGTCTTGCGTCGTTGTTGTACTCTTACGACTCGATGTTCACGGATCGTCCGGGCTGCGCCGATTCAGTGCGGCATCGGATTGACACGGGTGAGGCCCCTGCTTGGAAGTGCCATCCCCGTCCCACGAGTCTGGCCAAACGAAAGGCCATTGACGCTGCCTTGGACGAGATGATTGACACCGGCGTTGTCCGGTCGTCGGAGAGCCCGTGGGGGTTCCCCGTCGTTCTCGTTCCGAAAAAGGACGGCAGCTCGCGCCTGTGCGTGGACTACCACAAGCTGAATGAGGTCACTCGCAAGGACGCTTATCCGTTCCAAAGCATTGACTCGATCATATCCAACCTGGGCGGAGCTAGATATTTCACTACGCTCGACGCCAGCAGAGGGTACCTGCAGGTTCGGATGGAACCCGGTGACGAAGAAAAGACCGCATTTGTTTGTCACCGTGGGCTTTTCGAGTTTACTCGGATGCCCTTTGGCCTTGCCGGAGCTCCTATGACGTTCCAACGGCTAATGGACAATGTCTTAGGCAATGCCAGATGGTCGCATGCAATGGCTTACCTAGACGACATCGTCGTGTACTCAAGACACCTTCGAGGACCACTTACGTCACTTGAAGGATGTTCTCGAGAAGCTGCGGGCTGCGGGGATCACTTTGAACCCAAACAAAGCCCAAATCACTGAGACCCGTATCTCTTTACTGGGTTTCGTGATCGACGACGGGCGCGTTGCGCCCTGCCCGGAAAAGCTCCAGTCTATTCTGGAGTATCCGAGGCCGTCTGATGTCAGCTCTCTGCGCCACTATCTCGGACTGATGAATTTTTATCGTCACTTTATTCCGGGATGTACGGCCCTCCAGGCACCTCTCACTCGTTTGTTGAGGAAGTCTGAGAGATGGAGTTGGTGTCCCGAGCAGGAGGCAGCTTTTATTCGTCTTTCCAACGCTCTGGTTGACACAGCCAACTTAAGGCTGCCCGACCTGAACCGGCCGTTTGTTCGTGATTCAGACTGACGCCAGCAATCTGGGTCTCGGGGCAGCTTTGCTCCAGAAACACGAAGCCGAGCTCCGACCGGTGGCCTCCGACCGGTGGCCTTTGCCAGTCGATCGTTGACGCCGGCGGAGGTCAACTACGGCACCACGGAGGAGTGCCTGGCGATCATTTTTGCCCTGTCCAAGTTCGACATGTTTGTCGATGGAACCACCTTTGTGGTAGAAACGGACCATATGGCACTTGTGTGGTTGCAAAGGCTTCGCGAACCCTCTGGTCGCCTAGTAAGGTGGGCCTTGACGTTGCAGCGCTATACCTATGTGGTGTGCTACAGGAAGGGGAGCTCGAATGTCGTGGCAAACGCCTTGTCGCGTGCCCCCGTTTCTTGCCCGAGCCCTCCCGCGTCCGACGCGGGAGGGTTCGGGCAAAAGCCAGTCCCAAAAGGAGGCAATTCCGCCACATTCCTCGGACGAAATCGTGAACCACCTGAACCTGATTAGTTCGGTGGGGATTGCGTTCAGCAGAGAAGAGCTCCTCAAAGCTCAGCAGGGTGATCCTTTGTGTCGAGAGATGATCGACGAGCTCAAGAAAGAGCTGGACTCCGCAGAGTCGGACGGCGTGGCCGTCGGGCGAATAGCAGCTGCTAATGCTGTGGAAAACGCCGAGCACCGAGAAACTGCTGGTATTGCAGTTGGTGCGTTGGATTCATACCTGCTTGATGCTGACGGACTCCTGCTGCGGCACATACCATCCGAGAACGACACTAATGCGTTCAAAGTGGTCGTACCCCGCAGTCTTAAGGGCGCACTTCTGCGCTTTTATCACGACACGCTCCTGGCAGGGCACGCGAGTGGCCCCAAGACATATTTCAAGTTGTGTCACTTCGCCACCTGGCTGGGCATGAAGCGCGACGTACTTCAGTATGCGCGTTCGTGTCACCTGTGCCAGAGCCTCAAGCCACGAGGCGGCAAACCGCCGGGCCTCCTGCAGCCAGTTCAAAGCCAGCAATCCTGGTCTTTGGTGGCGTGCGATCTGGTCGGACCCTTTCCAAAGAGCCTGAAAGGACACCAGTATTTGCTGGTCGTCACCGCACCGACCACTTCAGTAAGTGGGTAGAGCTTTTTCCTCTGCGCAAACTGATGGCCCGGGCAGTGCTGGAGAAGCTGATGGAGGTGTTTTCCCGTTTCGGATACCCTCAAGCTTTGATTTCTGACGCCAGCATCTTCATGGCAAAGGTATTCGCCGATTCCTGTGCAGCCCTTGGCATAAAACACAAAAGGACGACGACGTACCACCCCCAGTCGAACATCACCGAGCGTGTCAATCGCAACCTGAAGCCTATGCTTGCAGCGTATGTGGAACGACACCAAGATTGGGATGCCTATCTACCCGAGATCGGGTTTGCACTCCGCTCCACGGTGAACAGATCGACAGGTTTCAGCCCTGCTCTCCTCAATCTTGAAAGGGAGCTGCCGAACCCCATGGATCGGGTCTTGGCGGCTACAGGCGACGGGGGCGGCGCGCAGCCAGCCTATGCTGACTACGCCCGGCGGTTGCAAACGCGGATGGAGGCGGCCCTGTCGAAAGCCCACCAAAATCTGTGCACAGCCAGAGCCAGTCAGAGGGCTCAGTACGACCGTTCACACCGGGATGTCCGCTATCAAGTGGGCGATCTGGTGCTCAGACGATTGCACGTCTTGAGCGACGCTAGCAAAGCCTTTTCTGCTGCGCTGGCACCGAAATGGTCGGGCCCCTACCGAGTAAAAGGGACTGTTTCTCCTCTCGTGTATAGACTGACGGACCTGCAATCCAGGGACGTTGGCGGGCCGGTGCACGTCGGCGATCTCAAACCCTACATTAGCAGGGATGAGACGGCCGAGGAAACGTGTCGCATGCGTCAGCAGACACGCACGAGGCGTTCCCGTGACGGCCCCTCTGGGCCACAGCCGCGCTACAATCTGCGGAGTTTTCGGTCCTAATGTCCGAATAACTTTGTATGACTGAGGCCATAGTGCTGGCTATGTCGTCTGCCCAAGCCGCTTATAGCCAACGGACGGGTTTCCGGGGGCTAGAAAGCCGGATAATGTGGGCAGCTTCCGTGTCTGCTGGTGGGGTGAGCTCTGTACCTTTTCTCAGAAATTCTCCCCCTTGGACTCCACCGCAGAGCAGACCCTAGTTGGTTTACTTTGCGTGTGGACAAGGAAGAACAAATGGCTTTTCTTTGTGTGTCTCCTGCCCTCCCTTGTCGGCGGTAGAAGACAGACCCCAGCCATGTCGTTCGCGCTTTCGGAATGACTTCTTCCCGGCTCGACAGACAAACCCCCGGAGTGTTTGGGGGTGCCGTCAGGTCTGAGCCGCTTTTGCGCAAGGTCCATCATGCAGGCGCGCGGCAGTGGCCTGGAATGCCACTGCCCCCGCTCTGGTGGAGGGGGACGGGTGAGCCAGGCGGAAGTGCTTTCCCCTTTTGGGGAAGCTTGCCCCCTCAACTCGCAGACGAGGCGTCTTTTCGTCGCCTTTGCTCTCCGCCGCCCGAAAGAAGGCTCGAGCGGCATGGCCTAGCTTTGCCTTGCTGCTCGCCTGACGGTGGGCCACCAAGAGATTTATGTGGCTCCTGTCGGTTGCCGAAACCGTTTGGAGACGGCAACTTTTCCCCCGATGGACTTCCGTCGGCCCGCAGGCTCGTCGTTTCCGTTTTGAAATGGCTTGAAGCCTGGCCGACCAGGACCTGGCTCGCCCGCTCCGTGACACCTGATACTCGCGGAACGGAGCGGCCAGGGATGGCGGGCCACTTTGTGACTCTGGAGGCCACCCGTCCCACTGGAGGGGTTTGCCAGAAGCCACCATGTCGCCGACCGCCAAGCACGCAGGGTCATCGTCGTCAACATCTTCGCCGTCGCCGTCAGGCACTCGGGCCGGGGGTCAGCGTCGCCGGGATGGCCGTGGCGGGCCGAGAGTGGAGCGGTCGCCACCGTCGTCTGTGTCCCGGGCTGGAGATCGACGTGGGCGCCGTCGCCGGGATCGTCGTGGCAGCCCCGGGGAAAATCGGATCCTGGGGAGCGGACGGGGCTTGCCTGCCCCACGTTCAGCAACTCCGGTCGGGCTCTCCGTGGCCACCTGGGCCTCCCAGGACAGCACGGAGCCCCCTCGGTTCTACGTCTTGAGAAAGTCCTGGGGGGACCAGAGACGACCGGAGCCGGGGCATGCACTCAACCGCGTCCCCTGGCCGTTCCGGGGCCGCACGGTCAGCGAGATGGACACCCGAGCGCGCGGTGCCTGCCTCCCATCTCGGCCGGGGGACATCTTTTGCCGCGTCTGCGACGGGCACGAGCGGTCGCTGTTTCACCGGAGCCGGGCCAACGGCGGGGACGGCGACATCATCGGGCCACGGCGGGTGGACGACCCGGCAGAACACCCGGACGCCATCCGCTGCTTCGGCGCCCGGCTGGCCCGGGACCCAGTGTTTGCTGCCGCCGCCCTAACAGCGGCCGGGCTGCAAGGGGTGGCTGTTTTGGCCCCGGCAACTGTGCCGCCGAGATCGCCGACGCCGCCCACCCAGGACCAGGCCGGGCCCAGCGGACTCCAGGACCTGATCGACGTGGATATTGATCTCGACCTGCTTTGACCTGGAGACCGCTGGGCAGAGACGACGACTTCGAGCCCCTTTGGGCTCGGGTAAGCCTGCGATTCCTTTTTTTTATTTATGAGAGCCGGTGGGCCTCCCTCTTACATCGGGGCGGCGCACCAAGCGTTTTAAGGAGGGGGGGATGTGGGGACCGTTGGTCGCCCTTCCTCGATGGCCAGTATAACGGCCGTGGTTCGGGACGCACGGCCTGGTTGCCGTGAGTTTCAACCTGTTCGTGAAGCGTAGGAGAGCCGCCTGGCTTGTGGGGCTCTCCTCCTCACTCTCTTACGGGGGGACCTTTTCCGTACCCCCGCTCATCTGGGAACCTAGTTGTTTTGGGTGAGGACGACGCCCGCGGAAGGAGGAGGTCGACGCGCGTTCCCAACCTCGGGAACGTGGGGGACTCCTCCCGCGGATGCGATAGAAATCGGACGTGTTGCGAAGGACTTCCTTTGCCCGCTCTGGACTGCGCTCTCGGGACGGTGTCGACAGGGTGAGCCTTTCATCTGACCTTGTCGGCGCAGGGGTTTTGGGGACAGTGTGTCTTTTGGTGTTCCAATAAACACCGTTGGACCCAGTCCTATTGTGGTACGTGCTCCTCCTTTTTAGAGAAGCGATCAGTTGTGCGGCTGACGTTCGGACCCGCCCGTAGCGGTGTTCTTGAGAGAAAGCTGCGGGGTGTGGGAGTAGGCTTGGCGACTCCCGATTAGAGACCGCCGCTGAACCCTTCGGTTACCACCACCCGTGACCATCCCACAACGTTTATTATTCTTCAAATGTTCATCCAAAAAGACATCCACGCTATGAAATAAACGAGTAAGCCAAGAGAATTACATACTGTAAACGACTTATTTTTCGTGGGCTCAATATTTCGCGATTCGTATTCAAAACTTAAGTTTTGGAATAATGCGCGGGTTTTCATTTTTGCGACGTGGTGGAATCTCAATATAGATTTTAATGTGTTTACATTTTACCGAAACTGTTTGCGGGACCTATTTTCTGCGAATTGCAGGCGATTCGCAAAAATTAGATCCTCGTGAAAATTAAGTCGTTTAAACTCTACAGTATATGCAATGACATCTTAATACATATCTAGGAAATGCGCACAAAAGCGTGATGAAGGAAACAGATCCATATATAGGCCCCAAGGCCATGTCTGTTGATCGTCTCAAGGAAGACCAAAGGCCGCCGTTCGCTCAGCAGTCCTGGAGACAAATTCCTTGATGATGTCGTCCAGGCTGAGCCTGGTAAAATAAAAGCTGCGCAGAGTCGGGCCAGATCAAAATCACATGCATGCACTCCTAGGGCCTCTTTCAGATCATCTGTTGTGAACTGTCTTCCTCCGGCGGCGTTATTCAAAGTACACTATAGTTTTACTAGTCCTGCTTCCTACCAGGCTGTTCAAACCACCGTTGAGTTTCGTTCATAATGCAGTCAACAGCCGCCAAGTACTCATTCCGTAACGCTGCCTTGCAATCAAGTAGAACTGGCGGAGAAGGTTTGCTGCTCATTTCAAACCTTTTTGGCAGTTTTGTCGGCCTTGCGCTGCGAGGGTCCTTCAAACCTGGTCACATTGCAGTTGAGCTCGTGCAGTCCTACGGCTCTTCAAACGCGACTTCAGATCGCAGACGGAACATTGCCTCGCAGAGAGTCTCTGCAGCCTCTTTGATACCTGCAGCGTGAAACGTTGAACGCTGCAGTAGCCTTGCAAGTTCTTCGCATAGACCGAACAAAGCTATAGAAATGCTTATTCCTAGCAGAGTTTCAAACCTTTCCAAAAGCCTCTCATAACCCTTCAAAATGGCTCCAATGTTGTCTGCCATCGAATATTCTCCTTGTAGCAGCTCATTCAGTGTCTCCTGAACTCTAGCATAGTTTTCAGCGAACCTTTTCATTGACTTCACTCCGACAGTCTACCTTGTTGGGCAAAGCGAAAGAAGCTTATTTGGCGTTGATCCGGCCTCTTCCGCTGCCTCGCTGACTGGAGGAATTAAAATAGATGAATAAATAGCTTGGCGATTATTCGAAGTCGGAGTGGGGGGGCTCAGCCCCATCCTGAGAAATCTTGGGGGGGCTCTGGCCCTCCCAGACCCCCCGGTTACGGAGTCCCTCGCCGACAGCTTTCTTACACTGTCACTTCTCCTGGTTTGAGCTGATTGAGTAAATGCTCCCGCTGCATGAGAGGAAAAGGCAACAGACATTGTTGCATCCTTTTGTCCGAGGTCGACGCCTTGATCTAATAAAACAAACTACTTTAATTGTCTGAGATCGGGTACAGATGTCAGACCATTCGCTTGCCAACAAGAAAGCATGATGGGGACAGAGGCTGAGGCTCTTGGCTTTCGTTGTAGATGAGTCAGTGGTCTCGAATTATTACAGCCTCTATCTTGCTAAGCAGGGTTCCAAGTTCTTCCTTGGTCAGAAGCCTTCGGCTCATGGACTTTTTCGGTGATTTCTTGACTGACCGCACGAGACGCTCACAGAACCCGCCTCACCATTGGACACGCTATGCAATAAACTTCCAGTAAATTCTGTTGTTGCTGAAGCGATGCTTGAGCTCTTCCCTGCAAAGCATGTGTTTCATTTCAGTCAGTTTGAGTGAGAGCTCTTGTTTCTCCTGGTTCGTCCTCTCTAGCTCTTCGCGAGCGTTTACGTTTTCGGCTTGTAGTAAATTCAGGATCGCACATAACGGTGGCGAGTCGACCTTGGCACTCAGAACATGCAACCAGCAGGCACAATCCAATCTCATTTAAACTGCTTTGTACTTTGTCGATCGTTGCTTTACCTTTTTTGCTTTGTTTCGTTTTGTACGCTGGCTGCCATGTTGTGTGGTGTTCTGATTGGAGACAGCCAGCTCAAGTTCATGAATCGGACAAGACTTCCACTGCACAGTGACATAGACGTCTGCACCTTCAGCTTTGGTGGCGTGACTGCTTTCAGACTTGCCAACTTGTGTCGTCAACTGAGGCTGACATCATTCGATTTTGACGCCATTTATGTTGGCAGTAATGACCTGTCCGAAGGCTGAAGCCCTCTAGGCATCTGCAGGGACATCGAGGTGCATTGTCTCCACTTGATGCCTTTGTTTTATGTTAAAATTGCATAGTCCCAAGCCACGGGTATTTCTGAAAAAATTATGCGTAAACCTTCAGCGTTTTGTGCACATTATTTGGCGAACAGTGCTGGTGTGCTTCATATCGCCTAGACGCCTTAGAACGCTTATTGATCGTCAGTCATAAGTCAGGTGGCTTTCCTAAGGGCCATGACGGCTAAAAACTTTTTATTTGTTCATTTATTTTATTCCAAAAATTCTAGCAGATCGGGGCAGAAGATGAGTTGTTCCCTGCACCCAGAAGTCTATCGCTCACAGTAGGCTTTTTTGTAAGCCGGGCAAAAACCTCCTTTGTGCATTCAATCATAGTGTGTTCACCTTTTCGGCTTTTTGTTTTGTCTTGTACGCTGGTTGTCATGTTGTGTGGTGTTCTAATTGGCGACAGCCAGCTGGAGTTCATGAATCGGACAAGACTTCCACTGCACAGTGACATAGACGTCTGCACCTTCAGCTTTGATGGCGTGACTGCTCTCAGACTGGCCAATTTGTGTCGTCAACTGAGGCTGACGTCACTCGATTTTGGCGTCATTTATGTTGACAGTAATGACCTGTCCGAAGGCTGAAGCCCTCTGGGCATCTGCAGGGACATCGAGGTGCACTGCTTCCACTTGATGCCTTTGTTTTATGTTAAAATTGCATCGTACCAAGACACGGGTATTTCTGAAAAAATCATGTCTTGTCTATGTATTATATGGCAAACGGTGCGGGTGTGCTTCATATCGCCTAGCTGCCTTAGAACGCTTATTGATCATCAGTCATAAGTCGAGTGGCTTTCCTAAGGGCCATGACGGCTAAAAACTTTTTATTTGCTCATTTATTTTATACCGAAAACTCTAGCAGATTGGGGCAGATGAGTTGTTCCCTGCACCCAGAAGTCTACCAGTCGCAGTAGGCCTTGTTGTAAGCCGGGCAAGACCTCCTTTGTGCATTCAATCATAGTGTGTTCACCTTTTCGGCTTTTTATTGTCTTCTACGCTGGTTGTCAAGTTGTGTGGTGTTCTGATTGGCGACAGCCAGCTGAAGTTCATGAATCAGACAAGACTTCCACTCCACAGTGACATAGACGTCTGCACCTTCAGCTTTGATGGCGTGACTTCTCTCAGACTTGCCAATTTGTGTCGTCAAATGAGGCTGACGTCACTCAATTTTGACGTAATTTATGTTGACAGTAATGACCTGTCCAAAGGCAGAAGCCCTCTGGGCATCTGCAAGGACATCAAGGTGCATTGTCGCCACTTGATGCCTTTGTTTTATGTTAAAATTGCATAGTACCAAGCTACAAGCATTTCTGAAAAAATCATGCGTAACCCTTCAGCGTCTTGTCTATGTATTATTCGGCAAACGGTGCTGGTGTGCTTCATATCGCCTAGCCGCCTTAGAACGCGTATTGATCGTCAGTCATAAGTCGGGTGGCTTTCCTATGGGCCTTGACGGCTACAACCTTTTTATTTGCTCGTTTATTTTATTTTGAAAACTCTAGCACATTGGGGCAGATGATGAGTTGCTCCCTGCACCCTGAAGTCTATCAGTCACAGTAGGCCTTTTTATAAGCCGGGCAAGACCTTCGTGCATTCAGTCTCAGTGTGTTCACCTTTTCTGCTCTTTGTTTCGTCTTGTCCACTAGTTGTCCTATTGTGTGGTGTTCTGACTGGCGACAGCCAGCCCAAGTTTATGAATCGGACAAGACCTCCACTGCACAGTGACACAGACGTCTGCACCTTCAGCTTTGATGGCGTGACTGCTCTCAGACTAGCCAATTTGTGTCGTCAAGTGAGGCTGACATCACTCGATTTTGTTGTCATTTATGCTTGCAGTAATGACCTGTCCGAAGGCTGAAGCCCTCTGGGCATTTGCAGGGACATCAAGGTGCATTGTCTCCACTTGATGCCTTTGGTTTATGTTAAAATTGCATAGCACCAAGCTACGGGCATTTCTGAAAAAATCATGCATACCCTTCAGTGTCTTGTGTATGTATTATATGGCAAACGGTGCTGGTGTGCTTCATATCGCCTAGCCGCCTTAGAACGCTTATTGATCGTCAGTCATAAGTCAAGTGGCTGTCCTTAGGGCCATGATGGCTACAAACGTTTTATTTGCTTATTTATTTTATTTCAAAACCTCTAGCAGATCGAGGCAGAAGATAAGTTGTTCCTTGCACCCAGAAGTCTATCGCTCACAGTAGGCTTTTTTGAAAGCCGGGCAAGACCTCCTTCGTCCATTCAATCATAGTGTGCTCACTGTCCGTACACTGGTGGCTGCTGTATTTTGGCGGCATCGAGAACCCACAACACCATGTGGATGAGTCACCTGTGATTTGCTTGGAAACTGCTTTACGGCTGCATCTATTCAGTAGGCAGCTATAACAGTAACAGAATGCCATCTGCATGATCAAAGTTTGTTGACAATATGATGAGAAGATTACAATTAATCAAAGAAGTAATGTTTCGCTTGTCATCATAGATACAGGTACTTCTAGAGCTTCTGCTCAAAGTTGCTATGGTGGTTTTCACTCTCAAGGTGCTGCCACGGGCTGGCAATAGCCCAACCACGGTTTTGCGTCACTGGACCCTAAACAGAATGATGAACACTGCCCTAAAAAGGACGCCGGAGGTCCGCATCCTGGAAGTGGAAATAGGATGCTGAATGTCGATTTAGGAGGCCCATAGAGAACTTAGAGCTGCAATGTGAAAACGATGCCTACTTTAGAAGATGTGACATTAAGTAAAAAACACCGTCTTTTATGGTGACTGCCGTTATTGGAGAGGTTTTGTAACTGGCCTGTTTCTCCTATGTACGGCATGGAACACTAAATTTAGCACGAAATGCCTCCCACTAAATATATTGGGAGATCACAATGTCAGATGCCACTGTGCCCTTTATTTTTATTCACCAGTAATCGGATAGCTGTAGCGTTTGAAGCGAGTCTCGTGCCCGTTTGTCCCTGCGTTTTTAGATATGTAGCGAGAAAAAATGGGAAGGCACTCACTTAAACTACGAACAGGGTGTTTTAGGCATCTCAACACGGCGTGGTGCTTACTTTTAATTCTGAAAGGTATGTTCGGCATACGAGAAGTTGAGTGTGTTTGTGACGGGCTACAAAAGAATGAAAGACGCCTGTTGTACCTCTCCTTCAGGCTTATGTATTTGTTCACAGATGCGCTGAAGTTGGTCCATGCGAGCGCCCTTAGTGCGCGCCCTTGGTGAGCGCCCAAAAGTGCTCGAGTTAAATGGTTTCAATGGATATCATAACACTTGATGAGTTGTCTGCGGCGTTATCACGGTCATCAAGATGAGTGGTGAATGACTGGTATTCTCTAATCTTCAAATATGTGTTAAACCAATGTGACGTTTACAGCGAGGTTTGACTCCTCTGTAGACGGGTAGGATATGAGAATATCATTAACAGGTATTGCTTAGCGTGCAGACTCTCGTGACTAACGGAATGATATGTAAAAAATATAACTGGATTTTTATTACTAAGGCGAATTTCTAGCTTGTAGACGATTGACCTTTTTGATGGCATGCTAGAGAGACCGCCAGTGATCAGTAAACTGGGTCCAATAAATTAAATTATTAAATTTATTGGACCTTTTCCTTTTTTTATGTCGATTTGTAGGTCAGGTAGCACAACTTATCCACCAGTATTTTTTTTTTATCACTCCCATAGTGCACATATATATTGCTAACAAAGAGCAAAGGGCTTCGTTTCTAAGCCGCGCCCCTTGGCAGCACCGCAGGCTTTATTTATATATGCTGAGACAAAACTCCTTAGTATTTCTGGAAGATGAACTGAGCATGTTGGTCACAGATGTTTGTTTCATCCTTTTTTTTTTCTTTCTTTTACACATAACGGACAGGTAACCGTGGAAGCTTGAGCTGCGCCTGCCGCGACTCAAAAGAAAATTTGGCAGCACTGAACAAACTATATGGTGTGCATACCTGCTAACCTGTGGACTTTCGAATTCGTAAAAGTCCCGCACCCGCGGCGGCGGGGGGGGGGGGGGGGGGGGGGGGGGAAGGGGGGGTTATGCGAAGCGATGTGCAGCTTAATGTCAGCCTAGCCAGCGTGCGAAACGCTTACATCACACATGCACGTGCTACAGAATCCAAAATTTTCTCGCTTTTTGGGCGGCACGAAGAACAAAAATTTCGACGTGTAGGACTTCAGGAACACCTGAAAAGCCACAGTGACCAGAAGAATGCTACAGTTACATGTGCAACAAACACAGACGCCGTACTTCTCGCCTCGAAACTGGCCGACACAATGAGGCCCAACAACGTCTGAACACGCCGAACCAACGTGCACCCGTGCATTGCCGAACACAAAAACAAAGGCTCTGAGCTTTGGATTGGTTTTCGATCTGTGGCCACCGGATAGACGGATAGCAAAAACAACGACGCTGCTGTGGACGGCACCTATCGTCCTCTTGTGGCGGTGCAAGATACCGCCAACAACAGAGTTACAAAAACAACAAAAAAAAAATTTAAAAAAAATAAAAAAATATATGTTTCGTAAGATTTGAAGCAAGATTCATAAAATCGTAAAATTAGTCCCAATTCATACATTTTACGAAAAATTCGGAAAAGTTGGCAGGTATGATGCTGTGCTAGCCCTCCTTACCATCGGAAGCACCAAACAGTATTGCGTTCTTTTTCATGAAGTGGAAAACAGTCGCAAAACACCGATTACAGGAGCATATTGATTAACATGTGGTGCTCAGGAACCAACACAGCCTTGTTTTCAGTTCCTGCGAAATGGCAGAAAAGCCACACTTCGGCAATTTTGTTAACATTTGTATATGGCATGCTTCACAGCTTCGGGTATTCTTCGCAGTTTGCATGTTTCGTGTTTCTTCGAAGATGGCCGTCAGCCAGTTTTTCTAGTATACACCGTTTTCTTGCATTTAACTGAATCAAGGAAGTCAAAAAGCCGTTAGACAGTTTCGGTTTGAAGGTAACATCCAGATCCAAATCCGAAACCGA
This sequence comes from Ixodes scapularis, assembly GCF_016920785.2. NCBI lineage: Eukaryota > Metazoa > Arthropoda > Arachnida > Ixodida > Ixodidae > Ixodes > Ixodes scapularis. The sequence goes on from NW_024609857.1 coordinate 163,788,512, forward strand.
GAGATAAGATGGCCGGACGCGACAAGACCGACAAGAATCAGAACAGTGCCAGTGCTATGGATAGTTTAGCACTGTTTAGTTTTGTTGATGGCTCTATGGCGGTGGAGACAGTCCAACTAATTAGAGATTATGATCCGGCGACTCACAACTCTAAAGCTTGGCCAAAGTACAAGGAGGGAGCGATGAAATATTGGGTGAAGGTCGATTGGCCGAATGCAGATAAAGCCGGTCGGGCGACCGGATATACGACGCTGCACCCAGCACAGATTGTCCGCTTTGGAGGTACGTTATTCTCTTTTTATGTTTATTCCACACTTTCTATGAGCGGAATGGGCTTGCTAGGTTTGGGCAGGCTGCACGTGCTGCTTTACCTTTCCAAAAAAACACTCGACCCCAGGGGCAACAAACCGTTTTCGAGCCCAGTCACTGAGGGACGCCGGTGAGACTAGACTCTCACCGGCATCCCTCCTAACCCTAACCGAGCGGACTGTGATTTCAATAGGCGCAGCCTGCGTAGGCGCAGTTTCAAACGCTGCTGGTGGCTAAATTCTCGTCTTTTCCCGCTATATTTTGTGTTTCATGGCACATGTATTTTCCCGAGGACATTAAGAAAGCATTGTGCCTCATTTGAAAAAAAAAAAAGGGAAAAAAACAAAAAAACAAAACTATTTTTGTTGGGTATGCGCGCAACAGAACAAATGCGACTGGAATGTATAGTTCTAGTTATTTGTGTTTTTTTTCTTACGATAAGCTTTGACGGCGCCGTGGGATTCGCCGCATGTGAAACGACAAAGCACTACGCAGTCAAAAATAAATTGCAACAGAAGAGGGCCGAAAGGCATGCATTTTTCACGCTCACAAATAATGTGTTTACCGATGGACAGGACACGGACATCCAATACGCCTCGCAAGTGGGCTCATTTTCGTCTTCTGCGCATGAGAAAGGAAGTAGCGGTTACGTCAGAACGCCGAGCCCTGATTGGCTGATCGCAACCCCCTATCTCAGCATCATCTGCTCATTTGCAACGTCGTCTACTTGCAACGTCGTCTGCGTCTGTCTTACCTTTCCTGCGAATTTCGGAAGTTGTGGGGGCACACGGTTGCCCGGTACCCAAAATACCGCGGCCATCATTGGCCGCAAGGTGGCGGCAAGCAGCCGGCCACGCGCGCCTCGTGCCGCTCGACTAGATAAGGCGAGACAGGAGCGGCGCGAGGGCAGTCGGCCGATTTCCGCCGAGCTGAAATAACCATGTTAGTATTGTGATTGTCTTTGTCTTATTAAATGTAGTTTCTTGTTGTTGAAACCGTTGGCTCCGTGTTATTCCTCCGGGTCGGGTATGCAGCAAGGCAAACCAACCACAATGGCGCCCAACCGTGGTATACTACCCACTCGCAGGAATTTCACGGGGCTTGGTTTCTTCCTTCGGTAAGGCTTTTTCATATTCCCCGTGTTTTCTATCGTTGTTTCGTGCTTCCGTCACGTCCACGTTTGTTGTATTGGCGTGTTTCTGACTGCTTGTTTTGTGACCGCGGCAATCGTTTTGCGCGCTTGTGTTGGGTTTTTGGGGGGCGTTTCCTTTTCTGTGCTTGCAGGAAATGCTCACGTGGGAGCAGGAAGCCGCGATGGCCGCAGCGGCACAAATGAACCTGCTCACGAAGGTCACGGAGATGTGCGACTCCGTGATGCAGCGCCTGGGCCACACGCCTGGCCAGCAGGAAACCCCACCGCGAGAGCCCAGACTACACTGCCACGACGTCAAGTCCGTGGCAGACTTCCTGGGCGAGCTGCAGACGTACCACCTTGCCTTCGGTGCCTCGGAAGCCTTCATCGTGGCGCGGATTGTCCCGATGGCGTTGCAAGCCAGCGCCAGGTGCTCGTTGGGGTCACAGGCCCCCTTCTCCAGCCTGGCGGACTTCCAGACAAGGCTTCGAGAAGAGTTCCTGCCTGCAGGCTACGCGACGCAGATTCTCCGAGAGCTCGAGGCTGGGACGCAGCACCCGGATGAAAGTCTGGTTCGGTACGTTCAGGTCATGCAAGAGCTCTTCAAGAGGGCGGACCCGAAGTCATTGGAGTCTGACAGAGTAGCTCGGGTCAGAAGACAGTGTCACCCAAGGTACCACGTCTACCTGATGAACTGCACCTTTGAGACCCTTGAAGAGCTAGCCCAGGGCGCCCGCCTCATCGAGGAAGCTCTTCATGCCGAGCGGAACTACGTGCCGCCGCCACCAGCCAAGTACGCGCTCAAACCGGCATGCGCATGGCGGGGCCCCGAGGCCTCCACGCAAGTGGACTGTCCGAACGAGACCTCCCTTCCCCACGACATCAACCAGGAGAGTTGGCATGGTATGCATGGTGATCCCCCGTGCGGGATAAGCATATGTTCGCCTAACTCTCCTCGAGAGGTCCCCGGAGGCCACAGCGAGGCCCGTGAGGGTTTCGGGCTGGGGTCGCCACGGCAGGTGGGAGGTCGTTGGCCGTGCCCTATCGTAAGCTGGGGCCCAACGGAGACCACCACCCAAGCGAACCATCCTCATCAGTCTGCTCCTGCAAGTGCTGGCGAAAACTGGCACGGTGCGGTCGCAAACCCACAGCCCAGCAGCATTGACCCCCGCCGCAATGGAACAAGCCCTCCCCACAACAGCCAGTCGCAAGCCTGGTGGAGGCTTTCCCACAGTGGTTCCTTATCCAATCACTGGAGGCGGTCCGACGGGCACCTCGGTGCAGGTGGCCAAAGCAGGCAACTGTCGTCGGACTGCTGCTACGAGTGCGAGCAGCCCGGCCATCACCGAAACCAGTGTCCAAGACTTCTGGACACTACAAACAAGAGGTGGTACGAGACGGCGGCAAAGGGCCGGAACCAGAACTAGGGAAACTGCTACGGCCGGTGACGCTGAAACCAGACAGCCACTCGCCGACGGCCGTTGCAGTCCCTGGGAGCAGTGAGGCCGTGGCACAAATTCCATCGGTATGTCGAATCCAGCCCGAGCCTAATATCACTGAACCGCGCATGACGATTTCACTGCTCAATTTTCCCATTGCCACACTTTTGGATTCCGGGGCCGCTAACTTGCTCATAGGGGATTTCGTTTTCGAACTCTGCAAAGCAAAAAAGATAAGCCTCCGGGAGTGCGAAACCCATTCGCAGCTAGCTTCTGGTACAGCGATAACAGCTGGAGGAGCCGCGAGGCTGCAGATTCGGTTTAATGGAAAGAAGTGGCGTCAGCGATTGCTTTATCTGCCAGGACTTGTGGTACCCGTGATCTTGGGCCGAGATTTCATTACAGGCGAAAGCATGACACTCGACTTTTCTGGTGGTGGACACCGGCTGAGACAACAACCGGAGCTGACTCCGTTTACCAAAAGGGAGGACTGCATCCCTAACTCGACCGCTGCAGCCCACTTCACCACGGTGCCAGACGTCTTGCCTGCCGGCGTTTGAGATTCGTTGTGACAATGCCCCGGAACCAGCCAGCAGAAGCAGGAGCTGCAAGCCGTCCTGGAGTCTTTCTCACCGATGTTCACGGAAACACCTGGAAAGACCGACATTCTGCTGCACCGCATTGAAACCGGTGATGCGGCGCCTCGGAGGTGCAACCCTCGACCGATCAGCATCCACAAAAGGGCACTCTTGATGCGGCGCTCGAGGAAATGATCGACACCGGTTCAGTACGTGAGTCGAAGGGCCCCTGGGCATTCCCCGTTGTTCTCGCTCCGAAAAAAGACGGAACAGCCAGACTCTGTGTGGATTACAGGCGGCTTAACGATGTGTCCGTACAAGACAGCTACCCTTTCCCCAGCATTTCCTGTGATGTACGCGCTCGGTAACGCGACCGTGTTTACAACGCTGGATTGCAGTCGCGGGTTCCTTCAGATCGAGATTCACCCATCAGACGTTCCAAAAACGGCTTTCATCTGCCACAGAGGGTTGTTCGAGTTCACCCGACTGCCGTTTGGCTTGTCTAACTCTCCAGCCAGTTTTCAACGCCTGATGGATGTTGTACTTGGGAACTCGAAGTATAAATTTGCCATGGCATACATGAATGACGTGGTTGTTTTCTCAAGAACTATTGAGGAGCATGTCGAGCACCTTCACATTGTACTTGAGCGAATGCGTAATGCTGGGCTCACGATTCATCCCAGAAAGGTTCAGTTAGCCGCGCCCAAGATTAACCTCCTTGGATTCGTTGTGGATAACGGCACGCTCTGCCCCAACGAAGATAAGTTGCGCGCGCTAACAGAATACCCAAGCCCACATGACGTAAAGAGCCTACAAAGATACCTTGGAATGATTCCGTTCTACAGGGATTTCATTCCACACTGTTTCCGAGATATCGCAACCGCTCAATCACCTTCTAAAAAAAGGCGACAAGTGGTGTTGGGCCGAACAACAACAATGCGCATTCGCAGCCCTTTCAAAAGCCGTGACTGACAGCGCTTGTTTACAGCTCCCAGACTTGAACAAGCCGTTCGTTCTGCAGACAGATGCAAGCGACTGTGGCCTGGGTGCTGTCTTGCTGCAGGAGTATGGCGGTGTGCTTCGGCCAGTTGCTTTGCCGAGCCACACGCTAACTCCAGCCGAGCGCAACTACAGTGTCGCAGAACGTGAATGTCTCGCCATTATTCATGCTTTGAAGCGCTTCGATATGTACCTAGATGGCGCAACGTTCCAGATTCAATCTGATCACTTAGCGCTATCATGGCTAAGGGGACTTGAGAATCCAACTGGACGTCTTGCTCATTGGGCGCTTACGCTACAACAGTACAACTACTCCATTGTGTACCGCCCGGGGTCAACTAACAAAGTTGCTGATGCGCTTTCTCGTGCTCCACTTCCCGAGGAACACTCGCAGGATACCCATGGCTTGGTGACCGTCGCGGCCACGACACGAGGATCCTCAGATTCACGGTGGGGTACATTGGTGAGCCGTGAGGAGCTTCGCAAGGCGCAGCTGGATGACGGACTCTGCCAACGCGTGTCCGCTTGGCTGGCCGCAAGAGGTCCAGTCGACCACCCAAGTGACGAGGAGTTCGACTCCTACTTGATGAGCGACGACGGCCTCCTGCTGCGCTACATCCCCCAGGCCGACGACGATCTGGATGCCTCGGCATTCCGGACCGTGATACCCCGCAAGCTATGTAAGCTTTTCATCCGATACATGCATGACTGTGGCTTGGCAGGACACAGCAGTGGGAGCAAGACTTACGAAAAGTTATCCCAAATTGCTACCTGGCCAGGCATGAGGTAACATGTGCTCCGATATGCTCGTAGCTGCTCGGTGTGCCAGAAGGCAAAACCACGTGGTGGCCAGCCCCCCGGTCTCATGCAACCAATCGCGAGGCAGAGCCCTTGGCAGATTTGTTGCTGTGACGTCATGGGCCCCTTCCCACATAGTACCCGCGGCAATCAGTACTTGTTCGTGGTAACCGACCACTTCACGAAGTGGGTTGAGTTATTTCCATTGCGAAAGCTAGATTCGCAAAAAATCTGGGAGTGTCTACTTAAAACATTCACTAGGTTTGGCTTTCCTGCACAGCTTGTAAGCGATAATGCCTCCTATCTCACGAGTAAGGTGTTTGTGGACGCATGCGCGGTACTGGGAATCAAGCAGAAAAGAAATTCGCCGTACCACCCGCAAGCAAACATCACGGAAAGGGTAAATCGGAACCTTAAGATGATGCTAGTGGCCTACACCGAGCGCCACAAGGACTGGGACGCGAAACTGCCCGAGCTCGCATTCACAACCTGTACAACCACTAATCGGTCAACGGGTCTCACTCCTGCCCAATTAAATTTCGGCAAGGAGCTCGCATTCCCGCTTTCTAACAGCCCCCTTTCTACAGAGTCTGGAGGAAGGCCTCGCCCCTACGTGAAGTTCGCAGAGGACCTGCGAAAGCGCTTCTCCGATAACCTTCGAGTGGCCAGAGAAAATCTCGACGTCGCCCGGGTACAGCAAACTGAACAGTACAACCGGGGGCGACGTGACTTGTTGTTTGAGGTGGGAGATTTTGTGCTCCGGCGTACTCACCCACTGAGCGACGCCACTCGAGGCTTCGCAGCCTCCCTTGCCAACAGGTGGGAAAGTCCGTTCCGCGTGCGTGAAAAGTGCTCACCACTCGCTTACAAACTAGTTCATTGTGAGTCTAGTGAGGAAACCGGACCTGTTCATGTCACCGACCTTAAACATTTTTTAAAGCAGAAGACGAAGATCCCTCGCAGGACCGGAACGACACTGACGGCAGTCGTGTTCCGGACACCCCTTGTCTCCACCAAGGCAGCGGTATAACCTGCGACGTCGGTGACGCAAAGGAGAGAGGAACCTTCTTTTTGTGTCTCCTGTCTTCGCCTCTCTCGCATTTTGGGGGTAGTTTTCTACTTTCACGGATCTGCTCCCCTTTCAAGAGAGGGGGGGACGATCGTGTGCCCACCTCAGATCCGTTATTTGGAACTTTTTGGCAGGGGGGTAGCAGCAAAACTTTGCTCGCAACTAAACACCTGCCCTGCCCTCTCGTTTCACGAAGATGGCCCGTGACAACAACCGTCACCACACCCCGCCATCAGAACGACATGGCGGCCGGGCACATGGTATGCAGGGCCACCAAGGACGTCGGCGCGGCAGGGGCGGCCCAGGGCGCCGTGGACCACGGCCACCCCCTACAGGACGGCCCAACGGACCCGGCCTATGCAGACGGTGCAGCAGCCGGCCACAACGATCCGTCGCCACCTGGACTGTACTGGAGGGGGCCACCTCTGTCGGCTGGGCATCAGACCTGCGTTGGAGAGAGCAGCCCCGCCCCGAGAACGGCTGCCGTCCAGCCAATATTCCGGAGCCATTTTGCGGGCGGACCCTCGAAGATTGCCACCCCACAGAGCCGGCTGCGCAATATACAGCCGAGGAGTTGCGCCTCCACTGCCCACTCTGTGGGGTGCCAGAAATATCCAGAGCGGCCAACATCCGTGGCCAGCTGCACGGTAAAAGGGCAGACGCGGACAGGATCGCCCGCATCAACAGGCTGAACGAGCGCGACCTAGAGCGGGCCATCGCGCTGATCCAGCGCCGCCGGCCGGACCTCCTGCGCTAACGCACCCCACCCCTCGACGCTGACATCGTGATAGACATGCCCGATTGTTAAGGGGGGGAGTGTGGGGGCACACGGTTGCCCGGTACCCAAAATACCGCGGCCATGATTCGGGAAGCAGCCGGCCACGCGCGCCTCGTGCCGCTCGCTTAGATAAGGCGAGACAGGAGCGGCGCGAGGGCAGTCGGCCGATTTCCGCCGAGCTGAAATAACCATGTTAGTATTGTGATTGTCTTTGTCTTATTAAATGTAGTTTCTTGTTGTTGAAACCGTTGGCCCCGTGTTATTCCTCTGGGTCGGGTATGCAGCAAGGCAAACCGACCACAAAGTGCAGGTCTTTACGAGCGAACTCGACTTCGCCTTTCAGAGAAGGCAGACGAAATAACTCGAGCGGTACGTTGTTTTTGTCGAACAACTAGCAGACGCGCATCAAGGAGGGAAGTCAAAGGACTCACTCGCGAGGTGTCCCGAGGCGCCGAGGTTTGCTTGCTAAGAACCGAGAGTGAGCGTGTTAGTGTCCGCAAGTTCCCTCCCAAATACTTTTCCCCTCCATTCGTGTGTGGCGAGACCCCTCACTCTTTAACGGCGTCGGCGGGTTGGCGCAGTTAATGTCGTCTGCTTTACGTCTGCTAGTCAAAGTGATGGCTGCTTTAACTTTCCTGCGTCTGTCGGAGATTCACCGCTTTTTCAACGGCGAGCATCACCGTTGCCTCGGGAAACAAGGAGATAACAAGAGGAAGAAATTGACCTCTTAATCTAAAATTGAGGTCAGCGATCAAAGTATAATACGGGAAGGATTCACGAGGGTCGTGCGGGCATATTCCCTTCAGCACGCCAGCCGGTCGTGGGCAGACGGTCGCCGAATCGCGGAGTGCCTGCTAGGGCTAACTGCCGAGCTCGCTTGGTCGCGTTTGGTGGAACCCTGGCCGTTGGAGCTTTTCCCGGGTGTTTGTGGATTCAGCGTTCTTGTTCGTCGTGTTCTGTTTCAAGTACTTTTTACTTTTTTTCTTGCTGCTTGAAGTCGCGAAGCGTGAGAAGCGCACGTAGAGAAATAAACGTCCGTGGGTCGTCGCGACTGCGATGCTGTCGGCCATGCTGATTTGATCGTAAGAAGTGCGTAAGACAGCTTCAGAGCTGTCGTAGGATTTCGTCGTAACCTGCGCAAAACTTAAGAAATTTTTGTTTCGTGAATACGAATTTGTTCTTAAGTTTTGTCTTACACACATTTTTGCCGTAAGATTGTTTCGTGAATCTGGCCTCTACACTTCCGAAAGTCGCAGGCAAGGTAAGACAGACGCAGACGACGTTGCGAGCAGACGACGTTGCAAAGAAGCAGACGACGCTCAAATAGGGGGTCGCGATCAGCCAATCAGGGCTCGGCGTTCTGACGTCACCGCTATCCCCTGCGCAAGAAGCAGACAAACTTGCCCTCCGCATTGAGGAAGTGTTAACATCCTAACAATATATTGTACGTACCACACGATCCAGCGTTATCCGAAAAGAATTTATTTGAGAAAGATCTCAAATAACACAGTCACAGTCGACGACAGTCACATCTTGACGATCGGGGCGGAATCCGAGATGACTTCGTTTTGGACACGTTTTGGGGAGAGCTTCCTTTTTTCACAACCGCACCAAGGCAAAGAAACAAACGCGACTGACCCGTTTCTCACCCCAACCCGGACAACTATTTTTGGAGATGACTGAGGATTCTACGCGGATTATCTCGGGGAGGGGGGAGAACAATGTTCGCAAAATCGCGTCGAGGGTCGTTCGACGTCCTTCACCTCCTTCGTTTCCCGTGGATGTCGAGCAGAAAAGCTTGAATGGCAGGCACTTACCAGCCTTATTTTTCACAATAGAAGATAACACAAAAAGGGTACGCAGCATGCATAAAAAAAATTAAGTGGAAACTTTCAAGAGGGGCGACAAAACGTTGAATGCAAAACCGCAAAAAACATAGGTAGAGAACCGCCCTGAGCGGGTCTTCACAGTCCCAGAGAGTGGCAGAAAATTTCTAGCTGATATAGGGCGCGAGAGTCGCACCAGCCACATCAGCATCAGCAACATGGCGGGGGCCTAGGAGCGTTTTTTGGAAAGGTGTATAGGCTGTCAAGTGTTTCAGGTGTTGAAATTAGCTGTAACTTGTATTTTGGTACATTTTATTTTGTCGTTGTCCAGACTCCCGGTCCGAGCTGAAAGAGCTGCTGGACAAATACGTAAATCAGCAGAACTCTTCAACGAAGGACAGTGAGGTAAGCAATTTTTGGGGAACGGTATCTGTAGGCTTTACAATGTCCCTTTGGCTGTGCACCACTGGCTTCGAGCACAACTGATGGGAGTGCTGATCGGTCGATTCTGACATGGGGTTCAGGATTAAGTGACGAGGCCGGATATTCCGTCTTGCTTTGCTCTCTGCAGAAAACATTACTTTTTCACTATTTTTTGTGCTTCCTCATCTGCTTAAGCAGCTTCTGTGCTTTAGGAGCGATGGTATCGTACTGCTTGGTGCCGCAATGCCAGAGTAACATGATCAGTCCAAAGTCCAGCTCTAAGGAGGAACCGCTGCATAAAGATACATAGTATACTGAGAAGCTGTTTTAGCATCCAAACCTCATGGAACAGTTCTGGTTGCTCTTGGAAATGGCTTATAACAAAGTCCACCGGACTACATCTGCATAGCAGGGCTTTATAATATTTTGTTTTAAAACTGCTGAACGATGTCTTATCTATAAATATATTTTGTGCACATGCGATGCATGATCCATGAGCCTTAACTGAGATAAGAAAATTTAACATTAATTTTTATTTACTTTGCTTTCTTTGAGGTCAGTGGGACGGTGTAAAAAAGTAAGTGCAGAAAATGTTAGTTGAAAATGAAAACAATGAGAAATTCAAGAAGTTCTGAACTTTCCATTTATGTTTCGAATTTTGCTAAAGCTTACCGATTTTCTTGAAATCGCTCGTTGCAGAAGAAGCAGTCCTCTAAGAGGAAAAACTGTGTGGAAGTTAAGCTTCTGAAAAGGCTGCGCCAAGATATTAAAGGTCGGGGGGTATGTATAGAAACCTTTTTGTTATAAAAGTGTTAGTTTTATTCACAACATATCAGTATTCATACGATGTTGCCGTTTTGGTGTTTGGTTAGACTTATTTTTCTCAATGTCATTAACTTTTTTTTTTTCAAGTGTATTAGTCATTTATTCATTCAGGCCCACTGCAAGCTGTTCAGACCACTGAGGTAACTGGAGATTATAAATTTACTGGTTCAGTAACCTCTGCACTGTGAGGGCAGATGACATAGTTGCCGTTTTCCTAAGCATTAGAAAAAGTCAGTGGGCAGCAGGAATGCAACTTTGAGAGTTTGTCAAAGGTCGCTTCTGGGGAGCAGTTGCTTAGGACTTCCAATGTTATACTTTGTTGTACAACTCTGATAATCTATCATTACTGCATATATTTGCTGTTTATAGCTTGGTGAATCTTCTGGGCGCACGCCACAAGCTCATCTCATGGTACCTGACCTGGCCTGCCCTGCTGAAGAGGCCAAGCGTGGAGCCGAGGCCAAGACCAGGGCCAGCGAGGCTACAGAGACCAGGGCCAGCGATCCTACAGAGACCAGGGCCAGCGAGGCCGAGACCAGGGCCAGCAAGGCCCAGACCATGGCCAGCGAGGCCGAAGCAAGTGCCTCTGAGGCCGAAGCCAGGGCCTCTGAGGCCGAAGCCAGGGCCTCTATTCGCGACTCCAGCGACCTATAGGGGGCGCCACCACCAAACAAACATGGCGGCTGAGTCCAGGTCGCGTCGGCTCGGCCGGGCCGCCTGAACAGGTGGCGCGTTCAATTTAACAAATTTTCTTTTGTTTAATGCCCAATTTTATAGGTATTTGAACTGAGACGGTTAAGTGTAGCCGGTGCACATAAACGTGCAGAGCATAGCTTTGTTTTCCAACTGTGCTTTTTGTTCTTTTCATGTCAAACTTTTGTTTCGGAGATTTCGTTCGAAAGCGAAACTATGGGCTCTGGAGAGGCGGTAATATACTAATCAGTTTTAATCATCTAAAAAAAGCGGCAATGACTGCAGAATTCTCCAACCAACAGTAATTTTCAGCCAATTCGCATGCCTCGACCATGCGACTTATCTGTCTGCGAAATCGGGCTTTTGTGCGTATCCGCGTTTAAGAAACAGCTTCAGTCATGTGCTCGGTCAACACAGGCTGCAGGAAAATTACGAAAATTAAGCGAGCGCTTCTTAAAAAAGTTCGATTTGGGGGTTTTACGTGCCAAACCAACGACGGGCATCTGGCACGCCCCAGCGGAGGACTGAGGATTAATTTGGACCACCTGGGGATCTTCTGACGTGCGACCGAAAGCTCGACAAGCGCTTCTTGAGCCAAGGAGCATGTTAACCCGCCGGCGCCCCACTAAGCAGCTGATACTCGTATTTCAATTCAGGTTTTAGTAGCAATCGAGAAGTCATTTTGACGAGCGGGTTATGTATTATATTACGTAGTATGTCCCACTAAAGCGATATTAGTATATTCTTCGGTTTGAAATATGAGCTTAGTTAATTAGCTATTAGGTGAACTGCTGAATAAAAGTATATTTGACAGACAGAGAGATACTAAATTAAACTTAGCGAAATGGTTCTGGCCGGTAGCACGGAGACGAATGCGGACAAACTTCTTCATTGGAGATTCACGCAGAATCTCTCAGGCATTGAACTTGACTTCGAATCCTGAACGGAAAAAATGAGTATTTTTGTGGCCGGTCAACCTGAGCAATGTAGACGTATATTGCTGCTGGCTTAATTCGACGGGGGTATAATATAAATACTGGAGGCGCGATAGATCATAATGCCGTGACAACGTTGCGAGACGCGTCCCCCACCTTTTGAAAAACAGATAATTTCCCTCATTCATCATTTGCAGCGAGCAGGCTATCCTGAATCAAATAATTGCGAAATCAGCCCAACTCCTTCAGAGTGGTCCAGAGGATTTTTCGGCGAAAAGCAGCCAAGATAACTATATAGCCAACGCACCGACCGGCGTGGGTGGCTCAAACTTGAAGCTAATCGAACACAACCAAACTCAAGAAAAGCAGCTATCGAACCTTCCCCTTCACTTGAAGGAGGTGGCATTGGTGTTCCCTCCAGTGAAATGCCTCGTCTGTCGTCCTCCCACTTTTCTACATCCTTATAAAGAAACCCCTTATCAGTTACCAAGCAGTCGTCACTTTGAATGTGATTCGAGACAGACAAGAAATCAAAACGTTTTTCCGCGATTCCTCCCCATCCAAGAAATCGAAAGCACGCGACCGTGTGTTGTGGAGTAAACGGGCTTTCAAACACGTGATTGAAGGAAACAATCTACTGAGGCTTTACCACACTAATGAACACTCGGGCAAACTTAAGAAATTTTCGGACCTTCGTGAAATTACACTGTTCGCCATCGCGCCGACAGCACGTGTCCGCGAAAGCCACCTGAGACGCGGAGGGGCGCGGAGCGACCTGACCGGCTGGTTCCCGGTTTTCCCGCTTGGTGGCGTCCGTTTTGCTGGAGTCGCGAATAGCCGAAGCCAGGGCCTTCAAAGCCGAAGCCAGGGCCTTCAAAGCCGAAGCCAGGGCCTCCGACGCCGAAGCCAGGGCCTTCGAGGCCGAAGCCAGGGCCTCCAACGCCGAAGCCAGGGCCTTTGAGGCCGAAGCCAGCGCCTCCGAGGCCGAAGCCAGGGCAGGGCCTTCAAAGACTGAGGACGCGGAGGCCAGGGCCAAGGTGGCTGTGGCCAGAGCGGAGGAGGCCACGACCAGGGCGGAGGAGGCCGAGGCCAGGGCGGAGGAGGCCGAGGCCAGGGCGGAGGAGGCCGAGGCCAGAGCGGAGGAGGCCGAGGCCAGAGCGGAGGAGGCCGAGATGAAGGTCGTCGAGGGCAAAGCACAGATGGCCTTCATGCTCGACGATCTTCTCCCTGCTTTGGAACGTATGACCTAATTTACAAATATCTGGAAACTCCCAGGTTATATCAGTCCTTTTATGACTAGCTATAGATGGTGACAGGTGAAGAACAAAGTGGAAGTTCCTCCGACCCCCTTCCACTTAAGCAGAGCGAACGCTGGAAAGGAGGTTGCCTCCTGTCCAGCATTCGCTCTGCTTAAGTGGAAAGAGGTCAGAAGAACTTCCACTTTGTTCTTGACTTGTCATGGACTATAGAGTGGAATATTCCCAATTGTTGCAATTACCATAAGGTCGAGGAGCAGTGGCGTCACGAGTGTCAGCGGCACCCAGGGCGGTAGCTTGCCACGACACCCCTTCTGCTTTAGAAAGCTCCGCCAGCCATAGCGCGCATGGAACTGAATCAAGGCACTGGGCTTATCTTTTCAAACAAATTTTTTGTATTTTCAAGCTGCACCAAACTAATAAGAATTTTTTTCTCATTGTTGCAAAAAGTTTTTCCTAAAAACTTTTTTTCTTCTGCTTCGATGTGCCTAACCTATTTGTCCAGGCCTAACTGCCCGATGTTGCGAATTCGCGACATATTAGATTTTTTGTCTAAGGGTCCATTTGCACCCAAAAGAGACTTTAGTAATTGATTACATATACACGTTTGAAGGTACGTCCTCTGGGCGCCGCTATCTTCTTTGCTAGAAAGCGCGTGGGCTGCATCATAATCCGATCACGGTATGATGCCTTAAGAAGGCTTAATCGGATTATGGCACGACCCACAGCGCACTTACGTGCACCCCAGCAAGCAAGATGGTGGTGCTGGAGGCCACACTTGAAAATGCGTATGCGAAATAAAAAATAATGTTTAAACATTTTTTTGTAGAACGCACGCCCTTAAGTTTTTGCGTTGAATGGTTAACAAGCTGCTTCATATCCCGAAACGAGTACTACTGCTGCTACCATTTTCTGTCATTCCATAAGTTTTTTCAGTTGAACTGAATGCAGATACAGGAATACTTTTTCGAAATCAGGGTAGGGGACATCTGTGATGGTGAAGCATTGAATTGCAGTGCGAGAGCCGATCCTTCTTGGGTTTGGAGGTCTGCTGTTCCTATGTTGACTCACAGTGTCAACTTTCATGTGTCAATTTGCTATTCTGCATACAGGATTAGCATGTGCATCACTCTTTAAACTTGCTGCTGTACATAGGTGAAATGAGGCCGCTCATGGTGTGATATGGAGTGGCCACAGTGATCTGTCTCAATTTGGGAACTGTTTGTGAGGCGGCATGTTGAAAGTGAGTGCCCGTGTCGAAAGCAGTGAAATATGCACAAAAACACTGGATGTGCGCTAGAAGTGCAATGTCGACGACAAAAGTAACAGCAACTGAAGTAGACAAGTGAGCTGACTAAGGTCAAGAAATGAGACTTTAGGGGTATAAACCATTTGCAATATCCCCCAAGCGCCCTGGCCCATGCTAGAGAAATCATGGAATCATGGGTTCCTTGCGCTCCTAGTGATTGGTAATTTCGACCCAATCCATGGTTACACCGCTTTTGAGCGTAATTCGGAGTCACTCTAAAGAAGCGCCTGATATACCCCAAGGACCTGTTGTATTGCTTTTTAAAATTTCTCCTCAATGTCAACATTTTTAATACTGTGCATGCTGTCCACCCTTCAACCTGGATGAGCTACACAAATCTCTTACATTATTATCATTCTCATACAGCTTCAAAGACGCTGATATAAGTTAGAAATGCTATAAACAGCCCCGCTGACTACGAGCTAAATCCTGGTTTTTGTTGTGAATTCTCGGCTTTTTAAGCAATTCCTGCTAAAACAACAATCACAAAATAATAACATTGTAAGAGATTTCTGCAGTTCGGCCAGATTGAAAGGTGGATCGAATGCCCAGTGTAAAAAATGTTGACATTGACAATAAAGTTTAAAAGTGAAATGACAGGTCCTTGGGGCATATCAGTCGCTTCTTCAGGGTGACTCCGAATTATGCTCAAGCTGTGTAACCATGGAATTGGTTGAAATTAGTGATCACTAAGGAGCTGAAGGAACACCGTTCTGATGATTCCTTGAGTGCAGGCCGGGGTGCTTGGCAATATAGCAAATGGACTATTGGGGTGCGAAGCTGTGTGAAGGGAGATCAGCCTGAAGATGAAAATATGTTCCCATGACATTTCTAGCGTAAGTTAAAGTGCTCGGATTATTTAAAAAATGGTCTCTTTGTGGTGAGCATACACATGTCAAGCATGGGATTTTAGGCTTAGATTTCAGAGCTTCCTGCTTTTTCACCATTCATTTAAAAAAATTTGAAGTCTAGGAGCAAGTTTGGTGCAGTGTCTGCTTTTATTGTGTGCACTTTCTCTCAATTTTTCTTTATGTTAAACCAGGTGTAACTTATGTCAAACTTCATAGCCCCTTTATTACTTTATGGTTAACAACCATCAACACGATGGTTGTTAACCATTAATTTTTTCATAATTTGAATATCTAATTGTAATGTCACTGTGATGAATGCTTCCTACTGGCAGGTGTGCCAACCCTCGTTGCAGCTCTGGAGACCCGTGGAGTGACTGGCCCCGTGGTTCAAGGGAGTGTTGTGGAGAACACGGCATGTAACGATTTCCTCTCTTCACATCGCAGTTAAAGATGTGCACCTTTTATCTTGTCTTGTTCCTAACCCTAATGGCTCATGTACATTTGCAGGTCCACACAATAATCTGCCCAATTTTTCGACGCTGGGTGCCAGAATTTAAGCAGATTATTTTGACGCTCGAACCACAACCGTAGACTTTTGACGTTGGGCATCAGAAGTGTGGGAAATATCCGACGGCAAGAAGAATGGTCAGAGATCTTTTTTTTTTTTCTGCTGGAGAAAATTTCCCAATCAGGACAGAAGGCAGGAATTGCATTGCCAGATGTCACACTCTACAACAGGAAAACGAATTTTGGCATTTCTGAACAAAACACGGCAAGTCAAAAGGACTTTTTCAGAAACTTCACGAGGGCTCGTGCAAGGCTCTCTCACATGCCTCCTCACATTGCAATGGCCTCGCCGCTCGACTCCCTTTTCTTACTTGCCCTCTTTCTGTTGTCAGCTACAGCCGGTTTGCGACAGCACGCTGCCTTTTGGCACCAGTGGAGGCAGGCGCAGCTTTCAAAAAAGGTCTACTGCATCCTTTGTGATACAGCAGACATTCACAGATTGTTTTAAATCTCGCTTAACAGATGACACAACAATGTCTTTTTTGTTTTGTTTTCGTCGGTGATTGACACTTCATGGCAGACGAAACCAACACAACCTAGACGAACTCGAGGCTTTAGCACCGATTTCTTATGTCTCCTAAAAGGAGTCGGTGCGATGCGCGGATTGAACACGAGTGTCATGTCAGCCTTGACTGCCGATTAAAGGGGCATTGACACATCAAAATCATATTTTTTTTTATTATCCGAAACGATTGAAAACGATGCCGGGACATTACCCTCAAGATTTGAAATTTGGGAATTCAGTATTCGTGAAGTAAAAAAACAATTTCCAAATGCCGAATTCGAAGTTCCCGCGCGATCGGCGCCGGTGCCTTGACGTCAAATACTGCGGAGTCCTGAGAGTCCACTTTCTTTCACCACTCCCTGCTGTTGCCATGGCGACCCAAAGCGAGGAGGAAAGGAGCGAGCGCCGGCGTTGCGGCGGACCGGGTTTGAGCAGAGTCGCCTGTTTTCCGTTGGAGGATACAAATCCAGGAGACGGCACCACAACGAACTCCCGATTTTTGGTATTTCAAGAAGGGCCGTAGTGCGTTCGCAATTGCGTTAAAAAACATGTTTTAGGATTGCAGTTATTAAATGTTATAAAGATGTCGCCTACAAAGTTTATAAATTTCATGATTCTTGACGTCACGAATCAAAAGAAGCGAGGAGGCGAGTGGTGGAAGAATCAAACGCCAAAAATAAAAAGGCGCGCGCGCGCTTGGGGAATTTTTTTTTTTACGATGCGGTTTTCTTTTACGTGTCTATGACTGCAATTTGCATTGTTTTAGACAATAAAAATAAATACGACCTTTGGGATGTCAGTGCCCCTTTAAGTGAGAACATGAATCGCATCTGAACGATGATGCTTCATTCGTGTTCCAATCTGTGCTTTGTGCGGACCCTTTTTGGTGACAGAAAATCCAGTGCTAAGTCTTTGTATCTGGGTGGCATTGACTCCCCCAACTCTTCTTTTTCTCGCACTGTAAAGCATTGTGTTTGCAAACGGTCTTTTAGCTCCTTCACTCTCGCCGAGAAGAAAATCGAACCCCAGTGCTGTGAACAGTTTCCGTTCGATGCTCGCATATTTCTTGGTCGTCGCCAGGCAATGTGCAGAGGTGACCTACTCGAAATAAGGCACGGCGTTTGTTAAACGCTGATCTTCTAACTTCCTCCGCCGACGAGCACTGGCATATGGCAGGGTTGTAGTTGGGAAACTGATTTCCCAAGTACATTGCACGGGCACGGCGGGGTAACAAGCCTGAACAGTTTATAGTCTTTTTTTTTGACGAGCAAATTCGATCGGCAGCTGGAGTGCTTTTTAGAAGTGTGAATGAGCCACAGGTTCTAGCAAAAAATGTGCCTGTTAGAGAGGTTCTATTAGAACCATAGCTACTTACTTGGCCCCATCGGCCAACCTAGTCATCATTACTTCGCGCAAAGCATTTTTGTTTAATAGGGCGATTGATGCCTCACTTACACACTCTTTCTTTTGCCCAAATTTCGTACGCCTCCTGCAGTTCGCTGCTTGTCTTGTCATTGTATCTAGCAAGAATCTTAACATCATACAACACCGGGGAACAGTGGCATCTATTGCAGTGAATGGCGCGTGGCCCATTCACACCTGCCCGTCTGGCCAATATACACTGCTCCTCACAATAGTGGTATCTTATACACAATGCCTGAGGCAGACTCAGTAAATTTATTCTTGTGTTTTATGCTGCAAGGCTCAGATGGCTGTTTGGGGCTGTTGATTCTGTGGCAGAGCCGAACCATCTTATTGAGTGCTGAGAACACCACAGGAATGCGGTAGCGCTGATCGACTTTCCTTAATTGCGTGATACTGAATGTAAGTACTGTCGAGACCGGTTATAATGAAGACAATGGGAATCAGAAATCACTTTGCTATATTCGCTATTTCGTTTAAACCTAATTCAGTTAACGAAGTGCAAAAGGGAATGGGGAAATCGTGATTCCTTCGCTGTAGCCGCTATTTCGTTATAACCGACTTCGTTACAACTGATCTCGACAGTATGGTATCGCAGCCGGTCTCACCTTGGACTTCTCACGAGCGGGTTTGTTTATGCCTTCAAACTTTTTTAACAGGCTTTCGGCGACCTGAATTAGACACATCTGCGTGGAGGCTTTCTGTCGCGCAATCTATTCCGTACAGAATGGCCACAAGATTCCTTGAAAGAGGCCTCCAAAAACATTGGCAATGCCCCTTAAAAGAAGAAAAAGAAAAGTGGCAGTGTTAACGTATTTAAAGACCTCTGAAGAAATCGTGTGGCCATTCTGTACAAGATAGCTTTCTGCTACAGATTGCACGACTGAAAGAAGCAGGCTAGCCACAGATGTGTCTAAAGCGCCGTTCACACACTTGCACCTGAGTACAACCGAGAGAGACAAGTCCGGTTTTTAAAGGGACCATGAAATGACTTTTTTACTTTTTCCACATAACTTTTACAATAAACCGTCAATGTTCACTGAATGCCGAACAGGCATCCGTTTTCGTCTCGGTTTATTAACTTCTACACAAAAAATTAATGAAATATCGACTTTTTCTTGACCGCAAAACAAGCCGTGACGTACGATGTTTCCGGAACCGGAAGTTCTCTCAGCAGTAGGAGATGGGAGCGTTAGTGAGTTGGGGTGCGCCGGTGGGTTTTACTGCGCCGATGTCACCGACGTATTTTCTGAATCGGCGCCTCTCATCGCCGCATCGCAGCTGAACGAAATTCAATGAGATACGTTGCGCTACAGCGACAGCATGGGACTAGTCCCATACGCCGGTATGCCTGTTGGGAAGTGCAGATGGGAACAATTTGCCGCGGCGTTTTTCGCGGTCTCGGAGATGCAGGAGCGAGCCGACGTTAAAAAAGATACGTTTGAACTGTCAGCAAGAGCCACGTAAATACCTGTTCACACTCGGAGCGGACGCGCGCGTTTGATGAAGTGCTGTATTCGCGCTGTTGGTAAGCGCTTCGGGACCGATCTTTTACAATTGCAACTCGATACTGACGCGACACTCGGCAAAGAAAGGTTGGACCGGTATTGCACGTATACCTCCCACGAACTGTTACAGCTCGACAGTGACGTGCAGTCTGTCAGAATAAAAATGGCATACCAATAACAAAGTGTACATACCGTGCTACGAAGGTAATCCATACAGCGTTTATTTCAGCTCTATATCACACAAAACAAGGAGAGGATCGACGAGTGTTCGTCAACACTGCCTCGGAAAACAAGGGGAAGAGATTGACCTCACCTCTTAACCTAAAATTGAGGTCAGCGATCAAACTATAATACGGAAGGGTCCACAAGGGTAGCGCGGGCATATTCCATTCAGTACGCCAGCCGGTCGTAGGCAGACGGTCTTGCGACGAAGCAACGCTGCGCCGAGTCGGAGTGCCTGCTAGGCCTATATTCTGAGAGTTTCGTCGGAGCGGGATTCGCGGCTGTTGTCGCTCTTCTCGGGTGTTTGTGGATCCAGCGTTCTTGTTCGTCGTGGTTTGTTTTAAGTACATTTCTTTCTTGCTGCTTGAAGTCGGCACGCGCGAGATGAACACGTAGAAAAATAAACGTTCAGTCAGTCCGAGTTTTGAGAGGAAGGAAACCAAAGGAAATAACCGTTCTCAACTTGGCCCTGCCCTACTGCGCACGCGCAGTAGTTGCTTCGTTTACCACACGATAGATGGCGCTTGGCTCTCAGCATTATCAAATTTGGCAATTTTCGCCACACATCTCTAATTATGCTACAAAATGTGGATCTGAATATTATTTAACAAAACTTTTAGGAAACATTCGCCGGCTATTTATTGTTTACGATCGCGGTGCTGGTGAGGTAGGCTCTTACCCAATAGGCGATGTGGATTCGGCTGACGTGCACCGATTCTGCGTATGCATCGTAGTGAAAAGGCAGAGCTTTCGAAGGAAAGAAGTCGCAAAAGAGTCCAGTTTTCTTTTAAAAGTTCTATAGCAAATAATTTTTTTTGGCTCCCTAGTCTTGTGTTTTTGTGTTCCTTTTCACACCTTTTACGACGTGCGGTGGATGAAATTCGATTTTAAAATCATTTCATGGTCCCTTTAAGCCTCTTGCGACGGCGCACAACCTGCTCCACAGCAGTGCATCTCGTCCTACGCCAACGCAAGAGGCTTAAAAACCGGTCATGTCTCTTATTCATACTCGGTTGCAAGTGTGTGAACGGCGCTTAATTCAGGTCGCCAAAAGCCTGTTAAAAAAGTTCAGAGGCATAAGCAAACATGCTCGTGAGACCAGCTGTGGTACAATACTTACACTCAGCGCCACACAAAGAAAGTTGGTCAGTGCTACCGCATTCCTGCCGTGTTGTTGGCTCTTAGTAAGATGGATTGGCTCTGCCACAGAATCAAGATCCCCGAGCAGCCATCTGAGCATAAAACACAAGAATAAAAGTGTACCTCGAGCATTGCGTATCAGATACCACTATTGTGAGGAGCAGTGTATATTGGCCAGATGGGCAGGCGTGCGAATGGCCGTGCCCGTGAGCACGCTGCTGCAACGCGAGCTAGCCCAGCTGGCCACCTCGCCATTCACTGCAGTAGGTGCTCCTGCTCCCCGGTGTTACATGATGTTAACATTCTTGCTAGATACAATGACAGGGCAAGCAGAGAACTGCCCGAGGCATACGAACATTTGGCAAAAGGAAGAGTGTGTATAGGTGAGTCATCAATCACCCTACTAAACAAAAATGCTTTGCTCGGAGTGATGATGACTTGGCTGGCCGATGGGGCTTATATACAGTCTAAGCTCATTATAACAGACCTGGTTACAAGAGACATTTGGATAAAACATACTGATTTGTGAAGTTCAGTTGGTTTTCCTCTATGTGCCATTGACTCAACTTCATATCTGCATACAGCCTACTCCTTTTACAACAGACCAAAATCTTGGTCAAAATTGAGGTCTGTTATAACGAGCTTAGACTGTAGTTAATGTTCTTTCCAAATAAACAACTGTTGTGAGTG
Source organism: Ixodes scapularis (assembly GCF_016920785.2). Lineage (NCBI taxonomy): Eukaryota > Metazoa > Arthropoda > Arachnida > Ixodida > Ixodidae > Ixodes > Ixodes scapularis. The sequence continues at coordinate 163,809,786 of NW_024609857.1, forward strand.
TGCCTTGTGTTGTCTACCTTTGTCTTAGTCCTTGTTATTTTTGGCGCTTTTAAACATTTAATACAATGAACCAACTGGCCCAATGTTTCAGACATCCTTTGGAGACATCGTTGTTCCCGAGGCACACCTGAAACTTGTACTCCAAGCAGCCGTCAATCTTCACACAGGACCTTACGGTCGCAGTGTATGGGACGGAGGCCCTTACGAACTGCTGCCTGACTGGCTCTGCAGCGAAGGGGAGGCTTCCCGAAGAGGGAGTTAGGGACTTGATAGGTGAGTAAATTGCTGTAAAGAAGAAATGGCAAGGCACTATTGCAATCAAGCTTAACCCGAACAATTGCTAAGGCTCTTGACACATATTTGATTTGTGTCTCGGTGCTCATGGATGTTTTTTTTTGGCTAATGTTCAGGTATTTGTCTTCTTTATGCGTCATTACGTCTGTGTTACACTTCCGGTTTCCAATAATGTGCCCCAGCTTTAGCATACTTTAATTTTTGCCGAGATTAAAATTAATTCTGATGCAATTTCTTTCTTCTACAATGGGCCCTTTTCCTTGTTTTTCCCCTCTGGACTCTATTTCTATTTACATCAGCGTGATCGCCAACACAACATGCAAAGCAAGATTCTATTCTGCTGCCATCAGACATGGTGCGGTTCCACCGGACTTGGTTGGGTTGTTTGGCTTTGGAAGACCTTCTCAACATCATACAAAAAGAATATGCAAGATCGTTCACTCCGAGATGTGGAAGCAGGTCCCTTACTTCAGAACTTGCCTCTGGGCTCTTGCCGGTTGTGGAGACCCCGGTGGCGGCCGAGGACGAAGGTACAGAGCCTTCCTTGACAGAGCAAGTAAGGAGACGGAATTCCTGTGGTCTTCATATATTCCGCATATTAGAAGTCTCCGTGCCCAAAATAACCAACGCAAGGGAGAATACGTAACCTTGTTGGGGGATGCTACAATACGTAGATATAGGCAAGATACTCGAAAAAGGTCCAAAGTTTTGCACACCACCAAAAATGCAGGGCGTACAGCTGGTGTCTAAGATACACGACATAGCGGCTAAGGCCCAAGAAACTGATAGAGTTCGATGTGTGGACGATTGTGTTGATGTGCTGCTACATACTGGTCAAGTTAATGACAAGAATATGAGAATTCCTTCTATTGTCAATTATTTCAAAACGAATAGCCTAAGCCTTCTAGTTTCTGATAAAGAAGGAGGTTTCGTTGTCATTCCTAGGTCACTCTACCTCGAAAAAGCAGGGAAGCCCATAGAGAAAAACTTTAACCAGTTGCATGATTTCAAAACCAAGAGAGTGAAGGCAAAGGCACTCCAACTGTGCCACAGGCTTGAGCTGGAGCAATTGAGGAAGACAATTACTGCTACGAAAAAGGACCATTTGGATATGTTTTTCACGGCAAAAACACACAAGGACGAATGTCCTTTCCGAGTTGTGGTCACTGAGAAAGGGTCTTGGCAGGGTTTAATGTCACGGTTCCTCTTAAGCCATTTGTCGAATCTCCAGCTGAATGACCCATTCCTAATAACAAATTCAGAGGAACTTATTAAGTATCTGCAACTAAATGCAATGACGGTGCGCTTTGGCTTCTCATTTGATGTGGAGGATCTGTTTTACTCAGTACCTCACATCAAATTATTTGCACCAGTAAGTGAATGTATTGAAGCCAATGGAACTATTTCATTTCAAAACAAGCGTGGCATTCCGGTAGAGTCCTTCTTAGAACTTTTAAAGTTCTACCCCTCTGCTACAGTCGTCACATTTGAAAGTAATTCTTTCCTATAAAAGAAAGGTATATGTATAGGTTCCTGTGTGGCACCTATATTATGTGATATTTACTTGTCCCAATGTGATCGGGCAATAGACAGTACACTTTCCAACAGCCATGTATCTCATATTTTTCGATATGTTGATGATTACCTCGTTCTCCTTCAACATCGCCCAAGTGAGAATGAGACGCAAATATTCAACATCATCCAATCTAACTTTTTAGAAAATGGCCAAGGTCTCAAGTTCACCCAAGAATCACCAGTGAACTCCGTACTCCACTTTTTAGATCTAAGACTGGTGTTCTCCGACAACCACACTTGCTGGACGTATTCCCCTCGATCGAAGAAAGGTCTTTTACAGTATGATTCGGCTCACTCCAAAAATATAAAAATAGAAATCACAAAAAATTGCCTGAATACAGCTCTTAAAAAATCTTGCATGCACTCAGTGGGGGAAAGCTTCGATGCTCAAGTGCAAAGACTGAAAGCGTCGGAATATCCGAATTCCATAATATATGACGTCGCCGAATCCTTGATGACCTCAAATAAAAAAACGTGACACTGAAAAACGAAAGAAACACCGACCGACTGTTCTGCCATATATACACCGCTTGTCCCACAACTTGAAGAGAACAACTGCGAAGTTTCAAGTCCAAGTTGTGCTTTCAGCTCCGGACAAACTAAAAAGGCTCTGCCCTAAGATCAATTGCCAACAGCATCAACAGGCAGAGTGCAGTGTAAAACATCGACTCAAGTATGTGGAATGTCAAAGTGGAGTGGTATATCAAATACCGTTTACATGCGGCAAAGTGTATGTAGGTCAGTCGGGGCGATGTATTAATACCAGATAAAGAGAACAAGCCCAAACATTAAAATCAGCACCATCAAGACATCTTGCGGTGCATGTCAGAGACTGCAAATGCTCACCAACATTCAACTACACCAAAGTTCTCAAGCGGTTCCGTGACAAAAACACCAGAGAACTGTACGAGGCTTAAGTCATCCTCACCAGTGGCGACAAGTGCATAAGCGCGCCATCAGTGACCCTAACACAAAAAGAACTTCAGTTCCTTCGGTGTTTCCCCTGAAGACCTGAAACACAGAGAGAACTTCAGTTCTAGCGGTGTGTTATCTGAAGACGGTTTAGCCATTTGCTCAGCGTAATTTTTTTCTCTTCTATTTCATGTTTTTCTTTTTCTTTTGCTTTTTGTAGTATAGAGTTTTTTTACGTGACAAGTACTTTGCCTTCGGCTGGAGTTAAAATAATTTTTATTTCGATTTATTAAACTAATAATGTTCTTTTTAGCAGCAGTGACTTTAATTTCATCTTTCTTTTCTTCCTTGACTTGAACCCCACTTCCACCTTGCCGTTCTCTAGATGCTCTATTAAATTTGACAGTTGTAAGTAAGCGCTCTGTCCTGTCCCCTCCTTCTCTTCTCAGTCTTTTGCGGTTTAAAAACCACCGTCTAGATGAGGAAGTACTTATCTATCCTTGTGCTCTGTGGTGTTATAAAAATGCCGCAGTTCAGAATGTTCTGGCAGGGTGGGAGAAGATATGCACCTGTTGCAGACCTGATGAGCCGGAACAGGTTTGAGGAGATACATCGCTTTTTACACATGAACAACAACATGGAGCAGAAACCAAAAGGAAGCGAGGGACATGACAAGCTCTTCAAAGTCCGTCCCATTATAGATGCGCTCCGACAGAACCTAAGACTGGTGCCACCAGAAGAAAAACAAAGCACCGATGAGCAAATCATACCATTCAAGAGCCGCAGCCAGATCAAGCAGTACATCAAAGCGAAGCCACACAAATGGGGCTTCAAGGTTCACGAGGGCCAGCTCGTTGGGCATAATGCACGACTTTGTCATTTATGAAGGTAAAGGCACTGCAACGGACCATGGATTAGGGATTTCTGGAGATATTGTTCTTGATCTTGTCAGGGACCTGCCACAAGGGATAAACCACAAAGTCTTCTTCGCCAACTGGTTTTCCAGTTTGCGTCTGGTTGACCATCTAAAAAAAGAGGGCTACCTGTCAGTGGGGAACTGTCAGGTCAGACCGAACTGGAAAATGCCCCTTGGCTCTGAGCTAAAAAGTCAAGGTAGGGGTGCCGTGGACTACAAACTAGATGCTGAAAGTGGGGTTCAAGTCATCAAGTGGCTCGGCAATGCAACTGTACATTGGTGTCAAGTTACGCTGGCGTTCAGCCTACTGACACGTGCACCCGTTGGAGCAACAAAGAAAAAAATAGATAGAAGTGACTCGACCAATTGCAGTACAATGACTCAATGGGAGGTGTCGACCTCGCAGATATGCTCATCGAGTTATATTGCACCGACCACAAGTCACGAAAGTGGTACTGGACCATTGATGTGTCCTGGACCTTATACTGGACCATTGATGTGTCCATCGTGAATGCCTGGTTGCTCTACAAGCGTCATTGCAAGGCGACAGACACCCGAAAGCCACTTTCGCTGCTAAGTTTCAGGAAGCATGTGGCTGAGGCGCTTGGCTTGAGAAATGCCAATAAACAAAATGGCAGTCTCGTTCAGAGGACGAAGCATCGCCAAATCAAAACGCTAAGCATCCAAGAATCCAGAAGCCAGTGGACGATGTTCGGTACGACGGTGTTCAGCACTGGCCAGTCATTTGGAAAAAAAGGCAACGCTGCAGGTCCTGCTCAAAAGGATTCAGTTTCCTCTACTGCAGCAAGTGCAACGTGCATCTCTGCCTGATCCCCAGCAAAAATTGCTTTATGGCATTTCACACTAAGTAGTGGTCCGGGATGCCCAATGTAGCTCAGGAGCAACATTCCACAAAAGCATAACCATTAAAGCCAATTTTTTTATTTTTGTTGCAAATCGTTTTTTTACTTGTTTTGAATTAACCCAGAAAGTTTCATCGGGAAAGTAGTTTGGGCATCAAAGGGTTAATAACTGGTTAAAAATCCTCATAGGGTAGGCCAACCAATGCTCAGAGATATTAGAGAATGTGTGTGGATAGCCACCGTAAAAATAACTTGTACGACGAGAAAACAAAAAAGGGGGTACTGAAAATTGGAAGCCGACCTCGCGCTTTTTTAGAACACTGTGGTGAGGTGGCTCGCATCCCAAACGTCCCAAGATGCCTCTGTCACATTTTAATGACTGTTTAATGTGCTAGCAAGAATGGGACATTTACAATAAAACTATAGCAATTCATTTAAGATAGATATTAAACACATTTATTTATCTGTATATGCTTGTAGTTTAATTTCATTATTACTGCAGGGTCAGAAGGTTAATTGACAACAAAATTTGATTGTTTTCGTTTTTCTGGTTTTGTAACTTATGGTTCCAGATGCTTCAGCAAGACATAGGCATAGTTGCATATTATCACTCTAAAAGTTTGGGTCTATACAGCATGAACAAATTGTATTTTTGATGGTGATAATAGCAAAAATATCAGGTCACTATTTCAGCAGCTGCTGCTTGTGAACTCGAGAGACTGGAATTGCAGCTATTGCGACTTCGAAATGCAACGAGATTTCATCTGCTCGTCAGACCAAGACCAGGTGGTGGAATGGATCCTCAATCCTTTGGTGGGGCATGCTTGTTGGTTTAGACCGTGAACGTTGTGGGAATCCGTCCGGCCGCGCCACCCTGGAGCCCTGTCTTTCCCGCATCTCCCTTCCCCTTCGCCCGTTCCTCCCGCGCCCTGCCAAGGCCGAGCCGCCCGCTCCGTGCTCACCCGGATCCCTGGACGGGGGCGCGTCACCGTACGGCGCGTAATCCCCACTCGGGTATTGTGCGCGGCCCGTGGCAGGTGCGTGGGTGTTCACGTGGACGGGTCGTGGGGGGCACGTGATTGGTGGGGGCGAGGATACAAAAAGGGGAGCGGAACAAGGGGGGTCCTCTTCGGAACCTGCGGACCGGACAGTGTGAGCGTGTGCGTGACGATGACGACGAGGACGACGACGAGGAGGACAAAGGACAGGGCGCTGACCACCAACGAGTGAGTTTCAGTAAAGTGTTGTCAAAGCGCACACTGCGTGAGTGACTTGTTGGGGAGCGAGCGAGGCACGTCCCGATCGGGCGTCGATTAGGTACCGACCCACAACGTTCCATAATTGTGCTTGCCTTGCGATGTCAAAATGTTGAAAAAGATTTTTCGTGTCAAGCCAGCCTAAAACATCTCTTTGCTACATTGTTACAGGCTTGTCACCCTGTTTCTGTTTTGTTCTTTTTCTATAGTGATTTAGAACTGCTGTGGGCAACACCGGAGCCCACCATTGAGCACAGCACCTGATGAGGCAAGCACCAGCAAGAAGATGCGAAAGAGGGTTAGCAGACAAGGCCCATCATGTAATCCATGCCACCAGCCCGACAGCCCACAAGACAATGTATTGTATGCAATAAACCAGTTGTCGTCGTTAACCTGTCTCGACTACGAAATGGTGGCAGCGGAGAGATCCAGTGTTGCTCATGACAAGAACAAAGGCTATATAAAAATAATAGACGAGTAAACATCGCAGTACGCGCTTCTGCTATTTGTATATTCCAAAACAGCTGGCCTGCGGTCCACTGGCCTCCCTTATGTACCTGTCTCTCAGTTTGAGAACAATCATAATAATTGTGCCACTCAGTCACCTAAATGCTCGTTCTGCGTCGAACAGCTGCGAAGTGCACACACACGCGCACGAATGGATAACCACGTCGGTAGGGGTAGGCCCAAACAAAGAGATAGAAATTTTAAAAAAAAAATAGCGCTAGCGTTTGTGCGAGTTGAACGTCTTGTCGGTGTCGACGAAGGTGCCCAGCGATTCATCACCGCATACGACAAGCATATGTTGTGTTCAATAAAGTCAGCATGCCCATTCCTCACATAACAATTTCTTTTTTGAGCATACTCCGCCGGTGCTAAAAATAGTCAATCTAGCGAGATGCGGTCGGAGGCAATCGCGACTATTCCGGCACACACACTGCCATCCTTACAGGATATAGGTACAATACCGGTGTCTGGGGACGGATGTTTAGAGTGTCTGATGGCGCTTGGAAGACGCCGAATAGGCGCATGCGCTCTATTTTCTCACTCAGCCGAAAAGCCGTGCTCTTCACTAGGCCTTACCGGGGAATTCGAGCCTCACTAACCGGCCGCCATGTTGCTTTAGGGGGTAGTCAAATTGGGCTACCTGCTTTTTGACTACGTGTGGGGTCATCATTTTTACCGCAGGGGCGTTATATTTGGGACAACTTTTTACCACCCCAAAGCTAGTCACATATGACTACCTTTTTTTCTTAGAGCGTAGGTTGCGTTCAGAGTGACCTGGGAAACGCGCTGATGTGACAATAACAGTGTCACCAGGGTTGGAGCGAATAGAAAAATACATGCTGTGCCAACCACTACCTGGGCTATAGGTTCAGCGTACAGTTGACTGAGCATACGAGGCGGGAGGCTGCCTGGCTCGTCATATCAGCCTCTTGCTTTCGAAAATGGAGTGCCGAAGGCTAAAAGAGAAGGTACCAAGTATTGTTGCATAGTCAACTGCAGTCTTGGGTAGTAACGCGTTACTGTAACTTCGTTACTTTTTCGGTAACTTGTAACTGTAACGAGTTACTTTTTAAGAATCTAACTTGTAACTGTAGTTCTATTACATTTTCTGAGGTAACGATGAAAGTAACGACATTACATTTGTCATTACTTTTCAGTTCTTTTTGAATAATATATCATTGAACGAGTATAATCTAGCTATTCCTTGCACTTTTCAAATTGTCTGTTCCGACATTTCGAGTGTCAGTTGGCCTTGCACAAACTTGAGAATACGTTCTTTCTCGCGAGTCACTATCTGAATATAGCCACGTGTAGATTTGATGAAAAAAAATAATGTAGTTATCTTTACGCACTTGCTCGTACTTTGTGACTGAACACTTACATCTTAGTATATTGAAGTACTATCTCGGTTGCAGTTTTTCTTTTTTTATGCGCACGCTTTTTAATCGGGTGAATCAACCGTGAGACAACAATACACGTGGAGAGAACTTCGTATGTTTCGTATTTTGATTAGTGCCACTACTCCGGCGTAGTTTCAACGGTCGAGGCAAAATTTACTGCCGTTTGCGCAGGGCTTGTTTCCGGTTTGCCGGGTACGAACTGAAATATATCAAAGGAGTCCATGATCCCAGCGCAACCGTCAACGAGCCAGCAATGTGCTAGTGCTACCAAGGATAAAGATGTTGATGAGAACAAAGAACTAGCATGGCCGGCGTACAGAGAGTATTTTTCTGTGGTGAAGGCGGTTGCTAACTATTTGTCCGCAGTAGGCAAATTTTGCAACAGGGAGTACTCCGACAACAAGTCTTCGTGTTCAAATCTGAGAAAACACATCCAGTTGAATTTTGGTCTTTATTCTTTTCATAATATTGACTAATTTTCCAGCTAAATTATTAAGTTTGAATTTACCGCTATGGTGGAAGCCCAACTGATTCATGTCTATTTTTTTCTTTCAAGCACTAGTTTTTCCTTAATTTTTGTGTTATAGAAAAGTAACTGAAAAGTAATGTCGTTACTTTTTTAAAGTAACTGTAACGAGTTATTCTTTTGTTGTGGTAACTGTAATGGTAACTTCGCTACTTTTTTCTGAAACTAACTGTAACGAATTACTTTTTAAAAGTAACTTACCCATGACTGGTCAACTGCCATGAGTGTCTTAAACACGAAAGAAAGTGTCTGCCATAAAGTTTGAATAGTTTCATAAGAGATAATTTCAGAAAGTATGCCAAGAAGCATAAATTGGCTGTGCGGAGAATAGGGTGAATTTTAGACTCCTCGTCTTCTCGCATAAATCGGTATTGCAAAAACACTTAATTGTTATGTTCACAGATGCAATGGTTCCTTGAGGTTGCCAACAAAGGAACTGGGATATTCAGTAACCCTATTAAAACGAAAACCAAGCACACTTAGCCTACCCACCAACATTGTTCCCAATGCTTACAAAAGGTGGCGTCTAAGCGGGAAAAGAAGCGGTAAAATTAGGCAGAGAATCATAGCTCATACTGCGCACCGACCTGCATGCATTGACAACTATTTACAGACTACCTGATTCACCAAGGTGAATAACTGAAAATTTATATTAGAAACTCTGAGTTCACCATACTTTTCACGGAGGGAGAGAATTAAAGGGCACCTCCGTTCAATTCCCCAAATTTTACGCTTACATGTCATTACAATTCCCGAAGCACTACTAAACAACCTTATATCTTTGGATTCACAAAATGTGGAATATTATTTGTGCAATCTTAGTTTAAACATCAGCAGATACCAAAACCGATACTTTGGTTGCGACAAACAACATTGGCCTTGCGTCGTCAGTCATGTCCAAGTCACATCGAAAAGCGTGGTCCGAAAGGTCACGTGGTCCTCTACGCAATGGCGGGCGAACGTAGAGCAAAGCTCAAGTGTCGTCTGCTCCGCACTTTTCACTGATGTAGCATCAAAGTTATCTTGAGGACAAGATAACGTTGATGCAATAGAGCTTAGTTACAAAAATCATCGCACAGCCCACGAAGCTCTGCTGTGCGAGATGACATGCCAAATTATCGTTCCTCCTACACACCACTATAATCTGTCACCAAAAGTCTGGCAACAGCAAAGCTTTCGACAGGAAGGGACCGTCCATATTCCGTAGACACTACGTGAAGCAAGTTATAACTGATGCATCGTAAGCTTGTAACACAGAGATGACTTTTTTTGGCAATGAAGCCGACCGAGCGTGCCTGTGCGCTTGCGGGTGGGTTTTCAGCGCTTATCAAAGCTGTGTACCGCATTCCTTTTTTTTTTAATGCGAAAAATTGTTTTGGAATATAGCTCAACCTGAGCATCTCTAAATGGAAGGTTGGAATCTCGACGGAGGTGCTCGCAATTTGACGTGGGCTTATTGCAGAAAAGGCACCGTGTAACCAGAGATCTCGATACACGTCACAAGATACCCAGGTGGTCCAAATTATACACCAGACCTCCGCTGCGGTGCGCCAGATGCCTTCGTAGGTCTGGCACAAACTTCCAAGTTCACATTGATTTTCCCAAAAATAGCTGAGTCTTTGCGCCATGTTACTACGAGCACAAAACATATACTTGCACACTGGGAAACGCCCGGCACATTGTGCGATTGACGCAATGGTTGTTTGACCGTGCATGTGTCTCCTGCTTTAGTAGCCTGAATTGTGTAGCTTTATGAAGCTGTACAGTAAACTGCACGTTTGTTGTCAATAGCAAAATAGTCAGCGGAAATTAGGAATGCAGTGACAAGTATGCTCCAGTGCACGTTAATTTGGTTTCACAGCACAGCTGATATTTTCACGCACATTTTTCTATTTAGTTGGTAACAGAAATTATTAGTATCAAGAGCATAAGAAATCAGAACAGACCATTGTCCTGCGATTTGGCAACAACGGCTTCCCGCAGTTTCACCAGGAATGGACGGACAGGATGTCCGTCCATACCTTCAGGCGCACTGTCGTGTGGAAACGTGGGAAAGACAACTCTCAAGCTGGTCAACCGGTGGTTCGTGCAGGCAGCAACACAACATTGTGAGCCTATGAATCCTTCACTAGGCATCGGAGATGCGGCCTGCGCCTGTATCGTAAACAAAACGTTGTTCTCAAACTACAACAGCGGCGAGACAAAACAGACTCCTCCCAGCTCCGACAAGCACGCACATCCGTGTTACGGTCATCACGTGGACGCCGTTGAGCCCACACCGGGAGGAGGAACTCGTGACGCCATTGTTCAATTTCACTCTGAGAAGTAAAAGCAAACAAAATGTGAGAATGACGTAGACATGACTCTGACGTAGTGGCTCAATGTTGGCTGCTCCAACTCCGTGGTGTTGACTGCACTTTTGATTGCGCCTCACGTTGCACGTTAGAGCTAGCAGATTTCAGCAACTTGGCTCTTTTGAAAGTTTGGTGGCCAGTTTATTAAATATATAGACGAAATTCGATCGTAAAATTTGACATGTGGTCTTTCTAGATGATACTGAAGAGGGCTGCGCACTTTTCCCAACATGAAAGATGAAGAGGAAGTGCCCTTTAATTAGTGAAACTCTTTTCCTGTGCGGAGGTTCCAGGCATTGTGAGGAAGAGAGACTCGATGATCATTTCTAATCGGGCCACACGAGCCATCAGAGAGAATGATGGTAATGTGTGACAATGACAAAAAACCAATCACAATGATCCCCCCCTCCCCTGCGGGGCGTTGGAGAAAAAGAAATTACAGTTGGGAAATTAGTGATGGAGAGAAGCTATAGGCAGGGATGGGTGGTAAATGTCCAGGCGGTTCACATGAAGAACCTCCGAGGTCTGTCGGAGTAAAAAACAGCATTTATCTTGAAGCGGATGTCATAGCCGACGCTGGATGCACTTTGCAGTCAAATATTCTCCCTAAATTAGCTCATTGCTGGCACACAAGCAACCTTTCTTTGTGAAGTTTTGCCTACATAAAAATCATCTTTGAACAGGACAGGAGCTGCAATACCATTGCAATGTGCTGCTTGCCACTGCAACTGCCAGCACGACAAGACAAGACAATGCCGTATAAGGGCGACCTTCAGCCGCGGCGCAGCGGCGCTAATATCGCTCCAGTGTTCCCAGTGATGTGATCGGCCTAAGCCATTTTGGAGCACCTTTCGGAGCAGCCAAAACAGTGTTTTGGAGCAGCAAAACTGGCTCTTGGAGCAGCCAAGAAGTGTTTCGGAGCAGCAAAAGTGGCTTTTGGAGCAGGTATTTTTAGAAAAATAAAAGTATTAGTTTTAAATGCTGTACAAACAAAGGGCACTTTGTGTTGAGTTCTGATGTGACGTGTTGTGACGGAACTCGCTGCTCGTGTTTTTACTCCTGAGACATCCAAAAGTGTACAGTGCTGTAGGCGTTGCCGAGCAATTCCGAAAAACCACTTGCCACTGTTTTACTGGTCGCCGACATGCCAGATTTTCGTCAAAAGTAAGCAAACGTAAAACAATGGATTGCACGCGCCTCGGCTGGTGCCTCTGTCGTGCAATCATGTTCGCATGCACATGAGGGCAACTTCGGCAGGCTTGCAGTTCGTGTGCTTCGTTGCGCAAGCGGAGACAACGGCCGTTTGATTGAAATCGAAACCATGCCAATCTGCTCCGTCGCCAAATGATTCCCAAAATTGGATGCAAAATGTAACTGTGAGCATTTGACAAAAAAAACCAAAAACAGTCCAGCGGCTTGTTTGCCAGGCCGGCAAACAAAGTAAAAGCTAAACATACATAAAAAAAAAGAACCTGAGCGCACTGACGCAAGACATCACGAGCCAGGGTCAAAAAGTTCTTGGAGCGCATTGTGCAACGACTGAACTCGAGACAAACGAGCGCGCTGGGCGGGTTCAGCGTGCAGACATTGCCTTCTTTGCTTTAGCTCACTTCTTTCTCTACACCAACTTTCTTTCGCGGCAAATTTTTCATGTACCGGGGTCCTTCTCGAAAGAAAGCCCACCGAGAGAAACTTAGGAAATCAATACTTCGACACAGCAGTCTTTGAGTTAAAGAGGAATTTTTTTAATAATGTATGATTTAAACAACAACAGGAATGTTGGTGAACGTGCGGCGGTACTTAGTTTCATTCTAGAAAGCGCCATATCTGCAGCGACGTGGCCACGGCAACACCCGACGTTGCGCGACTACGGTGACTGGAAGACAGGGAACAAATATAGTTTTCCCACAGCCATTGCTTTCAGGAGCGAGTGCCTGAGCTCATAAAATAACAGCCGCCACGCAAAAACCTGGTTTCGTTTCACAGCATGACGGCATGGCTGGTACAGGCATGCTTGCGTTGGAGCGTCCACACACACCCGCGTCTATGGTTGAAAACATTTTTGAAAAAGACGCGATACGTGACCCACGAGATGACGAGTGTGAAACGCGAGACGGCGGGAAAACCATGCAAGACCGGATGGACGATTGATGCAGGGTACTTCCTGTCGGGCAGCTGCTTGCGCCACATAACACACGCATGCTCAATTACGGTATTCAGTTTAGTTTCGATTTTGAAAAGCGACCAAAATTGGCTTTTTGGCGCAGGCTTGGCGCAGATTACCCATATTTTGGCAAAATGTAGCAGGATGTAGCAGGCTTAGCCACTCGGCGAAGTTTGGCGCAATTGGCACAGCAATCACATCACTGTGATTGCTGGACCCTTGCCCAGCCGAACGGGCCTATCAATCGTCCAAAACAACTCCTTCCAGAAATACTGGGTGAGTGGTGAACAAGCAGCATCAACAACAATTTCATGTTAGCAACCTTGTTATACCCTTATATGTCTTGTCTCCTCACATCAGCGTGAACCCAATAGTGTCTGCCACCCCAAGACGGGGCTGAAAACTTGGAGCATCGTACTCACTACTGACGTGTCGCACATGCGTCGGAGTCCGGACAGTGAAGCGAAGCTTGAAGGTCTCAAAGGAGTCAGATGAAACTGTGATGAAGCTGAAGCTGCAAATAAATGAGCAAGAAATGTAGGAGGCAAAGTGACATCAGCTGCGCAGATCCAAAAATGGCCACGACCCACATCTAGGCACATTTCAGAATGCACATGTGCGAATCAGCACTGTCTAAGTTCATTTATAAAGAAAGATGTCCAGATCCTGCTAAATTGAGGCACAATTCCTGAAGCAAGAACTAACAATCTCCGAAGCTCAGCTTGAACAGATTGCGTGAGAAGCACATGACCAAGGGTCATCCTAGGGGTAAATAAATACCATGTGTTACCAAGAAAAGAAGACCATGTTTTCCGGCACGAATAAAAATTCTATGCATCGCAAAAAACTCAAACTCCGAGAGAATGTGATGCTAGTGGTTGGGAAAGGATGGTGAAGTTTGAGGACATGACGTTTTTTGGATCAAAAGATAATTGACCTTTTTCTGAGTTTGGTCACGATTGTGGCACGCCTTCGCAGGAATCGCTCGAAGCAGTATTGAAGGCTCCGGTACCGTCGCTCCGTGGTCCGCGCCAGCGCCAAGCCAGTCGTCGCTTTGCGTGCATCTTTACTTCGAAATGGCAGAGGACGACCCTCGAGGATTAACGAAAGCTACTGTCTACAATAGAGACGACCTTGTTTGTTTTTTATACCTTCAAAGATGGATAGACCGCCGACACCGCATCGGTTCCTACTGTCGACTCCGAGTCACTTAATCGTCACTTTGGTGTGGCGTCGTGCAAGCAACTGAAATAGGGGTCGGCCTTCAAAGCAGAGTGTTTCGTAAAGAAAGTGATGATGACGAGTTTCGATCCCGACTCAATTATCCACCTTGTGAGGATCTTGGGAGCTCCGTTTATGAGGCCCGGCCACTACAAACAGCTGATTTTGCTCTGCTAGATTGCTTAATTAAGTTATGCAAGCTTACTGCGTCCGTCACTTCGCCGTCCTTTGTAGCGCACGCGCAAGCGCACGGGGCATCGCCGTACCCGGGATCGTGTAAATAAACTCGCACAGTGTGAAATCCAGGCGGTCTTCATATCACGAATGCTCACCTGTACCGTCAAAATGTAAGGAACAGTATGGTAAAAACAATCTCGCTTTGAATTCAGCATGTTTACGAACCTCCAACAAAGTGGGCCCTGCAAACAGCGGAGCTCACTGTTGGTTTCCAAGGCGTTCCGTCATGGTTCAGTCTCCTTGGGGCTTGAATCCATTTCGCACGCTTTAAATGTTTCGCCAATAACCGATTTCTTTCTTTTTTTTTTTTTTTTTTTAAATTTTAACTTGGCATGATGCGAATGTGTATAGCGCATGCTTGAAAGAACGGAAAGCTTTATTCATTTATTCACTCGAGTATCGGGTACGTTATAATTACGTTGTACAACCTATCGTGAACACTTACTGTATTTTAACTAAAAGCAGAATGTCCCGCCGTCACGTTGAGGACCTGGCCACCTGACACGGAGGATTCGCGTCATAGGCTTCTTAAAAAAAGGCTTTCGAAAGGCTTTGTCTTTTGGAAGACAAAGAGACAGAAAGGGCACGGTGTTTGACGTCGGGTGCTTTCGTGCACCACCCGCAAAAGGCTGCTGGACCTCCATAAAATGTTACATTTCAACCACTGTTGCTGCTATTTGTGCCACTGAACAGCTGTGCAGTGGTGAGGCATGACGACTATGAAGCCAAGCCGCGAGAATAGCGTAGAAAGTGAAGCGGAACCAGGACTGCCTGAACGACTCAAAGGCGCCACCGAAAATGGCGCCTTTCCCTTTCCTCCTCTCTCTCGGAGTTGGCGCATGCGCCCAGCAATCTCTGAAAAAGGTCAATTAAGAAAAACAAAATTTCTCTATGAGCCGACGTCCACGTAAGCCTAATTTTGTCAGAACAAGAAATTACAATGTGGGTGCCTGTAGCAGCTATTTAAGTGAAATAAACTTGTCAGCAAGAAAGTCTTTGCAGAAACATTAGAAACACAATCAAATGGGTTGCTCTCGTCTATCCAACGTGGTGCACAACTGAAAGAGAGCGCTACAAGTTCAGGGGCTTAGTGCACACGAGGACGACCCTAGTATGTTGGTTGTTGGGACGGAAAATCTTCCGAGATTAGCTCTGGCCACAGGCAGGAGAGGACGCTTTTCAACTCCCGATCGGACAAGGTTCTTTTGTCTCCACGAAATCTTATTCTCACCCACATGACGCCGAACAGAGAATAAGAGCTCCCGCTCTAAATACAGGGCAGTGCACACGGAATGCAAAACGTAGGTGGTCAAACCCCAGTCGAAAGTGTCCGAGACAATTTCCCACAACGAAAAACAAAGAAGGCCGCGAGCCAAGACATACCATCAACAGCGCGGCAACCGTCACCGTTTCTGACGACTGCTGCAGGCTGCAGAACATTCACAAGTGAGCCACCAAAGCAGTGCACAACACAAAGGAACACGCACGGAATTACCGCCGCCGCTTCAAACAAGTCCATGCGGCCCGTGACGACCTGCGACCCGCGGGCTCGCGTCTTGTTCTGCTGACGACCACGTGGATTTTCTATTGGCTCGATATTGGCTCGATGCGTGCTTGGCGTGGATTGATAACGTAATATTTTATTGGGCGGTGTTTTGCCACACCTAGCGGTGAATGCCGACACTTCCACTCATATTTATGTGGACTTGAGATTGCCACTGAGCGCACCTCCGTCCGTTACAGCAGGAGAAGTGTGCTGTACTACAGACACGTACTGTACTACACTGTAGTCGAGCTGGTCTCTGAAGCACAGTCAGAGTAAGTACCATTTACTCGTACCAGTGCAGCACCCCCGCTCAAACAGAAACCGAAACCGGAAAGGATGAAAATATTTTAATTACTGTAGCTGGGCCAAAACATCTAGGGAGTTTGGTACGAACAGCGCATGTTCTAGTCTTCTCTGCGGCGGTTTTGCCGTAATGCGCTGTTCAAACCGTAGGGCATGACCAATGGCCGGGCCGACATGGACAGTCTCGCTTCGTTACCAAAACAGCTATTTTGCTGGCGGGGAGGGCGTGCCGTCAATAGACTTCTTCCAAAACTTGAAGCGCCCCATCGCGGCGAAATGCTACGCAGTGCACTCTGGGAGCTAGTTGGCTACTCAGTTTCGGTTTCGATTGAGGAGCTTCAATTTGTGCTATCACGCCGTGACCGAATGCGCTGCTTGCGTTTTCGATTGTCCGACTTATCACGAATGCACAATATTCTTAGCATTCTCGAGCGATATAGAAGGAAGAGCGGGACACTTTTCTTGGTTACCGACATATTGTGCCTGCGTTAGAGTGACCACCCGTCCCGCGACTCGCGGGACTGTCCCGCATTGAGGGCTTGTGTCCCGCGTCCCGCAAGAAATTCCCAAATCTTCAAAATGTACCGCATTTCATACCGTAGTAAAATTCACTCTGCCACTTATGGCGCTGCCGAACAATGCGGCACGGGGAAGCCCGGAGGCCGCTGGTAATCGTGTGAATCGCAATGGTACACCATTTTCTATCCAAGCATTGCGGGAAGCGACCGTCGTTCTTGAAGGAGAACCGACGCGCATGCTCCGTTGTGCCTCTTCCCTTGGTGGCAAAATATTCTAAGAAAGATTGCTTGCCAAAAGTTTCAATATAAAATATTATAATTATTTTCAAAGCGCTCTGTCAATGCAAAAGGGTTGCTGTGGATCTTTGTTTTTGGGAACACAGCCACACAAGGCAAAAAGCCTGCAACTCGCAACGGTCGAAAAAGAACATAATGTTAAAACTTTCTGTATGACTATGTTGATAAAATTAAGCGTTGACAGGAAACAATAACCCGAAAGAGATTTAATGTTTCTTATTTTTATCTGATGCATTGAGTTCTGCTACAGTCGATTTTTATGTTTTTAACTTCGAAACATTTACTAACACATTTGACATAAGATATATATTACTTTTAGTAAAAATTAATTGAGCTTAATTGCTGCAATACAATTAGCAGGTGTATAAACAGCACATGATGTTAAATGTATTAAAAAAGCCTCGGTTTGTGCTGTGTGTGTTAATAAATTTCCTCTACCCACCCCCACCCCTCGTGTCCCGCATTTTGCTAGCAGGAAGGTGGTCACCCTAGCCTGCGCCCACGCCCCACGATTGTATCTTTGAGCTCACTATCAATAATCATGTCTAGTACCAGTGAACCACAATAAAATTTTTGTCACTTTGAGCCCTACACGTACTTTGCTTGCCAAACGTCCGCTTCGTGTTACTTCATTGAGCAAAAACAAGCTGCATCCTCACAGGTTACTCACAGTTGAGCCTAACGTTGGCTCATGAAAACGCAATAAATTCGCACTCAGTACTGCACAAAAGTTACTATGAAGTCCTCCTCGTGTCATCGCAAATCTCCCACCAAAATTTTATGCCGATTGGAGATTACGTTTTCATGATCTCCAAACGCCGAAATCGGCGAGCTCCTCGCGAAGCCTTTTTGGATTAGCCTTTACCGACGCCCAAGATCTGTGTCTGAATGGTGATTCTGAAATTATCTCGGCATACTCAGTAAAGAAGAAAGGAAACATATAACAAAGCTTACGGCATTTATCAAACGTCAAGTGCGCTTAGCACTCTTTAGTTCATTTAGCACTCTTTAGTTCTTTAGTTCATTGACAGGGTTGGGCAGGAATACTCAAAAGTGTATTTGGAAATACAAATACTGGGACACATTGAAATAGTAGCTAAAATACTGATACTAAAATATATCTGTAAAATTGTATCGCGATACGTATCGGAAATACATTTTAAATAGAGGCAAAAAGTATCTGGAAATGCAAATACAGGAATAAATTTTAGGGAGGGCAGAAATACAAATACAGAAATACAGATACTGCAATACATTTTTTCAAATTTGTTTGAGACGCCAACTGAGATAAAGTTTGAAGTTCGAAGTGGAAGTTTTTGATCCCCAGATTATTTTCCCGTAGGCTTGGCACTTTGCCCTGAAGGTAGTGGTTTCGGACGACGAGGAGTCTTCAATGAGCTAAAAAAAACGGTTCCTCAAGGACTGACCACGGTCCCTTCCCTGACATCTTGTCTGTCTGACGAGGGATACGAAAAGACTTCGAGCTCTAAATAAATTCTGTGTCACCCTAAACGTACCCATCAAAACGTCACCACGCTCCTGTTCAATAAGGACGGCCCTGTCATCAATGATCACATGACGTCACGGTGGAATGAACTGGTATTCTTTATGTGTAGGTGCGGCCTTGAACATGGAACTTTACCACGCTGCTGTACGAAAGGACAGTACGTATTTTTGTTGCAGGTTACCTCGTTAAAGATCGTGCAGGCAGTGTCATTTGGAATTTTTGAGAATAGTGGACCACCAGAAGCATCCTGGAACACATGTCTTATCTTCTGTTTTACAGTTGAAAAAGAAAACGATACGGCGGCATCCTCGTTGCAAAGGTCCTTCTTCCCGACCCTCCACCAGCGACGCATGAATTGCAGTCCTCAAGTTTCGCCTATCATCATCTAAACAGTGACATCGTGGATTGCGACCTGATATTAGATAGTTTTAGCAGATCTTTTTTTCGCCCCGATAACGATACGATGCATGCCCAAGGCCGCCAGAGGGGAAAGGCAATGTCGTTATCGGGGCGAAAAAACGATCTGCTAAAACTCTCTATTGCCGGCACAGGTGCGAGCTCCGCGAGAAACAGCGCGCTCGAGACGAGTCGCAGGTGTACGAACTCTGGGCCGGCACAGCGAGGCCACGTCTAGCCTCCTTCCTGGGTTTCGGATCACCAGAGCAGCGGGTCACGTTCACGTCGGCTAATCACGTACCCATGAGCCGTGCAATATTACGGGCGCAGCAGCAGACGCATTCGAATATGTGCTGAACTTCACTGCGTGAGTCATCCTATACTGTTTCAAGTCAACCACCACCAGGCTCGGGCTGCAACGGACTGTGACTCAGCATTGCCGGCTGGCGTACTGTGTATGCTAAGGCAAGATAGACGGTTAGCAGTGGGCATTAAATGCCAGCAAACAACGACTCAAGAAATCCCTACCTAAGGACCTGCGGCAGAGGATGCCCTGACTCCACCCCTGGCACGCCACCTGGTTCGAGTCCCCGACTACGCAACACTTCTTAGAAGAGAGAAGAGGACGCACAGAAAAATAGTTTGGAGATTCAGAAGGGACCTTTGTCAGGTATAGTAACAATGCCCCAGCATCTCATTGACCCTGGTGCCCTCAGAAGTAAAAAAAAAAAAAAAATGCGGTTGGGTATTTGTTTTTTGTTTGTTTGTTTGTTTTTTCGGAGAGGGGGGGGGGGGCGTATTCATCAAGAAATGTAACGAAATACATTTCATCCTGATTGTATCGCGATACAAATAAACATTCCATATGTATTTCGATACAGGTATACAGATACTGGTAAAAAAATGTATCGCGATACATTTGTATCGCGATACTGCCCAACTCTGGTTTACGGCGTATACACCTTTCCAAAAAACACTCGACCCCAGGGGCAACAAACCGTTTTCGAGCCCAGTCACTGAGTTTGAGGCTAAACTCTTACCGGCGTCCCTCCTAACCCTAACCGAGTGGACTGTGATTTCAATAGGCGCGGCCTGCGTAGGCGCAGTTTCAAACGCTGCTGGCGGCTAAATTCTCGTCTTTTCCCGCTATATTTTGTGTTTCATGGTGCATGTATTTTCTCAAGGACATTGACAAAAAACATTGTGCCACATTTTAAAAAAACATAAAAGCAACAAAAAACTGTAAACTATTTCTGTTGGGTACGCGTGCGACAGAACGAATGCGACTGGAATGTACAGTTCTAATTATTTGTTTTTTTCTTACGATAAGTTTTGACGGCGCTGCGGGATTCGCCGCATGTGAAACAACAAAGCGCTTTGCTGTCAAAAATAAATTACAACAGAAGAGGGCCGAAAGGCATGCATTTTTCACGCTCACAAATAACGTGTTTACCGATCGACAGGACACGGACATACAATTGAGGAAGTGTTAACATTCGAACAATAAATCGTACGTACCACACGATGCAGTGTTATCCGAAAATAATTTATTTGAGAAAGATCTCAAATAACACAATCACAGTCGACGACAGTCACATCTTGACGATCGGACGGAATCCGAGATGACTTCGTTTTGGGGCACGTTTTGGGGAGAGCTTCCTTTTTTCACAACCGCACCAAGGCAAAGGAACGAACGCGACTGACCCGTTTCTCACCCCAACCCGGACAACTATTTTTGAAGATAACTGAGGATTCTACGCGGAATATCTCTGGGACGGGGGAGAACAATGTTCGCAAAATCGCGTCGAGGGTAGTTCGACGTCCTTCACCTCCTTCGTTTTCCGTGAATGTCAAGCAGAAAAGCTTGAATGGCAGGCACTTACCAGCCTTATTTCTCACAATGGAAGATAACACAAGAAGGGTACTGAGCACGCATAAAAAAAAAAAAAAAAAATTAAGTGAAAACTTTTAAGAGGTGCGAGAAAACGTCGAATACAAAACCGCAAAAACGTAGGTAGAGAACCGCGCTGAGCGAGTCTTCACAGTCCCAGAGAGTGGCAGAAAATTTCTAGCTGATAGAGGGCGCGAGAGTCGCACCAGCCGCATCAGCATCAGCAACATGGCGCCGGCCTAGGAGCGGTTTTTGGAAAGGTGTATACGTGCTGTCCGCCGAACTGTGCGACACGACTGTTGCTTTCTTCAAACGGTTTGTATGTGTGAATGTGAACATATGACTGGGCAGGATAACTTAATGCGATATTCAATTAGTCGAATCCAAGCGTGTAGGAACCGTGCGCATCTAATTCAAGCCCCGACCAGGGGTGCTATTCTGGTCGCAAACGGGTACCTTTCGAGTTGTGACGTATCGAGAAAGAAGGGGCGGAGCCTCAAACTAGAATGATTCTTGTTTGAGGCTCCGCCCCAACGTTCGGGTTCACGCACGCGGTCAGCTAGAATCTGACGATGCCCTACGTCGCGGTGACGTGTCAACCCAGTTGGGGCGAAGAAATCCCTGCATTTCCCTCTGTTATTTTTGTTATCTTCTTCCTTTCCTCCGGGACTTAGAACGAGCGAATAACGGAGAAAAGGCTACCTTCCGAAAAATGGAAGGAAACAGAGAAAAATAATAATATCCTTTTATAAAACACGAATGATTATTTCAATAATTATGACGTAAAGTAAATTTAGCTAAGATATCTCAGCTTTTTTTTTCTCGAAGTCTTTCGCTACGGTCTTTGAAAACAAACATGGTGAAAACCGCGGTAACGACCTTGTGGTGTTTGAGTCTCGCTTGCGTGGTTGCTTTCCCTGTTTCTGCACGATACGGATGGCATTACGATAAGAAAATATTATGTGAAGGTACGCTGCGACACCGATTATCCTTTGTGAAACCGCCGTGAACATAAGCCGCAAATGAAATTTCCTGTTCGCCTGTGAAGGAGACTCCAAATGGATACAGAGCTGACGACGACTCTGTGGTATAGTATATGACAAGTCATGAGATCGACGCAGAGTGCAACGGTTGTGAGCATTTTCTGGATGATGCAGGAAAGTTTCTTCGGGCAGTTTTAATAATGCTTTGCTCCTTTGCTCACCGCAGTGATTATGCCGGTATAGACGCTTTACACACGCGCCAGATTGAGCCGCCATAGCCGCCCTTCTCTTGTCTTACCGAGATGCCGAGCTACTAAAGCGGGCGTTGACGGGTCTTCACAAGGGCCTATGCTAGGCACAAGAACACAGTAGCATCTAAAACGGCAATAACCTGTCCTGCTGTGGTAATGATGAAGTGAAGCGAACGGAATAAGAGGGAACAAAAACTGAAGGTCAGTTATGGCGGCGCCCATGCACAGCTGCTGCAAAGCTGCAAAGCCATGCTCTTCTCTTTCGGCGCTGAAGAAATGCACGCGACGGCATAATCTCGGGCAGTCTTTTTTACTTATTTTTATTTGCAGAAGAGCTCGTGCAAAAAAAAAACAAAAAACGGCTTTTACGTTTTTTACACGTCCCTACATAGGTACCTCTAGAAGGCACCCTAGGTACCTCGCCTTCCCATTGGCTTCATTGCGCGTGACGATTCAACGTCATTTGCCATGGAAACGTTCGTGAAACTAGAAAGCCTCTGTTTGCCGCTAACAGTCATTTTTCGAGTTCGGGTTGTGACGACAAAATGACGTAAGAACAAGAATGCACGGGACTATTTGCATTGTTTTAACTCGACAACCGTACCCTTGGCGAGTTAAACTCGAAAGAACATGGCCGCGATGCTCGTCGGATCGACCGCGGCTGGGGTTTGACATGCGATCGGTCATTGATCAACGCGCACACGAATATTTCCTGCTGTTGGATGAGCCCATTCGGCGACAGGACCGGGTCGAAGAGCACAGTGAGCTGGCGTTTAACGTCTCCGATGTAACGCTTGAAGAGATGCAAGACTTGGCTTCTATTTGTGCCGGTGTTATGAAGCTTGAAAGTGGTGGCGTTGTTGTAGCTCGTACGGTACCGTTGCTGAGATTATGAAGACAGTAATAGACCTTTATTCAGCGTTGCCGTGCATTAAAATTCAAAACCTCACCTTGGCGCAAAGGGAACGACGTTTCCGCGAGCACGGAGGCAGCAGCCAACGGTCTGAGAAAGAATTGGGCCGCCGCCACGACCGCCAGCGATCGCCCCAACGGCAAGAAAACAAACGACAAGCTCATTGAGGTTTGTGTAGTGCTGACTACTGATTCATCGGACGACAAAGGTGAATGATGTAAAACGCAACGTAAGTTTGCCAGCGTTTTGCAAAACGAATTCGTTTCGTTGAAAATAGAGAGTTTTAGTAATACGTATAGGAGCAAACGCAGACCCCACACGTTAACGTTAACGTTGCGTCCTCCACACTGCGCATGCGCCATACGTACGTACTGCGGCGAGCCTTGCGTACGTACGCTCGCTATCGATTTTTGCGAACGTACGTAGCGGTCCCCTGCGTGCCATCTCGTTGCTCTCGTGGCGCACGGGAGAGCGCGAGACTAGTCCAGTTTGAAAAATGGCGGCGGTGAGGCAAACTAGCGGAAGTGCTACGCGCATTGTACGGGTTCGCTTTACCATTGAAGATGACATCAACCTCCTCAAAGAAGTCAACGCGACGAACAATTTCGAGCACCCACAAAGATGGGTGTCGATAGCCAAGAACGTTGGCGACGCCGTGGAACTCGAAAAGGTGCTTACCGTGCGGTCGGTACAAAAAAAAAAAAAAAAAAAAAAAAAAGACAAAACACGTACACAACAGGCACACGGAAACACGCACTTCCGTAACAAAGCGAGGAGAATCGGGGCTTTGGATTGGCTTGACCGAATACCGGCCTTGGATTGTTTGAAGCAGTTTACAGGAGCACATCTAGATGGCGCTACAAGTCTTCACGTATGCGTTCTTCTTCCGCTGTACTAAAAGTGCGTATTCGACGCGCTCCGTAACGTTCCGTCGACGCAACGTTAACGCTAACGTAGGGGGTTTGCGTATGCCCCTATACGTATTACTAAAACTCTCTAATTTAATTTGTGGAATTCGTTAACGCCTTGAAAGTTTGACGGGGACCGCATTGTGAACGCAGGCTTCACACAAGTGTTTTCTACAGTGTGTGCTTTGGCTGCATGCATATAAAGACCAAAACACTGCCTATATGGTGCATAAAATAAAAGCAATTTCGTTTATCTTGATAATGTTGACTATCTATTGAGTGCTGTTGATAGTAGTGGCGTAGCCAGGAACTTCTAAGGGGGTGAGGATGGAGGGGGGTTGAGGTGGCTGGGATGTTCATGACTTGGGGTGCGAGGGGGATGGTTTCGGAATTTGTGTGTATATTCTAGGGCCCGCCGATTTGGGGAGGGAAGGAGAGAAGCCCTATAAACCCCCCCCCCCCTCGCCCCCCCCCCCCCCCCCCAATCCCCGGCTTTGCCACATAAGGGGAGCATCCTACATTCACAGGCTGCTATAAGCATGTGCATAGCCACTGAGCTCGTACCACAATGGCAAGATAGTTGCTGACATTCTTCACGTTACGTAGCAGTTCTTTATTTTTTGTACATATGCTCGCTTTTCCTTCCCACATCTACTCTGCCTCCGCTTGTCGTTTATGCTTGATGGTGATAGGCCAACAGTGCGTATTTGCTCTGCATCACAGGCAAATTTCAAAAATCCAGCTCACACTACTCTTTAATTTCATTGAGTTACTGTCACTTTTGAAACGACAATCTATTGAATTGCTATCATAACACGTATGTTGACTGTAGGACAATTCTATTTTTATTGTTTTTCTTGGTCACGAAGATGACAACCATCCACAAGACACTGGCTAAATTTCTTGTCTACAGTGGGTAACAATGTTACCATACTCTGTCAGACTAAACTGCTGCTGTATAGACAAGTAACGATTAATTTTAGGACAGACCTGTTCGTAGTTTATTGCAGGACATTGAAAAGTGTTCTTATAACTTTCCGATGACTGACTTGCAATTCCAGCAGCTTGGCGTGAAAAGGTAAAACATCTAATTGATACAACGAAATG
Organism: Ixodes scapularis; assembly: GCF_016920785.2. Classification (NCBI taxonomy): domain Eukaryota; kingdom Metazoa; phylum Arthropoda; class Arachnida; order Ixodida; family Ixodidae; genus Ixodes; species Ixodes scapularis. Next base: position 163,834,631 of record NW_024609857.1, read on the forward strand.
CCATCAGCAACCCATCCAGATTTTATTGCGTAATTGACAGTAGCTACAGACCGCAACAAATTGTCAACTAAAGACATAGGTACTAAGCGTGCACTAACTTCGAAGCGGTAGAAACCCTGAAGTTTAAACGTCAACTTACCATCATGTTGTTAATGGCAAAATGGTGATTGCGGCAAAGTGTTGGAGTCCTTCAGAATGGTGACGGTCTCCTTCAGACCGATGATGACGGTGACAAAGGTTTACTTAGAGTCTAAGTTTAGTCAACGCACCCGACGACGTCGGTGTGCTTGTCATGGTGGCGACGAAAGCCTTCTTTCGCACATGCCTCAGCTGCCTCGGTCCGGGGTTTTGTCGACCCAACCGTCTCTTCCCAGCCGGTTGACAGCGACACTCACGACGGCCGTCAAGGCTCTGATCACCATCCACTGGGCATTAGCTATGTGATCATCGGGGGCAACCGCGCCCTTGTAGTTCCCTGTTGCGAAAAATCTCAGTGCGATTCAATTAGTAGCTGCTGCTCGACGGTCATCATCTCTCACCGTCGCCGTCTCTCGTTGTCACACTGCGATCACACGGTGCTTTTCGACAAGTGGTATTGTCGTCAGAAACAGTCGTCGTGCTGTGCATCGCGAAGGCAACCGGGTGCTCGCGGAAAACCCGTCATTGTACGCGTAGCCGTCGTTGAGCAACAAGCATCGCCGCCATTTTCTACGCTCTAGAATCCTGCCCAAAGCTTGTTCCGCTTCGTGCAATAGAAAGAGAGGTTAAAAGCACGAGCGCATCACCCCGAACGATCTTGCACGAACGTTGGCTTGCACTGCGCAAGCGCGCCTGCTCGACAGGGACGCTGAAAGCCCGGAGCACGTTCTTGTAGCTCCTACACCCGCACTAGCTCGCACTCATAGTGAAACAGAGAGTAGGGTGTGTCGAGTAATACCGCAGTTAATCTAGTGACGCGACTTCCGCTATGTGCTACGTAGGTCGGACGTGGTCATACGTCACTTTGTCGTCACGGTCCGAACTCGAAGAGCGACAGTTACGGCAAACGGTTGCTTTCGTGTTTCGCGAACGTTTCCATGGGAACCGCGTGGAATTATCACTCGGGCTGTGGCCAATAGGAGCGCGCGGTTCGTAGGGGGGAGGAGTTTTCGAGAAACTCGAACGTGACCGTTTGTGACCAGAATAGCACCCCAGGGCGCCCCCAGCGGCAAACGGGTCCATTGCATCGGGGAGCTTCTGCCAGTCGCTGCGTTGGCTGTGCGTTGAAGTGGGTTAGCGCTGTAATTTCTGAGATGGCTATTCCACACCAAGAAAGCCGCAACAATCGCTGCGTGGTCGGCTGCAACAGTACGTCGAAGATCGCGCACGGCACGTAGTACTACATCGCCCCTTCGAAGCCGTACGAGGCGGAGTACTGCGCGATCTGGGTGCGACTTGTGCGTCCATACAGGTTAGTGGTGTTTCTTACCTTCCAGTTCGCGCTTTGTTTAAGCTGCTGACGAATAATATAATTAACTTTTTTTTCTACTCTAGCTACGATGGAACAGCATCGACACCGACGGCAAACTCTAAAATATGCAGCAACTACTTCACCGGAATCGAGAAGCGGAATGCGGTCGCCCACCTAAGCCTACCCTTGGATGTTTCCATCAACCTACAGTGGGAATCGCGGAACGGCGCGAAAAAAATCGCCCAGTTATTGTCAAGCTGATTCAGAAATAAACGTACTACATAATTACCACAGTCCACTCAACGCCCACTACATTTTTTGCGGGCGCGCTTAATTTTGTTAGCGGTGTACGGCGCTCCGTGACATCCACTTGTCCGTCGAAACGGACCTCCTTCACGTCGTACACGCGGCCAGATTCACGAAGGAGTTTTCCCTTCGTCATATTGGTACCACGGAAGAAGCTTTCTGGATTCGTAACCGCCTTAAACCCCGTCGTAATCACGCCCGGAACACTGTCCGCTGTGCTGCTCATCGCCATTGCTTCCCCCCGATGATTCTGCACTGGCTACCGAAGAAGCTTTCCGGATTCGGAATCGCCCACTCTCCTCTGTGGTGATCGTTGTTATTACTTCCCAATGATTCTGCGCCGACGGCACTCGCTACCGAAGGAACTTTCCGAGTTCGTAACTGCCTTAAATTCCTTTGTAATCACGACGGGGACACTGGCCGCCGTGCTGTTCGTTGCCATTGCTCCCCGATTCTCCTGCGGCGGCTACCGCTAGGTCGCGGCGAACAATAGGCGACCGCCGCGACACGGCCGGCTTGCTCGCTTCCTGTAGGGACTTCACTTCGTGCCGTGCGGCGAGTCGGAGCTATGAAGGGATAAGAAGTGTTCGAGTTCAGCTTTCCAGCGGCGTCTCCCAGTTTTACCTTGTGTACTCGGGCGTATTAAGAAAAACAGTAATTGAAAAAAGGTAATTTCGTCAATGGATGCATAAAACAAGTAACAATTATTTGCAACACTAATGTAAAGTTGCGAGCTCGGCTGTTTTGTTTCCACTACAGCCTGCATGAACAATACAGCATGCACGGTCCTAGCTCAGCACAAAAGCCGAAGTGGGTCAAGTTCGCATTCTCCGAGGACAGATCCGGCACTTAAAGGGGCGGTGCAACGATTTTCGGACTTCGGTCTAAGATTTCTGGAAGTTGCCCCCTGACACTTCTGAAGTAAAGAACACAAAACCGAATTCGCCTGCATGTCCTAGTTTTTGCGTAAAAAAAAGATAAAGATTGGTATTTCGGGCACCCCTCAACTCACTCCCAGCCTTCAGGGTCACACCTGGTCGCACTCCCAGTGACGTCATTCGGAGTGCCGTGTAGCTTCCCGTGTGCTATCTCGGAGGACGCTTCCCCTCCCTCTCTCTGCGTTCATTAGCGGGCGCTATGCTGCAGCTTAGAGCCGAGCGAGGTCACGTAATCTTTCCGCCGTAGTTCCTTCGGCTGCCACTTGGGGTTGCAGGTGGGGGAAAAAGCTCGACTTTTGCTTTGCGATTATGCAGCGGAATCGCGACATTTTTAATGAAGGAAGTGTTTTCTCTATCCTCTGGGACACGATAAACAACGTAAAAATGACGAGATGCAAATTCTTTTAATCATAAAATCGTTGCACCGCCCCTTTAAGGCCGCTTCGTCGATTGTTAGTATTTTTCACATTAAACTGTGCCCCGCGCTCTATTGTAGAAGATGACACGGACATGCCTATAAGGCCTGTCGGAATGTGCACAGGCCTTGTGTTGAGTAAACAACGAGCGTGGTGAAAACAAACGGGTCAGAGCGCCCCCTATTGGGGAGGAGGACAGACCGTGACGCCCCAAGCGGTTAACCTAACAACTACACGGATGGGGACAACAAATACAATGACGCAGCGCTCGGCCGACATAACCGAACGCGGCGTCAGCGTTCGGCTGGAGTTCGCGTTCTCCGGCGAAGGGGAGGAGGGGCTCTTTTGTTTCCACTCGGCCTGCATGAACAATGCAGCATGCACGATCCCAGCTCATCACAAAAGCCGAAGTGGGTCAAGCTCGCATTCTCTGAGGATAGATCCGGCACTTAACGTCGCTTCGTCGATTGTTAGTTTTTTTTTTATTAAACTGCGCCCCGCGCTCTATTGTAGAAGATGACATGGCCATGCCCATAAGGCCTGTCGGCATGTGCACAGGCCTTGTGTTGAGTAAACACCAAGCGTGGGGAAAACAAACGGGTCAGAGCGCCCCCAATAGTTCGATCTCCTGCCTAATAGCGTGTTGACTCGTACACAAGCAAGATCCCCGAGCTTCGCAGCGTCGAGATTCCCAGCACTGGCTCGTCTACGTACTGTACCTCGAGACGCTAACAGGAAGGCTCGAGTAGAAAAGTAAACAAGCTTTACGTACACTGTAAAAAATAACCGTCAAATTTACGGCGCTATAAGCTAATAAAAACTGCAAGAACGCCGCGCAATACGACGGTCGGAGGCGAGGGTTTTCAACGCTCTCCGATGCTACGAAAACCCTCGCCTCCGACCGTCGTATTGCGCGGTCGGACGTCGGATCGGACAGTTTCGTCGTACATGTGTTTCGCGCTTTACCTGAAATGCTCCGTAAACGAGCGAAAAAGAGCGAGAGGAAAACGCAAAACTTCGTGGAGAAAGAAAACAGAAAGAAAAGACGCGCATCGCTAATTGGTCACCACGCTTGACCTTCGGAAGCTGCGGGAACTCAGAGATCCTCCTCTCGCCCCTTCACCTCCTTTCTTTGTCCGTGCCAACGCAGAACGTAACTGCCTTAAAACTGCAAAAACAAAAAAAAAAAAAAAAAAAAAATTAAGAGCAAACAGTTGAGCAACAATGCGACGAGCTAGAAGCGTCGAAAAAATAAAGCAACGTTGGTTGGAACAACGAACGTTCAGTTCATTTTCCCGCCTTCCCGCCCGTCTCCGTGCCATTTTGTCCTCGTTCGTTCGTGGCATTCCCGGATTTTTGTGCACCTGAAAATGTGGAGCGGAAGGCAACTGGATACTCGAGACAGGGATTTCATTATCAATCTGCTGCTTGCTTGGCAAGGATAGTGTAACGGTGGCATAAATACAACGCCCTAAACAGGGGCGGATCCAGAGGATCCCCCAAGGGGGGGCCCCAGCATAAAAAGAAAGAGGGGGGAGGGGACACTTGCTGCACACCACATTGTGTGTTGGATCTTTGTCTAAACACACGTATAAAAAGTAGAGAGAGGCCTTTCCTTTTCAGCGACACGAAGTGTCGCAATTCAAAACACGATTGCAATATCTCCCGTTTCGAAGCAAGGGATAACGGAATCTTGATTTAAAGGAGCTGTGCAACAATTTCAGTGCTTTGCTTAGATAATTTGGGAGTTGGTGTCTCGACCTTTCGAAAGTAAAGATCAAAAAACCGCTTTTGCCTGCATGTCCTAGTTTTTATTTTAAAAATAGACAAAGATTGAGGCTTTCGGCACCTCTCAACTACGTCACCATCTTCCCGAGTCACGTGCGCTGTGACGTCAAGGGGGGTCGCGCCGAGTTCCGCTGGATCCCCATCAGCGAGCGCGTGGCCACGTGCTGGCGTATCGCGAATATGGTGAAAGGAGGAAAGGTCTCATCCGGGTCCGGCCATCTCCGTCCGGCTCTGACCGGTGGCAAGCGATAGGTCCACGTCCGGTGTAAAGTAGAGAAAGGCGACGACACGCAGGGATAAAAGAACAAGAAATTTAATAAGAAGCGATAAAAAGCCGCGCACGGCTGCGCACGAAAAACTCAACCAAACGCAACACGCGTTACACCCACAACACACTGATGAAACTTCGGGCGGCGGGGCTTCGAAGAACAAAACAACGCGAAACAACTCGCCGCTCGCGGCACAAATGCAGCCGGGAACAACGTTTACCTATGCATAGAAAACAAAAGTTCCGAGGAAGGAAAAGCTCCACTGGTTAACCCAAAGTCCAGGGGAAAGTTCAACCGTGGTTCAAACGAAGTCCGAAGACTCACCGACGTCTTGGGTCCGACGGACGACGAAGGCTTGACTTTTCCGGCGTGGTGGACTGGGTGCTCGGCAGTCGACGCAACGCAGCCCCGCACACACACTCACTCCCCGAAAAGGGAAAAACCGAAGCCCGTACAACTTACGGGAACAGACGACGGGAGGAGCGACCAGCCAACCTGACCGGCCTTCCGGGGGCCCGCCCTTCTCCCGCCACCTACCAGGGTCTCCGAGCTCGAGGTCGGGGGAAATTATTTCCTACTCGCACCAAGCTACCGGAGCAAAATATAAAAATAAAATCTCCCGGCAACTGGCCTTGACAGAAACGGATGTCTACAATTTCTCCCTTTCAGGAAGGAGGCAATGAGCTGCCCGGCGGCCTTGTCCTAGCGGCAGAGACGCGGGCGCCTCCAAAGATAATCCGATAAATGGAAGCGGGAATCGACAGGGATGGATTCCAAAGAGTTCCATATGGGGGTTTTAGTGAGAAAGAAAAACGCGCGCTGAGATTAACCGCCTATGATTGGGTAGACGAGGAAGGGAAAGGAGGATCGCGGGCGCGTGACTGGTCACATCTCGATTCGATGCGCCATGGTCGCATCCATGGAAACGTAGCCTCTGGCTACGTTTCCATGGATGCGACCAAAATAAAGGGGAAAAAAAAAAAAAAAAAACTGAAATTCGAGACAGAAGGTCGTTACGCTCAAAAGCCCATTGTCAAATGGAAACAGGCTCGTTGCTTTTCTTTTTTTCTACTCCGCGTTGTCACGAGGGTGTAGGTGCGCCGGTGCGCTTTGACGCTTGGGGCCTCTGCTTATCACCTTAATTAACTGGCAAGTCACAGGAAACGACATTTCGAATTGCCGGTACTCGGATACCAACGTTCCGAATCCGTCAAAGTTTCGAGCCAGGTTCTGGCTTACGCAGTCCGCGCAGCATCGCGGGCGGGGGGGGGGGGGGGGGGGGGGGGGGTGTTGATGATATCTCTCGGGGGGGGGGGGGGGCACGGGCCCCCAGGGCCCCCCCGTGGATCCGCCAGTGACCCTAAAAGATGTTTACTTGGACCTTTTGTTGAAATACGCGGTGCGCATGCGCGGAGTATTTGATGCGCCTGGGTTCGAGAGTATCTAGTTCTAAACAATCCGCCATCTTGCTTTTCTCGCCTTTGCGCGCCTTGGAGACCATCGAGACTCAAGTTTTGATGTTGCGAACAAGGTGAACACGAGTGATCGTACTGACGACGCCCGTTCTAGATAACGACGTGCACCGCAATCATGCCGGTGAACTGTGTAGCCTTCGGCTGTCGAAACTATTATCGCCCGGGTTGTGGAACTAGCTTTTTTCGCTTTCCGTGTGGTAAGCTTTATCCCGTTAAGCGGGCAGCCTGGATTCGTGCAGTCAGGAGAGTTGACAAGTCCAACCCCTCGAAGAACTGGAAGCCGAGTCAGCTGTCCAGACTATGTAGCGCCCATTTTATTACAGGTAAGTTGACTTGTCATTTTTGCAAGCGATAGAGCTTTGCGAAGTGCGGCGATGATCACATCTCTTCGATTGCAGGGAAGCCGGCGCTAGAGAAGGCACACCCGGACTATGTCCCTACACTGTTTAGCTACTCGCGTCCACGGCCGTCAGCCCTCGGTCAGTTTCAACGCTGGTCCTCCAGATCATCAACCCAAGGTGAGAACCTTTCCTCGTCACACCGGCGATGCGATCTAGTCGCGCGATAACTTTCATCGCGAGCAAAAAGCGACGCGATTTGAGCAGTCGCTTGCTGACCCGACTTTTTGCGACGCGATCTAGTCGCACCAGAGCGGCTCAGCCAGTCAACGGCGTTCGGAGCGAGAGTTTTCGAGAAGCGACTCGCCAACGAAGGCGTTGGACTCGCTCATCGCGCACGCCATCTAATCTAATTTTTTTGCGATACGATCTAGTCGCATCGCGTGACTACTTACATCGCCGGCGTGAATGAGCCAACGATGCTCTAATCAACAAAAAAGAAGAAAAACAAAAGCATGTCAAGTTAAATTTGTAAAGTTGTCACGAGAGATTTGAACTTCTAAAGCTCTCCCCCTCCAAAAAATTAAAAAAAAAAAAAAAAACTACTTACATTATTGGTGTGGTTTTCATTTCAAAGTTGGGGTCGATTTTACTGCGAAGAAATACTGTCGTGAGGGTTGTTCTTTCGTTTCGGCAAGTTATCAAAAACAGTACACTGGCCATTTGTAAGTCATTCTCATTTCAGAGACAGCATGTTTATTAGCAAGCACTAGAACAAACACTTCTAGTATTGTGATGTGGAGGCAGGGGCGGAACCAGAACAGGCAAAGTATGAAGGAATCAGTATGTAGAAATAGCCGGCAGTACACAGGAATGTTGACAGTTGCAAGCTATGTATAGGACGTATCCACACATGGCTACCAGACGGTGCACTCTGAGTAGTTCGCCAATTATGTGCCTGTGATAGCAAATGGCAGCGCCTGCACAGCCGCAAGAGCTATATGTTACTCGGCAAACTTTTTTTTGGTTGAGGTGACACCGTTCACAAAAACGGTGTCACTTGTGGCAGTCGGCTGTGGTACGAGGACCTAGGATGCACTTGAAAAAGGAAACCGAGGACAACAGGCATTGCGGACTCCGATCCAGAGAATCGTAACACACATAACCTCGCAAAGGTTCAGTCGCTCTCCCTGAGCGGGCAGCGTGAATTACTCGCATGCATCAAGCGAGTAATTCTACTCGCTTGCCCAATCTTGCACTCGCTTGCCCAATCGGAACTGTACTCATCAAATTTGATATAGTGCTTGCACAATGCCGAATCAATCAAAAAAGAGCCAAAGGAGAGAACGTGCAATGTGTTAGATTTTTTGCAGTGACAGCTAAGGGCAACAACAGACTTCAAGATTTCTGCCAGGTAAAGAAATGCGTGCCCACGAGCAGTGGTGTCTTTCAATACCAATTTTCTGCTGCTCCTGCGGTAAGGAACTTCCATTCCAGTCTCTCTAGCATCTTGTTTGTCAAAATAAAACTTTGTTTCTGCAAGTAGGTCATCCGTGCTGACACTTACCCGAAACTCTACTTGTCGAAATCTTTGTCAAGGTATTCTCCATTGTTGCGACCGCGAGTAATTCACGTTGCCTCCTTACGGAGGGCGACCGATCCTTTTTGAATTCGTATGTTCGAACTCTAGGAAATTGCAAAAACCAGGAACCAGCAATGCCTGCTGTTCTCGGTCTTCATTTTCGAGTGCGACACCGTTTTCATACGTTTTCAGCTCTTGAATTCTTCCGTGTGTGGACGAAGGATGCTGTCGCTAGTTTGTTACGTATTATGCTCTCAGGTGTCATATTTTGAGAAGACATGGGCATTTGAACGCCTAAGGGTAAGTACGGTTTGCTTCGAGGAGTTTGGAAAGCTTTCAGTGCACTTTGCCAGCATGCTTAGAGGAGTGCCACACAAGGGAGGCTTTGCTAAAACATCTAAAAGGCCACATCACCGACGGTATTTTGGTTTCCTGTTCGTGCTCCTACTGTCAGAAGGTGTGAAATCATAGTTCACGGCACATTTGAACTGGGCGCATTTACGAGTGACGGGTTTCTTGGGCGACGGCGCATCGCCTGCAGGCCCGCTTCAGGTTGAGGACTCTTCGACTCAGTCGACTAGTGTGGATTCTAATGAAGACGGTTCTGTTAACGTGATGCAATCCCCTAATGATAACTACGACGTGTTAATGTCTCTGTCTGCAGAAGAATAAAGAACGGCCGTAAAATGCGATCTTGTTTTTTTTTTTTTTGTGCCTGAAGTTTAACGGAAAGCTTCTTATGCCTGTATCAACAGTTCAAAAAACCGTTTATGAATTTCAACGTCGGCATTTCTTGTACAAACAATACATGTTCGGCTAACTTGCTGAAAGCCTTTAAAACGTGCTTGGTTCAGTCGAGGTTCATAACATCATTGAGTTCATAACATCATTATACAATGATGTTACGAACCTGAAATCTACCACCTTTCTTCCAGAACATATGAAATCTGCATATTTGAGAAAGCACTTTCCTTGTGTGGAAACGGTGAGTATGTACATAGGACGTCGTTGTGGCCAAAAGGACCGGTTTGCTCCGCATGTCCCCGTTAAAGACGCACTAAATTACCCCCTAGAAAAGAAATATATGGGCCACGTATTTACCGAGCCTCGCAGCGAGTCCCACTTACCCGGTGTTTTGGAGGAATTTTGTGATGGTGCCTGTCAGTAAGGCCAGTCTGTAACTGACATGATTCAAGGTGCACCACCCATCTCCTCATGCAGTCTAGTGCATGGTGAGCATTCACTGATCACTTTCCGAACCCCAAGTAATCGATATTGCCTATAATTTTATAATGATTTTAAATTACAATTATAGTTCTGCAATTTCCTACATTTTATATCTGCCTTCACGCCCTTTGCTTTATCGTTTCTTTTCTAGGGAAAAGCATCTACTCAGCCAGCATGTACTCGATCTCAATTGATGGAATAACTGTGATGGACGAAATTCATATGTTCGACCACGCACTGGCTGTACTATTCAGCGCGTACTACGTTTTCAACATTGCGTACACAGAAGAGATTTGCATCACCTTGGAGTTTATTCAAAGGTATTGAGCTCATTTGTGCTTCTTGGCATCATTCGGTGTGTTTTTTTGTTTATTCCTTTGTATACTTCATCTGATCTAACATATATTTCAGCAATGGCTCCAGACTGAGCTCCTTGTTTTAGAATGTCCATTGCTTGCATGAAAACTTGTGCAGCGAGAGTTGTTATCAACGCTAGAGGCATGCTATGGTGAGATATTGTAGAATAAAAAGCAAGTCTGATTATTTTATTTTGTGTTCCCTGTCCTTCGCTTACTGAAATATATTTTGTAGTGTGCGAATACATGCTACCAAACTATATTTTAATGAGTGGTACTTTTCGTTTAAAAAATTCAAATATAATTTTCTCTTCATAGCATTGTCTCCGTTATAACCTATAGGATGAGCTATATACTCTAAGAAATGACTGTACCTGCCTCACGACGCCACTGGCGACTAGTCTTCATTCAAAAAGACTTAAAATGTTTATTCAAAATAACAAGGCTTTTATTTCCACTTTTAATTTTTACAGAACAAAAATATAAATCAGTTCTAAGGGCTGCTGTTGCAGCTTTGAATCCAGTAGAGATATTCTGAACTTAAACATTTTCAATATCCCGAAGATGTAAATGTCTTGTTAAAAGTGGCTCGATTGAATATTGTTGTTACATAATAATACCAGTGTGTACATTCCAAGATAAGCAAGTTGCTTAACATAAAGACAACTAATTTGAGAGTAATTTCTAGCGCAGAACGAGCAAAAAAAAAAAAGCAATGATCTATTATACAGTTTTGAATGCGGTTCCCTATATAGCAACCTTCGTTACAATTGTAACATGTTATAATGTGTTGCTTTATAAACGACTATAGTTGAGAACTGGCAGATATTACCTTTCGTTCTTTATTTGCATTTTACAAGTCAAAAAAATATGTAATTCGGTGAATGGCTGTTCAGTCCTTAACCTGGTATGAGTTTGGTAAAAAAGTGTCTATGTGAATTTAAAAGTTCATATGGGTGAGTTTTATTAACTTGCAAGATGAAGTGCCAGGCTACTTAGGCATATTCAAAAGATCAGTGTTTCAAAAGCTTTAATCACTGGCCAATTTATGTATTTATTGTCTCATTACTTTTTAACGCGTATTATAAGCTAAGATTGTAAAAAAAAAAACTACTTCGTATATCTGTTCTTACAGATGTCGTTGGGATCAACCCTGATCGAGGAACGGGACTCGAATAAAAAACTAGAAACATACATAAACAAAAAGGTTCTTGAGTTAATTGACATGTCGGAATATAAATGGAAATGCAAATAGATACATCTTTTTACTTTTCTTTGACAGCACGGTCACGAATATTAATGCATCGGGTGCTGCAAGAGCAGCCGACCTCGCCGCAGACAATATTTTCTGCGCATAACTGCTTATTCACTTTAAATATGCGCGATTAAAGACAGTTGAACTGTGCAACACAACAGCCCCAAAATACTCGGCCAACCTTTTTTTTTACGTTGTATGTTTTACTTTGTTCAAATGACTATAATGGTGTGGTCCAGTACCATAGTTTTCAACACTTTACGGTCGCATAAAAATGGACCGTAAAATTTACGGACAAATACCAGGCAGCTGATGCTGCCAAAATTGTGCAGTAAAAATAACGGTGCACTGTAAATCTGGTTTACGATAAATTTAAACGGTGACCGTAGAAATCTACGGTCGCCGTTTAAATTGCACCGTAAAAATAACAACGCGCTGTAAATCTTTTTACCGTAAATCTGAAGGCCGACCGTAGATTTCTACGGTCCCCGTTTAAATTTATCGTAAACCAGATTTACAGTGCACCGTTATTTTTACTGTACAAGTTTGGCAGCATCAGCTGCCTGGTATTTGACCGTAAATTTTACAGTCCATTTTTACAGTGTATGGTTCGGGCTTGTGCTGAAGCTTCAAGGTCTGGCCATTTAGGTTAGTTTAGTGAACCAAAACGATGCGCTCGGGACCAGGAAACAGGAGAAAACGGCTGCTTATAATGCACATTATGTGTATGACCTCTTCTCGGCGTGTCGATTGAAACCGAAACAATGCCGCTCTCCTCCAGGGCCAGCTATACACCAACTCATCTCTGTGACGTCACGGCGCGGTGGTGGCGCGTCGGTCGCACTTCCGGTCTGGGGCTGTGGGCAGAAGTCCCCATGCCAGACGTGTATTCCTGCGTTGTTTTGAAAGGAACCAGACAAAAACCTGCCTTCTCGTCAAAACGCCGCGACTGGGGCCGTACCAAAAATGTCGAGAAAGGTTTGAAGGTCAGTTTTCAGGTGCTCGATTCGTCCGAGAATCTGGATATGTGCCGTAAAAAGGAAAAAGCAGACGCCTTCGGACAACGATTGCTTGGGCGGGAAGCACTTTGGGTTGAATTCACGGATACTTGTGGTCATCAGATTTATTTGTTTTGTTGCAACATGAACGCCAGAGAACAATCAAGTTGTGCGGACCACCTGCGGACTACGTTCAGTGCGTCTTCAAGTTCAAACGGCCGCCTGATCGTTCGAGCTGTCGTCTGCTCTCTCAAACGTTTCTGCTTGTCGTCTGCTCTCTTAGACGACGCCGGCCCGTATATGTTGGCCCGGTACTTGCGATAAGAAGTAAGTGCAGGCCTCAAAAGACTTACGTTTGAAGGTTGGTAAGCAGGCTCGATGTAAACAGTAAATAGAAGATGTTGATCATTGTTACCAGTGACTGTCACTGACTTGCTATGCCTAATTGACTTGGTCCGATTCTGCTTGCGATTTTCAGTATTGACGTCGATCATCTCAGCTACGGTTCACGCTTTTGCAGCCCGAGCGGCGTCGCGACTGAAAATAGCGAGCGAAATCTCATCATGCGAATCAGGTTTTAGCGTTCATAGTGCGGCGTCCACGCGGAATGAATCGCCACATGTCACATTATTCGCGCGAAGTTTCGCGGTGTAACGAGCCTCGGTAATTTCGCTGATGCCGCTCAAGTAGTCGGATATCGCCAGGAAGACGTAAAATCAACAATTCGAACGCGAAAAAGAGCAGGGGGACTCACACCGACGCCGATAACATCGCGTTTCAATGGTTTGTCTATGGGCGACGTCGAGCTTTTTGCCCACACCCCCCTCGCGCATGCGCGGCGCCGGTGGCGTCCGCTAGGGGCGCTCCGGTTTGTTTGTAAACATGAGTTGGTGTATAGTTCCCAGAGTGGAACGCGCGCAGTGTCGCTCGCAGGGATTTATGGAAGTAGTCTATTTTTCTGCATCAAAAAGAGAGTGATTTTATTGTCAAGGGGTGATGAGTGACGTCACTGGGTGATTCTGTGTATTTTTTTTTATTGGAAGTTGTTTGTTTTAGCTGTTTTCAAATAAATGTTCAGTTGAGAGTAATAGACCCTTTCAGAAATTCAGTGCCATCTGGTGGTTCGTAAAACAGTTTAGGTTTTGCCCTATCAATGGCGGAAATGAACTTGTATCGGCACTGTCACTTTCGCAAGTCGACGGCACGCGAGGAATTGTTCAGTGTGAGTTCTTTCTCGATCACTTTCAGGTCGATGGTGACCAAGAACGTGCATTCAGAACAAAGCTCCAACCCACTCAGATGCCTCGAGAAAATTCTATACACCAAAGTGCTTTAAAGCCGATTGTGTGCCACGACAGATTGACTGAATCTGAGCAATTAGAAATAAACGCTTACGTGCCTCTTGTGTTCCAGCCCTACTTCGCTTCCTACTGACCCCCGAACGTACAGGCCTCGCAATATCCGCTTAGGAGCATCTTCAACGTCTTCCTTTATCAGTCACTAGAAGGCCGCCATTCGTATGGCACAGATGCCGTTCCACAGATGATGATAGTGATCAAAGTGGCCAGACTGAATTTCGAAAAGGGTCTATTAAGCGCTGGTCCTGTTCGCATTCCTTTTTTTTTTGTCCTTATTTTTGTTAGCGCATTTAATTTCATATGTCGTGAACCAACTCGCCTGCTTGGCCACATCAGCCGATCAAGATAAGCGCGCGCGAACGTGTTCATATTTGTGTGCAAACTCGGATTTGCCGCCGGCGACTTTTGAGCCTATCAGGATGTGGTTGGGATAAACCTACCTTGTTTGGTTCATGTAAAACACCAAGCCTGCGCTGAGAACGTATGACAACGTATGATTTTTGTTAGAAAACAAGTTACCACGTACGGTCGAGGCATTGTTTTATTTCTCGGTAATAGGAATCTAGTAAACGGAAAGAAAAACCCCAAATAGACGGGAAACAACACCCGCGGAAACGAGCTCCGCGAGTGTTGCTTCTCCGCAGTGCACCGTGTGCTCAGAAAGAAGCGCGTTCAACGGGGCCGCGTGAAATAAATTTAAGGACGCACACGAGCTGGTGTACATTAAACATGATTCTAAAACCCCGAGAATGCAGTCTCACAAAGAGCTGAAATTTTATTTCCCGAAACCTAATTAAATAGGAAAAAAAAGGAACAATGAAAAGGGGGAAGAGGAAAACCGCCAAAAAACCTCTTTTCACAAATGTACATTTTAAACAGTTAGCAGGACAATGACGTCCTTCGCGACATCTTCCTCGTCTCTTATCTTTGAACCCTGTCACCCCGACCCAAAATGAACAAAACACCTTTTCTTCCTGGAAACTTCAGGAAAACGCCGTTTGAATTAAAAGGCCTCTGACACGCTAATTTTTTTTTTTCATGCTAGGCATTGAAATGGCTTATCAGGGCATTACAAAAAAATTGTTTCACTATAGAGTTGCGTAGTTCTCTTTTTATAAAAAATAGAAATACGAGGCCCAATTCAAAGTTAGCGCCAGTACACCATGACGTAACAGTGTACCGCAAGGTGTCGGGGCGGTCAGAAGGGAGGCATCGACCTACGTCACTAAAAGTATGGTGCCTGGATCGCGTCTTTGACTGGTGTGTTTACCGCGGCCAAAAAAGTGGTCCCTCGATTTCCGCCTGATGACGTCATAGAAGTGTCATGCTGTCGCCGGTCGCGACCCTGGTGGCGTCTCAACAGTTATGGTGTATGTAGCAGATGCCTGTTCTGCTGCAGGTCGCTTTCCACTGTGACAGTTCACGGAATCTAGTGCAGCCGGAAGTTGGGACGCCTAAAGGGACGCCGTGACGACAGCGACACTCGCGTTCGCTCGTGCTTTTTGTCAGCATTTCTACGGCCAACCGCCAGGATCGCGACAGGCAACAGCATGACACTCGCGTCATTTGTTGCCACATCGGGACCACTTTTGATGTATGGGCGGGATAGGACGCTAAACACACCAGTCGAAGACGCGCTCCAGGCACCAAACTAAAAGTGGGTTCGCCGGAAGTCTCGTGAGTTTCACTCCTCGTGCTCTCCGCGACCGTACCTAAGACTTTTTTTTTTTTATTCTGCTCTTCGTACGAGCGATCGTAGAAAACGAAGTTTAATTTCCATTAGCTCTTTATTGGGAGGAAGAGGAAGCTACCGACCTGATCGGACGTTCCCTTGCTTGCTCTCTACCGTCTTCATTATTTTGATAGATCTGAGCCCGTCTACACGTCCCTGACTGGCATCTAAGGGATCAGTCGTGACCGGAAACCGGCCACAGCTCATCGCGGCACGGATCGCGTCGGGTAACCGACACGGAATGAACTCTCAACCCGGTAAGCCTACACCGGCATCAGCGATGGATCTCTCCCAGCAAATTCCTGCTGAAGGCGACCACAACTATCATGTCCTCCAGGGAAATCTGACGGGCACCTCAGCTTTGAGAAAACGACCCAATGACATTGATGGCGATTCCCCCGAGTCGTCGCTGACACCAGCCAAAGTGCCGGCTGGAGCAAACGACGCAATGGATCAAGGATTCACAGAGGGTGACCTAGAAGGATTCATTCTTGTGGAGCACCGCCGACAAAGAACATCAGGAGTCCCGGTACTACTGACACCAGCAGACAAGGCGCATCGCCTCCAGCAACAAAATCCGCTGATATTAAGCACCCAAGTCAATACGGCAGCAGGCGGCCCCATCATACGTCATCGCTTCACTGCCAGGGGGGGTCTCCTGGTGGAAGTAGCGGACGCCACTTCAGTGAACAAGCTCTTGCAAGTTCGCTGTCTTGGTGACATACCCATACAAGTAACCATACCCAGCGCCTATCTTCAGAACTATGGACTGATCAAGGCAGTGCCCACGTGGTACACGGATGCAGAATTAAGAGATTACTTACAACCAGAAGGTGTCATCGCCGCTCGCCGCCTTTATCGTCGCCGAGGGAAGCCTGGCGACGCCGCAAGTCCATCAGATCGCGTCGTTCTCACGTTTCGTCCGAACACAGAGCGTCCGACAAAAGTGAATCTAGGATTTACTCGGCACGAAGTCGTCGAGTACATTGAGGCTCCTCCGAGGTGCTTCAATTGTCAAGCCCTTGGCCATGTGGCGAAATATTGTAAGAACACCTTAAAATGCAAGAAATGTAGTGAACCACATTCTACCAAAGACTGTGTAGGCGGGACACCACCGAAGTGCGCTAACTGCGGCGGAGAGCATCCAGCAGACTATGCAAATTGCAAAGTACGTTTGGCTGCGCTCAACAAGACAAAAAGCTTCGTGCACGGTCCGCGACTGACCCCTTCCATTAAGGACGACCCTCCACCTTTGTCGTCTTTCCCGCCATTGGATGTTCTTCAAGAATCATCAACCTCGACGGCCCCTTTGCAGCAAGTACAGCAGAGAACCCCTAAAGAAGCTAAGCCAAAACGTACTCCTTCGAAAAACAAGCAGGGGGCTCAGAATGAGTCCACCAATGAAACACAAGGAGCTACAGAAACATCAAGACCTGCTCCGCCACCTCCATCTAAACGCAACAAGCAGTCTAACAAGAACACAGATACCCATGCTGGGTCCACAAGGGGGCCACTGTTCCCAGCGCTTGGATTGATGACGGTCGGCGACATAATAAGTCTTATCTTCTCTGTCCTTGAAAGTTTTACTTCCAAGCTGCCATCCTGCACCTTTAAGAGCATCCTCGAGGGAATTCTGGTTTTTAAACCCGCAATTGTAACAATGATCACCAGCATGCATCAGTCTAATGGCTAATGCCTCTTCTTTTGAAGATGATGTAAAACAAGCCACAGTATTTCAGTGGAATGCGAGAGGGTTACCTTCACGTCTTTCAGACTTCAGGCAGTTTGTATTCAAGTACCGGTTCCCGATCCTAGCCATCTGTGAATCACGTGTAGCCGCAGATTTCCGCCTGTCCGGATACGAAGTGTTTCAGTCGGCTCGGGATTCTGGCATTAGTCGGTTATTTCTAGCTCTTCGGAAAGACCTCACTTATGTTCACCATGATGTCCCATCACACCCGAATAATGAATACGTCTCTGTAACTGTTCGTAGGGGGAAAGTTTCATTCACCATAATTGCTTCATATGTAGCCCCGTCCTGCGTGTTTGACGTTTCTAGATTAAATGCTATTATTAGACAGTGCCCAGGGCCAATCTTATTGACAGGAGACTTTAACGCTCATAACGCGGCCTGGGGGAGCGCAAAAACTACGCGTCGTGGAAGAGAGCTGCTTGATCTGGCATACGATCATGACCTTTGTGTTTTAAATGATGGGCCACCGACTTTTGTTCGAGGCACCCGTAGCAGTAGTTGCTTAGACGTCGCCTTTGTGTCACGCGAAATTGTCTCACGGAGTTCCTGGTTCGTAGATGTCGAGTGCCATGGCAGTGACCACATACCAACCTACACCACAATTTCTGGTTTCCAAGTCAACACCAAGCCTCATTCTGTATTATACACCGACTGGAAAAAGTTTAAAGATGATGTGGAAGTGCGCCTCCAAACCACTGGTACCTATCATGAGTTTATATCTGCCATCCAACTGTCAGCAAAGGAAGCAACGAAAGCTGTTCACCTTTCGCCCTCCCGCACCACGGTGGACGCAGAATATGAGCGACTGCGGGCAATCCGCCGACGCGCAGAGAGGCGTGCAAGGCGCACAAAATTACCTGCTGATATCCGCAATGATAGAAGAACTCAAAAGCACATGCGCCGTCATCTTAACAAACTTTCCAAGAAAAAGTGGAGACGCACTTGCGCTTCTTTTGACCCACGTGCCTCCTTGTCACTTATGTGGCATATAGCGCGAGGGTTACGATCTGCACCACAGCAGAGAACACCATTTAATGCTCTCTCAATCTTCTTACGAAGGCCAGCTCTTGCAATTGCTGAGGATTTCTGTGCTTCACTTGTAGGCCCATCAACAGTGAATGCTATCGACCCAACAAGTGTGAGCTTTGGAGAGGTTGCTGATCATACTTTAAGAGCGATGGATAATATGTTTAGCGCATTTGAACTCGATCAAGTTCTGGCATCTTTGACTCACTCTTCATCGCCTGGACCAGACGGTATTACGTATGGTACACTTGCACACCTTGGACCTCAAGCCCGCCACCATCTTTTAGACGTATTTAATGCTTCCTGGCTGTCCAGCTGTGTCGCTCAGGAATGGAAAACCGCTTGCGTAGTACCCATCCTGAAAGTCGGTAAGTCTCCTTTAGATATCAAATCCTACCGACCTATTGCGCTTACAAGCTGTATCGGAAAATGCCTGGAACGAATGATTCTTTCGCGTCTGGAATGGTTTCTTGAATCCAACTCACTCTATCCGGAATCAATGACAGGGTTTAGACAAGGCCGCAGCTCTATCGACAATGTCATTGACCTAGTTGCTCATGTCGATGATCAGAAGCTCCGTGGCAAGCTCACAACGGCTGTATTTCTAGACATTCGGGGAGCCTTTGATAATGTTCAGCACTCAGCAGTTCTGCAAGGCCTAAGATCAATAGGTATCGGAGGTCGTCTTTATGACTGGATTGCCGACTACCTCCCCAATAGGACAATTTTCGTCCGCACGAGTAATGGAGATACCAGCCACCATATTCTCACCAAAGGTGTTCCGCAAGGAGGGGTTTTGAGTCCAGTCCTATTTAATATCGCCCTCATTGGTCTACATGCACTCATCCCGGATTCTATCCATATCTCGCTGTACGCCGACGACGTGTGTCTTTGGACGTCAGCAGCGTCTCCTAAGAGAATACATTTACGCCTGCAAGCTGCTCTCCACAACATATCGAGGTTTTTGGCCATGCGAGGCCTTGAGTTATGCCCTGCAAAATCTGCTGCTATTGCATTCACTAGAATGAAAGTAGATCGTTACACCTTATCAATTGACGGTACTACTATTCCATACGTTCCATCTCATAAATTTCTTGGAGTTTATATCGACAAAGGGTTAACGTGGAGCTCCCATTTGTCACATCTCAAAAACAGACTCTCTGCGTTTATTACCTTAGGACGCTTTATAAGCGGCACAACTTGGGGTGCTTCAACAGCGGCACTCCTTCGTTTATACAACGCCTTATTTGTTGGAGTTCTTCGCTACAGCCTTCCTGTCATGCATGGACTTAGTCCTACCAACCTGAAAAAACTCCAATCTCTTCAAGCACAAGCACTCAGAGTATGTCTCGGAGTCCCTAAATCTACATCCACCATTGACACCATTGCTGAATCTCACTGCCTTCCAATAATAGCCATTCGAACCCAGGAAACTGTTCGGAATCATATTCGACACTTAACAAAACATCGCGCTCATCACCTGGCTGACTTACCAGAAAGGTGTTTTTATAGCCGTATTGGACAGCAGATTCTAGACCATACTGACAGCATACCGACTACGTTTCAAGAATATATGCTACCTACAACGCCCCCATGGTTCCTCTTCCCACTACAGGTGTATACAACCATCCCGGGAATACCTAAAAAGGCAACTCTTCCTGCAGTCGCCTTGCGGCAGTTTTCTCTGTCTGTGTTGTACACACGACATTCCTCCTCCTGTCACATCTACACGGATGCATCCACGACTCATACTAGCTCCTCTATTGGCATTGTAATTCCCGCCCTCACCCGTAGAAATGGTTATAAGCTTTCACATCGAATGTCTTCAACAGCTGCTGAACTTGTAGCAATTCGTGAAGCGTTAAGATTTATTATTGCAATGCCTCCTCGTTCATGGACGATAATAACAGACTCTAAGTCATCGCTGCAGTCCCTAGACTGCCCAAGCAAGAACAGCCCTTATAAGCAACTGCTATTACAAATACTTCAACTCCATTACGACGGGGCGTGTCAAGGCCACTCGATGTGCTTTCAGTGGATACCCAGCCATTGTGGAATTCCGGGCAACGAAATGGCTGATGCTGTCGCAAACCGAGCCCAGACATCCACTGAGCTGATGCAAGCCCCATTTACCAGGACGGACATCAGAAGCGTGGTGAACACACTCGGAAAAAGAACCGCCTCACGTCTCTGGGAAGATGCCGCTGACAAGAGTACACCGCTACGAATCATTGACCCACATTTAACATTTCGAGCACCTCCAGGTCTTAAACGGCGACGTGAGGCTGTGCTTCATAGGATACGCCTGAAAGTTGCATATACGAAACGATACCTATTTTGCATTAGGCAAATCGACTCTCCAAATTGCACCACGTGTGGGATTACTGAGGATTTAAAACATATAATGACAGAGTGCCCTAACTACGAAGATGAACGACTTCAATTGCACGTACATCTCAACTTATCTCCTGGAACTTCTCTCACCATGAAAATGGTACTAGGTCCCTGGGAAAATGAGGCTTTTGCCGGAAGAGCCACGAACGCCCTCATCAGGTTCCTGTCAGAGACAGGCCTGGACAAGAGACTTTAAAACTGCACAAGTTCTAACCTTCCTCCTTTTTTTGTGTGTGTGTGTGTGCGTGATACTTTATTTCTTTCTTTAACCTTCGTATCCCTCATTCCCCGTCCCTACTCAGAGTAGCCAGTCAGGAGATGACTCCCGGCTAATTTCTCTGAATTCCTTTTTCTTGTCAATAAAAAAAAAAAAAAAAAAGCTCTTTATTGCTGCACCGTTGATTAGTTTGCGTGCTGTAAAAGTTTAGGACGAAGAGTCAGTGGATCGACGTGATGGAGGTCAATGATGAAAGCGTTGCGAGTACAAGCCAGTGTACGAGTGTATGCGGTCAGCCCGATGATACAAAACAAGCTATCAAGTTTTGAGGGAAAAAAATTTAGAACTTTTGCAGAAATTAGGATTGCTAGCATACGACACGCCCGATCGCATTGCTGAAGGTTCAGACACCGAGGTCGTTGAATCATCGGATACTCTCCAGGCTGAAGATGCCTGCCGTTTAAAGAATACGAACTGGTGAGTGTACCAAGTACAAGTAAACGTCAAGCATAAAGTACGTGTTTTGCCTAGAACATGAGTAGAACTTGTTTGCTAGGTGCACATGCAGCCGATGCGTCGTGATGCCTGAATTCAAGCCTCTTGAGTGCCGCTGCTGCAAGGAGATGAGCAGGAAACTTACAGACCTGCAGTTGAGGTCTCACATCGAGACCTGTGAGTTTCAGTAAACTTCGCCTAGGGTTGTAATCTTCATCACTAAAGTGCATCGAGCATATCGATCGCCTACCCACGGATTCTAATAGCTGTCCTGCGGGAATCGCAGTCAGCCACCGGTCCATCTCTTGTATGTCTCTCGGAAATGTATGCAGTGTAATCTCTTCTTCAGTTTCTGAACTACCGGGACAGTACCTCACGCAGCACCTTCTAGGCATTGTAGTTGATCACGTCAATTCACTGACTCCTCTTCTACCTTTACAGAAACATTAAAGGGGCCCTGCAATGACTTTTTGACTGGTTTTTAATTTGCACTGAACATGAGCGTACTGAACGTAGTAACTTAATCCAACTTTTCTTTTCTCAAATTTCGCTTTATTTTAAAAGTTATAGGCAAATTAGAATTACAAAAACAAGCAAAAAATAACCTCCTTCATGACGTCGTAGGTCCTGCCTTGAGTAGCCTTGAACTAGAGGAGGAGTAGTGAGCTCATCGAGCGCACACGGCTGCCGCACTCCGTGTCGACGGCTCGAGAGGGCGCCACTAAAGCACGTGTTGGATAGGCTGTATGAAGCGGACGGCCAGGGCAGCTCGTATTGCATTTGCAGCGCGACTAAACACTAGTTCGGCCTAACATTTCATTGGCCACAAACGACAGCAAACACGGGGTAAAGATCAGTTCAGAACAAGAGCCACTTCGCGCTGACGGACCGCCAAATGGCCGAATCGCCAGCAGGGCCCGCGCCGAAGGCCTTCGGAACGCTCGGAACCGGTCGGATTCTTGAGCCGGTATACGACCACAGCGCTGCCGCGTACATCCGGGACCTTTCTACGCTCCTCGTTTGTCGTAGCCTCATCCCACTAGCCTTTTCTAGTATGCGCCGTTTTTTTCCGCTGCTTGGTGGCGGGTATGTCGACGGGTCATTTCTCGTTTCCGTACTTTCTAAACTGGATTTGTTTCTTTTCTGACCTAAAATAGTGAACAAAAACTACTTTCATACATAATTGAAACGGTTCACGACACTTATATTTTGTATCTCGACTAAAAAAAAGCTCTTAGCGGCTTTGACCAGTGGCAAGCCCAGGACCAAAGACGTCACATTTTGCGCGCTTTCGGTACCGCGGGTCGCCCTCGTCGGTGGAGGAGGTTTCCGCGTCGTCCGGTTAAAATATGACGCACTGATATTTAGTTACTCTGTCCGTGCCCGCTGGCTTGCCCCAACCCCAAGAGACGTGGAAACCGCAAAAAAGGTAGACGCTTAAATATGATTGCAGGGCCCCTTTAAGCGATGAAAAGCAAATAAAAGAAACCTTGTCTGGTTGGATCGCTCGTGGACGTGCGGAGAATAACAAAAATATTAAAAAAATATTACACACGCTCGCGGTAAGCACGAGGAGGGATACAACTCACGTGACTTCCGGCGATGCCTCCCTTCTGACCGCCCCGACACCTTGCGGTACACTGTTACATCACAGTGCTCTGGCGGGAATTTTGAAATGGGCCTCGTATTTCTATTTTTTATAAAAGAAACTACGCAACTCTATAGTGAAATAATTTTTTTGTAATGTCCTAATATGCCATTTCACCACCTAGCATGAAAAAAAAAAAAAAAATTGGCGTGTCAGAAGCCCTTTAAGCAACTTTTTTTTTAATACATAGCGGGACAACCAAATTTTTTTTAAATGTGTTTGAACATGAATAATTCAAAGTAAGAAATATTTCAGTTTGAATTGTCGCGAGCCTACTGTACATACTAATTATTCTACTAACTTTTGCCAACTGTGTTGATTCTATTTTATTTGGGCAGAAAAAAACATCGCAGCCATCTTGAACAAGGCGTTAGTTAACCATAGTTTTGTTTAACCCGAGACTGGGGTATTTCGGAAAAGGGACGAGAAGAAAAGAGGCCACAAGGAGGCGACGTCTCAAACACAGCTAAGGATTTTATTCCATCGTATGCACTTTTATACACACCACGTCCACACACCACCAACCAAGTCGACCAATGACAACATAACACCCGGAATACACTAAGCCAAACATAGGCCCAAAACATTACAAAAAGAAAAATCTTTCAGCCAGACAAAAGGACAAGATAAGCCTCCGACTACACAAAGTCAACAAAGAACCGTTAAAAGGTTTTTTCAAACCCGCAAACACACGGAACCAAAGGGACACCGGTACTTAGTCACCATAAAGAAAAAAAAAAAAAAAAAAAGGAAAAAACGGCAACCGATCATTCTAACCCGCACTACACATTGAAGGAAAGCGGAAGAGGGTAACCATGAACCAAAATACACAAAGGGGAGAATGCAAAAGTTCCAACCTCAACTACACACTTGAAAGAAGTAACAAGGAATACCAGAACAAACAATATGTCCTGCACCTGTACTGCATCTTTGTAGGCAGCGCACAAAGTGCTAAATAGCTTACAAAAAAAAAAAAAAAAAAGGAACCGGGGGGTTTACATCTTGAGGAATTTTCTTGATCTTTCTCCTAGATGCATTGATGGCTGGCTAATACAATTTCCCATCGACTTAATTCGGACTGTTTCTTTCACTACCCTTTTTATCTCATTTTCCTCTCGATGTATTACCTCCGTTTCCGACCAAAACACCTTACAATTGTTGCACTCAGACACGTGCTTGGCGATCTCCGAGTTCGGTGCCCCGTTTTTTACATTTCTTTTATGCTCGGTCAGTCTGTCATTCACGCACCGCGAAGTTTGCCCCACATATCTAAAACCACATGCTAAGGGTATCTCATAGACTACACCTCCTTTGCAAGCCACTGACCTGTCCTGATGTTGCCTTCTGCATTCCTTTGGAGGTGCAAAGAACGGAGTCATCCTGTTTAATTTGTAATCTGATGAAAACACTACGTCAACTCCAAATCTGTGAGCACTCGCTTTAAGGTTATGCGAAACACTGTGGTAGTACGGGACTACGGCAATCTTTTTACTTCTTTCTCTCGTTGTTCCATTTCTCTCGCCGAAACTTGGGGAGAGCTGCCTCGTGATGAAAACTTTATCATAACCCGCATCCTCTAACCTCACCCACTGCCTTTTGAGGGCTTGGCCTACATGATGAAGACATGACTTCTTTAGAGCGTTTCCGATTATTGATTTGACCACCCAAGGCTTCACAGTCTTTGAATGGCAGCTTCTTCTACTTAAAACTGGCTTTGCCGATTCTTTTCCGTACTCCCAGCACACTCCTTCTTGCACGTGAATACGTAAATCTAAAAACTGTAAAACTCCTCTGTCTGGCCCTTCAACAGTAAAGGTAAGTTCCGGTGCTGAGGCTCTCACCAGACTCTCTATTGCTCCCGTATCCTTCCCATGAAAGCTCATGACCACAATGTCATCAACATACCTTCTCACTAAAACTTCACCCGACCCCCAAACTGCCAGCCTTTCCGAGATCGCGTTATCCAAAGAGTTTAAATAAATTTCTGCCAAAATAGGTGCCACCGCAGACCCAATACACACACCCTTCTTTTGAATCCACATGCGTTCCTTGAACTCCACTACCGTGGCTTTAAGATAAAGATCCAGGATCGCTAAAAAACTATCTACCGGAATCCCCGTACCTGATTGAAATTTTACCAAATTACGCTCCAAAGCCTCTCTAACCCTACTCATCAACAGCTGTTTTTCAAGAGAATAGTACAGATCTTTAATGTCCATCGAGATCAACGAGCATTGCCTCCCATGGTGAGCATCTAAAATCTGAACAAAATCGTCTGAGTTCCTTAACGAAAGACTGTTTTCCAATTTAGCGAAGTCTAAACCTTTTTGAAGAAACTTCGAAACCATGCTTTGCCACGTTCCGTTCTCATTAATAACCGTGCGGAACGGCATTTCCGGCTTGTGGTCCTTTAAGAAGAATTTTAAACTTAAAGTGCTTCTCGGCTGATTCAGGACTTTCCTGGCTAAGGTCTCTAAACCCTCGTCTTTAAGTGTAGCTGAGATGTCCTTCCTTAATTTTCCCAACTTGCCTTGCCATGCCATGAATACCGAGTCCAATGCCTCTGTTGACTTTTTTTCAAAAACCGCCAATGGAAGGGCGGCAAACATACCGCTCTTATCGGTCTGTAACAATTCCAGTGATCTAGATTTAAAGTCCTTTCTTACTTCCGTGATAGCCTGAAAATTCCTCCTGTCTTTTTTATACGAATCATCCAGAACTCTTTCCATTCTACTGACCGCGTAGTCCACAAAAGCAACCCTTTCGTCTAACCCTACCTTTCTAGCAATTGTCTGGATCGCGGAAAAAACATCTACTCTCGACGGTTTTACATTTACACAAAACTTCGGTCCTCCTCTCAACAATTCCTCCGTCCTCTCTGTAAATGCGACTTTACAAGGATTCACAATACCGCACCTCCGAGCCCCAGCGGATTGGTCACCATTCACAAAACTACAACTATTTCCAAACCCAACATTCGACCTTTTTACGGCGTCCAACACTAATCTTCGTCGCACATACCAGTTTCGTTCAAAATGCTGTCTTCTTCCTGTGTCCCACAGTCGAAACCTCTGGTGGTTCCTGTAGCCCTCTCCGAGTAGAATCGTCCAAAGCCGAACCGATGCCCTGTTCAGCTCAAGCACCCTGGCACTTGTGGCATCCCTGTACGCCTTGATGATCTTCTTTTTGCAGCTCCAGGGAATCCGGGTCGCCGAAAGATGCCCGAAGAGCCCAGGGTCCACGTGACGCTTTCTCAGAGAGATCCCAAAGAACGCCATGTCTGCCTGTAGGACGGCAAGGCGGCGTCCCAAAATGTCCAAAATCGTGTACGCTTGTACCAGTAGCGTAGTCGGTGGTGGGGAAAACGTGGGTCCATACGAAAACCCCAGTCTCGGGTTAAACAAAACTATGGTTAACTTCCACCAGCTCGCCTGCACCCTTACAATTTTTTCGTTAGTTAAACCAATAGATGGCGACACGCGCCCATGGGATGGCTGAAATATGGGTTCACGGTGGGATGCAAGGAGGTTATAATGGGCAGGAGGTGGCGTCCCTATCTCCAATGCATGGAGCGAAGTGTAACGGAAGTAGGCGTGGCCACGAGCCGCAACGAGCATTTCTTGACCAATGGGAAGCCTAGTGAGTGGGCGCCGCCATTAATTTCGGTGCAAACAACCGCGTTGCCATGACATTTCCGTGGCAACGCGACTGTGTGCACCGAAAGTAATGGCGGCACCCACTGTTATTTGAAACAGCGCTTAACGGGAGACTTTTAAACCGGTAGAGATTATTATAAACGAACGCCTGGTTGCCCAGCAGAAAGTAAGTGACTAGAATTGAGACGCTCTAGACGACGCACCGTGAAGGACTTGGCGGTGCGCAACGCATTTTTTAATCAACAGCAGCAGCAGTTCGCACGAGCGCGCATGCAAGCCAGGAGCGCACAGAACGGGCTCGCGCTTCCAGTTCTGACTTCGCTCGCACATAATGTGGAACTAAGTATAAACACTCACGCTGCAAAGCATTTGCATCGTGGACGCCCACGGCGGGCGCCGACCGCATCGAAAGCTAGCCTCGTGAAGCACACGCCGGAACAGATTAGAAAGCAGACGAACCGCCGGTCCCAGCCCAGGCGAAAATTTCTAACTGGGACCAGTTGGCACCTCAACTGGTTTCAACTGGGACTAACTGGTCCCAACTGGGAATCAACTGGGACTAACTGGTCCCAACTGGAAATCAACTGGGACCAATAGGAGCCCAACTAGGGCCAGCTGAGGGGTCAACTGGTTTGAACCATACCCAGTTGGGAGTCGACTGGTTTGAACCATTCCCAGTTGGGAGTCAACTGGTTTGACTCCCAGTTGGGAATGGAGTGCACTGGAACCAGTTAGGAAAGTAACTGGTTGGAGCGATTCCCAGTCGGACTCCAAATGCCTTTCCCGTTCCCAGTTCACACTGGGCAACAATTTGGACAAATTGGGGGTGTATTGACCTATGCTAATGAAGAAAACTAAAAACACTTAAATTTTTAGATTTATACAAATAGGGAATTTTAATTACTGGGGTACATTTATATATTTATAAAAATAATATAAAAATTTTAATTAACTAAATAATTTTTTAATTGGAAAATATAATTAGTGACAAAATGTGTTCACCTAAATGAACATTTAGTGCATTATTAAAATATATTAAAACATTTATTTAAATACCTACAGTATTTTTTTTTTCTTTTAATAAATAAATTTATCTTTTGACTAATCTGAGCTAGCCGGCCGCCGTGGCACGCGGGTGCGGATTAGTGGTACGCGCTGTCGACAGATGGCGCTGCCTATGCTGACGCCGGAGTCGGACGGACGCGGTCGAGAAGGGTCGCCATCGCCCAAGTTGGCGTCGTTATGAAAATGTCAAAACTACAGCTGCGCTTCTTTGGACCTAACTGTACACACACCACGGTGGCGGCGGTGAACTTTGAGGATGGAAAGATGCAGTTCAGCGATCGGAGGGCACCCAGGAAAGACCGGACGCACATAGACCGGACGGAAGAGAACACGCCGCGGAGAGCACAATGGCGAAAATGGCGGGAGGTCTACCTCGAAAATGTTCGACTGTTGTGACAGAGATTGCAAGGTGGGAGCGCTACCGCATCTTATCTGGATTTCACCTGCGCAACGCAGGATCACGGGTGAGCACCTTTCTTCACGCGATGGGAAGAGAAGCTGAGGACGTCTTCACTAACAGACGCCAGCGGCCGATCTTCCTTCATCTCATGAATACCACCTCTGAAAAAGCGATTCAACCGTCGCAAGCAAGTGGCTAAACCCGGAGCGTGTACGTCACCAAACCTATTTAGTTTCATTCTCCAAGTTTTTGACAATAAAGTATTGTCAACCTTCCATTTTGTGCCGTGTTTCATTGTTGCTGGAGTTGGTACCAACTCCAACTGGGACCAGTTGTAACTGGGACCAATTCCAGCTGGGACCAACTCCAACTGGGAATTGTTCCATAAACCAGTTGCGACTGGGACCAACTGGTCCCAGTTGGAGTCGTCCATCTGGGACCAGTTAATCCCAGTTGCAACTGGTTTATGGTACAATTCCCAGTTGCAACTGGTCCCAGTTGGAGTTGGTCCCAGCTGGAATTGGTCCCAGTTACAACTGGTCCCAGTTGCAGTTGGTACCAACTCCAGCAACAATGAAACACGGCACAAAATGGAAGGTTGACAGTACTTTATTGTCAAAAACTTGGAGAATGAAACTAAATAGGTTCGGTGACGTATACGCTCCGGGTTTAGTCACTTGCTTGCGACGGTTGAATCGCTTTTTCAGAGGTGGTATTCATGAGATGAAGGAAGATCAGCCGCTGGCGTCTGTTAGTGAAGACGTCCTCAGCTTCTCTTCCCATCTCGTGAAGAAAGGTGCTCACCCGTGATCCTGCGTTGCGCAGGTGAAGTCCTGATTAGATGCGGTAGCGCTCCCACCTTGCAATCTCTGTCACAACAGTCGAACATTTTCGAGGTAGACCTCCCGCCATTTTCGCCATTGCGCTCTCCGCGGCGTGTTCTCTTCCGTCCGGTCTATGTGCGTCCGGTCTTTCCTGGGTGCCCTCCGATCGCTGAACTGCATCTTTCCATCCTCGAAGTTCACCGCCGCCACCGTGGTGTGTGTACAGTTAGGTCCAAAGACCTAACTGTACACACACCACGGTGGCGTACAATGTAATATTGCTTTGCCCTGTCGCGAACGGTTTGAACATTTGTGGAGGGCGGAAAAGCATTTCCTGTGATTTCAGATAAAGCTTCAGATAACTGGCAACCATGATTTTAAGCCACAATATGGCCAAGTGTCGTTACTCTGAAGCGTAGCTTATTTAGTGGCACTAGCTGGCTCAATAGACCTTTCCAGAAAAGGGCTGCTGGCCGGTTTCATTTTCAGTGTTCGTGCGTATCGCGCGTGATTTGCTCGCTTTCCGAAGCGACGCACACGCGCGTGCTGCGCTGTGAAGATCGCACGCTGAGCTGTGGATTTGTAAACATTGGAAAGGTCTATAGCGTGGCCCAGCAAACTCATGTATGCGAGACATACCTCGGCAAACCTCACTCATGAGGGCCCTCACTCACCCTCACTCCCCTCATCTTCACAGGTGAGGTGAGGGTGAGTGAGTTTCTGAACCAGGAAAATTCATGAGTGTGAGGGTGAGTGAGGGCCGTGAGGGCTGTGAGGGCGGTGAGGGCCGTGAGGGCCGTGAGGGCCATGAGGGCGGTGAGGGGTATGAGGGCCGTGAGGGGCGTGAGGGCGGTGAGTGGCGTGATGGCCATGAGTGCGTGAGTGGTGTGAGGGCGGTGAGTGCGTGATGGGGTGTGAGGGCCATGAGTGCGTGAGGGCAGTGAGTGGCATGAGAGGCGTGAGGGCCGTGAGGGCCGTGAGGGCGGTGAGTACATGAGGTGGTGTGAGGGCCATGAGTGCGTGAGGGCGGTGAGTGCGTGAGGCCCCCTTCAGATCGAGCATCTTTCTCAGCAATTTTGGTGGTAATGGCGGGTTGTTTTCTAGCTTTCCCTAGATCGACACGAATTGCTGAGATCGGGTCCGGCTCGAAATAAGCAAGCAACTCGGAGCAATCCAAATGCGTTTGAAGCGGCTGCATCGAATCAGGGACGCAAAATTTTCACGTGATACCTCGTGCCGGGGATGATGACACCGAAAGACCTGGTTCTGGTTTGAAATCGATCGTTTTTTTGGAAATAAACTGTTTCAGAAATGTGCATTAGTATTCTTAACGAGATTTAAATGCACAAAAACACGTTTATAACGCGTAATTGTGTCTAAATAGAGCAGGAAAAATAAAATTTTATGATGACGATGGCAAATTGCAGCAATGGGTTGCTGCGTGTGATCGCGGGCGGCCCGTGTTGCTGGTGTTGCGACGTAAAGTTTCTGGGCGAAATTGCCCCATCTGAAGCTGGCCTGAGTGGCGTGAGGGCCATCAGTGCGTGCGGGGCGTGAGGGGTGTGAGGGCCGCAAGGGTGGTGAGTGGCGTGAGGGCGGTGAGTGGCGTGAAGGCGGTGAGTGGCGTGAGGGCCGTGAGGGCCGTGAGGGCGGTGAGGGCCGTGAGGGCGGTGAGGGCGGCGAGTGGCGTGAGGGCCGTGAGGGCGGTGAGGGCGGTGAGGGCGGTGAGGGCCGTGAGGGCGGTGAGGGCCGCAAGGGCGGGGAGTGGCGTGAGGGCCATGAGTGAGTGAGGGGCGTGAGGGCCGTGAGGGCGGTGAGGGCCGTGAGGGCCGTGAGGGGCGTGAGGGCCGTGAGGGCGGTGAGTGCGTGAAAGCCGTGAGGTTCAGTGAGGGTGAGTGAAGGGCTGTAGGTGAGTGTGACTGTGAGGGTGAGGGTGAGTGAGGGGCTGAAGGTGAGTGTAGCTGTGAGGGTGAGGGTGAGTGAGGGGCTTAGGTGAGTGTGACTGTGAGGGTGAGGGTGAGTGAGGGCGACCTAAAATGCCGACCTCTGATGCGAGAATGTCAGGCTGGGTAATAATTGTTCTCTGATATAGGGACATGCGGTTCGGCGGTTGCCACGGGCTTTCGCAATAAATCTTACCAAGAAGGAATCAATTGTTAATTGACTTGTCAATATTCTGTCAATGAAAAATTATTCTGCAGGAATGCACGCTCAGTAGACTCCATCTTCCAAGACAAGTAAGTAAGTACGTGAGTGAGTAAGTGATTTATTTGCACTTAAATTGGTGCGCACACGGCGGCGTGCCAGGCAAAGCAGATAGGCAAAAACCCTTACGCGTGTGCGTCTGCCAGCCTGCCGCCGCGTGCGTTGGGAGTTATAGTACTACCCAGCTTTAGAAGCGTTAAAATTATGATGGAAGTGATGATGGAGGTGGTGGTGATGACGATGATGTTGCTGATGACGATGGCGATGATGATGATTATGATTCAAGAGGAAGAGGGAGTGAGCGAGTGAGGATCATGATGGCAGCAGAAGCGAAGGCATTCGTCGAGCAAATACCTTGCAAAGTTCCCGGGATTCATCGTGTGATGTGGGCAGAGGGCTACGAGAAGCTAATGGTATGGTCAAAAAGTCTCTAATGGCGGCAGGCAGCAGGGATTCGCTGTGACGAACAGTCCTGCCTCGAAGAAGTTCGGGCTGACCTGATCTTCTACCGAGACGTACGGCTGCCGATAGGCGAGTCCCCGAAAGAGATCCGTCGAGCAATCGGCACAGCACGCGAACTCGAGAAATCCGCCGTCTCTGATCGAGGGGCCGCCAGCCAAGGGTTCCGAGCCGTGTGTGGTGCGGCATGTCGGTCGTGCCAGGGGACGAGGCGCAGATTTTGCGGGTTGCGCGGCGCTGCACACTCTCCAGTCTCTCGATTATGTGTCGTTGAGGGGGAGACCAAACTGCAGAGCAGTATTCTAATGAAGGCAGGAATAAGGATGTATATAGTGCCTGCAGGACCGCCGGCCCACCTGGATTTGCGACGCGGGTGATGAAGCCAAGCGTCGTGCGGGACTTCGCGATAACGCCCGCAATATGTGCGGAAAAATCGAAGTTTTGGGAAAACGTGACACCCAAGATGGACAGGTGGTCTGATGCGGGTAATGGAGCGCCTTCTACAGTATATACAGGGCTTGTCGTTTTTTGCAGTTTGAGAAACGTATCACGGAACTCTTTGATGCGCTCAGGCTTAGGCGTTGTCTCGAGATCAATCTCTCTATATCTTCTAGATAGCTTTGCAAGTGACGTGCGTCAGACTGGGACGA
The DNA here is from genome assembly GCF_016920785.2 of Ixodes scapularis. NCBI lineage: Eukaryota > Metazoa > Arthropoda > Arachnida > Ixodida > Ixodidae > Ixodes > Ixodes scapularis. The sequence goes on from NW_024609857.1 coordinate 163,866,911, forward strand.
AATTGTCGTCGTGATCGATGTATCGTCTGCGTATTCCACTAGAATACACTTGTCGTTGCGTGGCATGTCGTTCACGTACATGAGAAAGAGCGTCGGAGCGACGACAGAGCCCTGTGGCACTCCTGATGAGATGACCCTTTCTGTAGAGCGTGCCCCACAGTACACAACTTGTTGCCTGCGATTCCGCAGAAACCTTGATATCCAGGTGAATAGGAAACCGTGTATGGCCTGCGTGTGTGAGCTTCTCAAGCAGGAGATTAATGTCGAGCGTATCAAACGCATTGCTTAGGTCAAGTTGGGTTAGATCTGTCATGGTTCGATTATCCATGTGATCACTGATAAAATGGGTAATAGTTGCCAGTGCTGATTCGCAGCTGCGACCTCTTCGAAAGCCGTGCTGACTGTCAGAGGGATAGCCGGATTCTTCAAAATGGTTGAGAAGCTGGCCGCTAACTATCCTTTCAAATGTTCGACAGACAATCGATGTGATTGAGACAGGACGGTAATGTTTTGGTTCATTCGTCGGCTTCCCTTTTCCCTTGTGTAGCGGAGTGACCAAAGCTCGTTGCCACGGTCCTAGCACAGTACCGCTGTCAAACAGCCCTTGCAGAATCTGGCAGGTGGTCGGCAGCATTAGCGGACAGAGCCTTTGGAACCACGTCGGCGCGATACCGTCTGGACCGCAGCTGTGAAAGGGCTTGATTTTGGAGAGCTCCTCCTGTAATGACTCGGTGGTGAAGGACACAGTGTCAAGTTTCGACTGGGCGAGGCTTCCCGCCCTTGTTGTCGAGGGTCGCGCTTCGGGGATGTCGGGGGCATCAGCGTAATGTTCGTTGAGCAAAATCAGTCCAGGGCAATTCGGGGGTGGGCCATTGTTGTTTATAGAGGAAAAGTGGTCGGCGAAAAGATTAGCGATCTCTTGTGGGGAGTCAGCCATCTTGCCGTGGACGACGAAACATGGTCGCTGGGATGAATGGCGTAGGGATCTAGTGTAGATCCAGAAGACTTTCGGATCTTTCTTAGCCCTTTCAGCAATATCGCTAACGTAGTTTTGGTGGGAGATGTAGATCGTAGCCTTAAGTGTCCGTTGGTGATGTTTTGCCAGTTGTAGAGTGGCAGGACACTGGGATCGGCGTGCCCGCCGAAACAGTGATCGCTTGATTCGCGCGGCCTTGACGATGTCGGCTGTGATCCACGGCGAGTGTTTTCGCTTTGATGAGCGGACGGAGCAAGGAACACATTCCTTCTGAATGGCGACCATGAAGTCACACCACAGGTCATAGTTGGATAACCAGTCTGATCCTGCAGAGGTCATACACTACGGTGCCAGGTGGGCCTATTGTACCATGTGATCAAAGTCAAGTTGCCGGAACCCCCACAACATACGAGCGTAATGCCGTGTGAGTGGCAGGGAGACTGCGTAGCGAAGTTCCACGGCTTTGTGGTCACTGCCGTGGAGGCCTTACGATACGTCAACAGCTTCGATGCTCGTCTGGTTGGAAACGAGCACCAAGTCAAGAAAGTTTGGTGTACCGTCGTGGGTCGTATACGTTGGCTGTTGGCATGCTTGGGCCAGGCCAGCGGCGCTCATAGTCTCAAGAAGGACGTCGTCGGAACGGTCACGAGGGACTGGGTCCCCGTAAGAAAGCCAGTCAATGTGCGCGTTGAAGTCGCCGAAAAGAAGTATGTTTGCATAAGGTTTAGAGGCGGCAGATTCCAGGGGTGCTTCTAGTAGTCTATAGGCTTCCTCTCGTGAAGCGGGCGGGCAGTAAATGCAGCCCACAAGGATGGTTCCACGAGGAAAAAAAAGAAACTCAACGAAAAGCGCTTCGAGCTCCTTGTTTTCGAGGTCACAGCGGCGATTAACATGGATTTTTGATGGAATCGCCATCAGCACACCTCCACCTCTGCCACCTCTGTCCTTGCGAAACACGGTGTATGAGTCGAGAGGAAGTAACTCACTGTCAGCGACACTTGCGTCAAGCCACGTCTCGGTTAGCAAGATGGTCGAATACGGTGGGAGGGAGGAAGCAAGTGACTGAAGGTCTAAAATCTTGTTTTTTACACTGCGGCAGTTATTATACCAGAAAGTGGAAGATCTGTTAATGCCCGTTGGCTTTGAGTGCACAGATGCATCGGGCACACCGGTTGTGGCACTCGTGTCGATGCTAGAGGGGCTCGTGCATTCTGATAGCTCAAAAAACGAGTCGTGAAAAGGGGGCAGTTGGCACGAACCACAAAACCAGGACTCTGTTGAGGCTGACAGTCGTCGGTACACAGGAAGGGGCATGAGCTCGCATTTCCGGTGTGCCCATCGTCCACAGCCGTCACATTGAAGAGCCGCCACGTTGGCAGATACCATTCTTTCACATCGGCAGCAGGTGCGCCTGGGACCAGGGTTGGACGCGATATCACCAGAGAGGACAAGACACCAGATGGCAAGATTCCGGGTACTGCGGCAGGAAAGTAATGAGATAGTCGGGAGACGGCGTTCATGATGTATCTGGGCACAGAGCTTCGCCGGCACACCAGTCGACATTGGTCCAGTGGAGGTCCGGCACAGAAGAGCGCAGATCCAAATAATATCTTCGTTGAAATGTGCAAGGGAGCCGGCGCGTGTGCTCGCACTTTGCTTACGTGAAGCGACAGCACCGAGGAAACGGGAGTGAATAGCTGAAATTACTGCGAGCCCCACTACGAAGCGTTGGAATGGCGACATCTTGTTAGTTGGCGAGGCTAAAAATACCACCTGGGTTGGGGTTATTCGTCAATGGTCTCGCTCGTCGGGCGTCGCGAGATGTTTAGCTCACCACAAAGAATGTAGAAAGGAGGGAATGGGGAACCCTATCCGGGAACCGAGGCTATTGAAGACGGTGCACAGTGGTCCCGTCTTGATCGAGGACCGATTTTGTGATTTGAACTTACGCTTCGGACTGCTTGCTGGGTGTATTTGGGCTTTAACTAGGGTGAATTCTAGTGACAAATGGGAGAGCAATCAGAAAGACGATTACTCTCGGTGATCTCTTCTTCTTGTGGAAGCGGACGTCTAGTAAAATGCTTCGCGATTTACGGTACTTACCTCACCATTATAATGACGACTGCAAAGTGACGTCACGAAATATTGTGTTTTACGGGATCCGGAAGATGTTGTAAAGGTTGTTACGTTATAGGTTCCCAGAAAACGAATGGACGTCGCAATATTTTCGGAAGTACCGACAGATATAATGTTGTAAGTACAGCTTAGAAGGAATATGATGAAAAGCATCAGAATAAATAGGAAGACGTTTATTTGCAATAAAGACGCTATGAATGGGCGGCGTTTAGCGGCGGCAAGCGATGAGTGTTCGGGCAAGCGACGGCAAGCGATGAGCGTTCACATGATTGCTAACTGTGGACATGCGGACAATGAAGGCCTGTTTTGTCGGGAGATGGAGGTGCGGTGATGACCTGATATCGGACGACTCGTGGCAGACGAACAAGCAAGTTTCTATTCAGCGAATGGTAAGCGTCCAGTGTCAAGCACAGCACATCGCTACCGACGTTGTCGACGTTTCGAACACTTACCGCTTTCGACAAAAGTGTTGGCACCTCGGCTAACTTTGCGGAAAGACTCAAAGTCTTCCTCGAGTCCAGCGCCATCATGAATAGTAGCTGAAAACAGTGCTGAAAATGATCCACTATTCAGCCGGTAGGTGGCGCGAAACGTATCCGCATCTGCGGAGTCAAGGTCGATGCGTACTCTAAGTGGTTGGAAGTTTACAAGATGCATGCCACGACGTCCAAACATGTCAATGAAGTTCTACGCTCTGTTTTCGTTACTTCGGCCTTACCGAAAATACTTTTCTCTGAGAACGCGCTGAATCTTGTTTCAAGCAAAATAAAAAAAGTCTTTTGAAAAAAAAAAAAAAAAACAGCATCAGGCACCACATGAGTGCGCCATACTATCCTGCATCTAACGGGCAAGCAGAACAGATGGTGTGCGAAATGAAGAAAGCCCTCTTGAAGATTACGGAAGAAGCAGTTCCGTGAAGGATCGCCAGGTTCTTGTTCCGGCAGCATGCGACGGTCTCATCTTCCACGAGGAGAACACCCGCCGAAGCAATGTTTGGCGGACGAAAGGTCACACCCCTCGATCTTATGACACTATGGCCTACGAACGATGATCGGGAGATTCAAAGATGCGGAGTAATGGCAGTTTATTCGATCGGACAACTCGTCTACGGGAGGAATTTCAGCGGAAGTCCGGCCTTCCAAGTAAAACTCGAGTAGAAAAGGCTCCATGTTGGTTGACCAGAAGGTGTCATCCCTTTGAATGCGTTGGATATCAATGCCCTTCAGTGTAAGTAAACAGAAATCACAAAACTCTTTTTGCGTATTGTGTAAATGTCCTTGTATTTGGTAGTAAAAGCTATGGTGGTGACTTAGACCATTCACACCAGGCTCCTTTTTCTTAGCTTTACCTCATACTTTTTTGCGGTTTCAGTCGACACTTTACCTCAACGAGGCCATTTGTTCCAAGCAATCCATCAGGGGATGCTGCTAGAAATCCGTGCATCATATTAACGAATAAACTGCACTTTTGCACAGCGCAGTTTTGCTGTTCTACGTACAGTTGTAAAGCAGCATCCTTATTGATTTTACCATATTCTGTTGCGGGTGAAGTATTTGGGTACACGATACTTGAAACAAGTCCGGCACTGTAAGTTGTGGATCGACGCCCACTGATGTCGTCGTCCTTATATAGAGCCTTATCATCTAATCATCACCTCGTCATCTCATATTGCTCTTCATCAACTTTAAGTACAATAGGCTACCGCCATGTTACAATCCAAAAATTGCAAAATTGAGTCGTTCAGTCCTCCATTATGGTTATTATTTATACGTTATTACGTTACATTACCTCAAGACGATCGACATCCATCGTCGATCTTCAAATATACAATTCTCTGGCGGGCGGCGGCGTGAGCGGTGCGCGCGCGCAGAGTTGGACGCGTCGGCAGCCGGCCTAGCGCCGGTGGCACGCTGCGCAAGTCTCTCAACCTGTGGTACACGAACTGTCGTAGCATGAAGAATAAGGTCCAGGATTTTCAGACTATTGTAAGCTCACTACCAGCAACACGATCTTCATGCTCACGGAGACCTGGCTCGACGCCAGTGTGCACGGCGGCGAGCTTTTGGGCACTGCACACGCCATATACCGCCGAGACAGAGGTGGCAGATGGGGAGGAGTGCTCGTTGCCGTCCCTAACGGCATCACAGCCGACCGGAGGCACGACCTTGAGCACCCCGACCTGGAGGCGATCTTCCTCGATCTTTACACGCCACAAGGTATTGTCCTCCTCGGGTGCGTGTACTGCCCCCCCCCCCCCCCCCCCCCCCCCTGCACGCGGGACGCCGCCTATAAGCTACTCGACGCCTCCCTCACCTGTGCATTGCTGAAACCGTACCGTGACGTCCTGATCATTGGTGATTTTAACTCGCATATCGACTGGTGGAGTCACGACGAACCGTTTCCTGGTGATGCTCTTGACGATTTTCTCCTGGACTCAACTTCTTCAGCTGGGCTTCTGCAAGTCTGCCACAGCCCCACTTACCTGCCTTGGAGCAGTTTCCTCGACTTGGTCTTCACTACGGACATCACAAAGGTCCTCTCCTGCGATGTTTATCCCGGCCTCAGTGGTAGCGACCATATGGCCGTGGAGGTGTCTTTTGCAACCTCCTTGCCCAGAAAGGGCCACTTTGCTCGTACTACTTGGAGATTTTATGAAACCGACCACTCTCACCTCGCTAATCTAGCTCATCTTGCGCCTTGGTGCATGACTACCGCAGGAAGGGACTGTCTCTCAAACTTTGACTTAGGGTGCGATTTTGCGAGTGCCATCCAGCGCGAGTCCATTCCTCATTCACTTCGTTCTACCCGGCGGAAGAGGGCCCCCTGGATTACGTGCGAGATTATAAAAGCGGCCAATCAGAAAAGAGCGCATTTCAAGAAGGCAGCGCGGCTGCAGTGTGCGGAGACTCTCCGGGCAGCAAAGGACCTTCAGAGAACGTTGAAAGCTGCCATCCACACTTCTCACATCAGCTATGCCCGTAACGTTGCACTCAAGGCCAGGGAGGATCCGAAGCTGTTCTGGTCGTACATGAGCAAGCTACAGACCAGTAGCAACAAGCTAACCTTCGTGAACAACAACGTCCCTCTCACATCCCCACGCGATATTGCACAGTCTTTAACCCCGCACTTCGCCAGTGTTTTCAACGTTGGTACGCTTACACCAGACATTGACCACCTCGTGCAAAACATTGAGGAGAACACGCCCTGCCATAGCCTCCTGATGCCTGACATAACTCCGTCACTCGAGCACCTCCACGAAGTTTTTCGACAAATTATGCCCTCGCTCTCACCAGGCCCTGACAACTTCCCACCGGCATTCCTCAGGCTGCTCTGTCCGCAGGTATCCCCATCTTTATTATCAATATTCCAGTCTTTCCTGGACACTGCTGCTGTTCCAGACCTCTGGAAACGGGCCCTGGTGACGCCCATCCACAAGGGGAAAGGCAAGCCTGTGAATGACGTCTCATCGTATCGGCCAGTCTCAGTCACGTCGATCCTGTGCCGAACTTTCGAGCGGATGCTAAATCGGACCCTTCTAGATTACCTGTCCGTCAACAACATACTCTCCTCGTCGCAGCACGGGTTTAGGCCAGGAAGAAGTTGTGAAACTGCCCTGGCCACCATCACGCACTACATAAGCGATGCGCTGGACGACCACACTTCCACGGACCTCATCCAACTAGACTACAGCAATGCGTTTGATACGCTGGACCATCACCTTCTTCTCCAGAAGCTCGTAGGTGTTGGTGTACACGGCTCCCTGCTACGTTGGATAGCTCGCTTCCTTATTGGTCGCTCTCATAAGGTGGTGTTCCATGGGTCTTCGTCTGAGTACTTCACCATTTCCTCGGGTGTGCCGCAAGGCTCCGTGCTGGGACCCACTCTCTTTTCAGTGTATTTTAATGACATGCCGAAGACAGAGAACACCCTGCTTATCCAATACGCTGACGACACAACCATTTTGACCCGTTTGAACCAGCATTCTTCTGGCTCCCGCCTTCAAGACCACCTCTCCCTGATTGCAGACTGGTCTGCTGCCAAACACCAACGACTAATTCCTCACCAAAAGTGCTGCTATGCGCTTCGGTAAGCAAAAGAGTGTGGACCCCCCTTGCTATTCTTTTTCTGGCACTCCCGTGTCGGTCGCCACACACCTTCAGATTCTGGAGGTGACCTTTGCACCTACCTTGGATTTTGCCCTACATATTTCCAGCATCGTGGCAAAGGCACGTCGAACCCTCGGGTTTGTTACTAGGGTGTTGCGTTCCTGCGGTCCGGAGGCCTTTCGCGGCCTGTACACCGCTCTGGTGCTCCCGCGCTTAGAATACTGCGCTTCCATCTGGAGCCCCCACCAAGCCCACCTCTCTCAGCGTCTGGAGGGGACCCAGCGTCGCGCAACACGAACTCTCCTGTCGCGGACGGACTGTACACTGGTCACCTCCCAGATCTATGAGGATCGACTGAGGCGCCTCAGCTGGCAGACATTAGACCATCGACGGGCCGTTGCACGTGTAAGACTGTTGTGCCGCCTCCTGGACGGTTCGCTAGAGAACACTTATCTCAACTCGGTCCTCCGTATCAGTAAGCGGTTCGGACAACCCGAGCGGCTACGGGCTCGCACAGTTTGCATTGCCGCACGTTTCTCCCAGCTGCGATCGAGGCCTTCCCCTCAGCGCCCCTGGACGTGCGCTTCCCCATCCCAGAAGACCGGGCGGGATCCGCGCTTCTGTGCCGGGCGTTTTCGCGAGCGCGGAATTAATTGTGTGGGGGAGTTGCGTTCGGGTCGGGATTGCGGTGCGCGCGTGGCCCTCGACTTTTGCGGTGATGGGGGGCTCTGTCGCGGGGGAGGGATCGGGTTCGGGACCTGACTTGTAAAGCACCTGACTCGCCCTCCCAGGATGCTGGGCATTCCTCGGTCTCTCCCTGCTGGCGGAGCCTCCCGTCGCGGCGGTGGGATTCGCGCGCGCTTCGTGATTTCGGTTTGGACGCCCTTTGGGGACACTCGGGCCGTGCTAGGGCCTCGCGAACGCCACAGATTGCGTAGCCTTTTTTGTAAATTACGTGCTTCTTGTTTTGTAACGTTTAGCTTTGTTTTCGTTTCCTGGGGGTTGGGCCAACAGGCGCACCAGCGTACGGGCTTCCGCCTTCTGTTTCGCCTCGCACGCCCCCAGGAAAACACCTGCTTGTGCAAATAAAGATTATTATTATTATTATTATATAAATCAGACACAAAATCACAAAGAACACGACGTGCCGCCTCTTTTCTTTAGATTGTCTTTTTGAAACCAGCTCAAGCTCGGGCGTTCTCTCTTCTGAGACGGTTAGGTTAGAACGGTCGCGCATAAAACCCGCGTTTCTCCTACCCGGCCGCTTCCTCCTCTCATTATGTGTAGTTGGTTATAATTAATTAAGCTATAATAATGGTGTAATATTTATAGTTATTTTCAGTCAGGGGAAAGGAGCTTCGCGGGAACTAGAGCCACTAAATGAGCTGCGCTTAGAGTATCGGCACTCCGTTCCCCGACATTGTTGTGGGCGCCGCCATGTTGGTGCCCGTACAGAGCAGACGCAACGGCCGATTGCTATGATTCAAAAGTGTGACTTCCTCAGGGTTAGATTTAGTGTTAGGAAGCTCATGTAATTTTACTTCGCTTTGTCGCGAACTGTTTAAACATTTGTGGAGGACGGAAAGGCGTTTCCTGTGATTTCAGATAAAGCTTCAGATAACTGGCAACCATGCTTTTAAGCCGCAATATGGCCAAGCGTCGTTACTCTGAAGCGCGGCTAATTTAGTGGCACTAGCGAGAACAATGAGGAAGAGGCAGGCGTCAAAAGGCAGTGGCTTGTGGAACGCACGGGGCTTACGTCATGGCCCCTCCAGGTATTACAAGCTCCTTAAGCAAGGGCATGAGTAGTGTCATTAAATAAGCTACGCTTCAGAGTAACGACACTTGGCCATATTGGGGCCTAAAATCATGGTTGCCACTTATCTGAAGCTTTATATGAAATCACAGGAAACGCTTTTCCGTCCTCCACAAATGTTTAAACAGTCCGCTACAGAGCAAAGCAATATTGCATCAGCTTCCTAACACCGGATCTAATGCTGAGGAAGTCGCACTTTTGAATCATGACGATCGGCAGTTGCGTGTGCTCTGCACAAGACCCAAAATAGTGGCGCCCACACAATGTCAGGAAACGGAATGCCGAAACTCTAAGCGCAGCTCATTTAGAGGCTGCATGAAGTGAACTCGTGTGTATTTTTTTCATTTTAGTCTTTATTGTTTATTGATTTCAATCATATCGCATAACGAACACATTATATCACACTACGCTTGTGTACTTATTGATCTTAGATTTGTTAACCTGTCCCAGTATTTAAACCATTCATTTATCGATAGTAAATCGTGCAATATATTTTCCAAATGTGCAGGTAAAAAGACACGGACATTGATGATGATACAGACGCCAACGCCCCCCTCGACGATTTTCTGAACATTATAAATCAGGAGTTTTGTCTGCCATCCGGTAGGTAGTGCAACAAAACACCCAAAAAGTTTTTATTGTTCTTAAAATTAGCTAAGCTCTACACCTATCAAGAAACCAAAGCAAAATCATTTTGAAAATCTAATACATCGCAATGTGTATCGATTCCATACAATAAATATTATCAGATGCCAATAAATCTGTTTGATGTCCATAAAAGAAATGCGTCAAAAACTGGTACGTTTGGAGGGTTTCTGGAGCGTTATGACTTCGAAAATAAAAAAAAAAGCCATCGTGTCCACTTCTTGGTCAACCATTGTAATTCTAAATGTTATAAAATATTTTATCATAGCTTAACTATTTCCTCAGCGGCATTTGAAGCACCGTGACTCGAGGCACAAAAAAAAATTGCTGTTTGATATAAAATATCTAAACGAAAAAAAATTACACAGCGTTAGATCTTTCTCTTCATATTACCATGCAATTATAAGTACTCTCGTAGCTAATTTCATTGCCCTAGCGCATTTCATTAAAAACATATTTGTGCTGAAAAATTACAATTTTAGGGCAATATTGGGAGAGATGAACAGAACAAAGTAGTGCAAACAAGAAAGTATATAGTTACATTCTGCTCCGACATCATCTTAACAAAACTGCTCTATTGGAACCGTGTTATCTTTAACAGATCGTTCATGAAATATGAACCAGCGGAGGATGTGAGAATCCGCGCCATCATATTCGTAACGCTGCGAATGTGCATGAACAATATAAACCAATACATACATAATATCAAACGAAAGAAGATGGCATTGCCTTTCGAACTACATCAATCCCACAAAACAGTACTCAAAAGAAGATGAGTGGTGACCTGCCAAAAAGTACCTAAACTGTCACATTCAGTGGGACCGTGGCCTTAAACGTTTCTGTTTTCCCAGTTAAAAAATATAATAAATAAAAGAAGCACCCGCTTTCAGGAATCGAACCTGGGGTCTCTGCGCGGAAGTCAAGCGCGGCAACCATTTGGCCACGAACGCGTTTTGCTCGGTCACGCGCGCGGCAATATTCGCATACGTTTTTGTGATTCTCGTTCTCCACAAACATACAAGAGCAGCGAGGCCTCGCACTCAGCACACACAAAGAGAACGCTCATATTTTCCTCATGAGCTCTACAGTTCACACAGTATGGATCACAGAGCGGTTTGGGTTGGTACAGTGCAGACCGTAAAGTGCTCAGTTGGCACCCAGGCACCTCAGAAGGGGTGCGTCGCTCCTGGAAGGTCTGACGCGTGAGTGCCGCTTTTGAAAAAAAACTTTCCGATGAAGCGTTGTATATCCTTAACAAACGAAGCGAGATTGTCGTCACTTTGAGTTTAGGGGCCTTAGTTGCTTTGTCTTTCGGAAAGCATATTTTGCTGTGTTTTCTTAACTATATATTCCGCAACTCTTTTTTTTTTAAACGTTTAATTAGGCGACGCCGAAGACTTTATTATTGCTATACAATCAGTTTCTTCAGTTCCGCTGGTGACACTTGAGTCTGAAAAAGCAAGACGAAAAGCACACACATACACACACAAGTTAAGGCGAAAACAACAACGTATCGGCATTTACAGGCATGGACGTAAACACTCCGGCATTTAGAAATACACGCACATGCACCACCTGGAATGTTCTGCGCATTGCTGCGAAGGCTCTTTCTAAAGCTGTGGTTTCAGAAAGAACCCCTCCCCCCTCCTCTCTCTCACCCCCGTAGGGCTGGTTTCAATTAGGGTGCCACAATGTTATTCTGTGTAGGGTGATACCATCATTTGTAGTACCCGATGTCGACCGTACTCGGTCACAGGGAAAATACAAAGGAACCGCGGAAAACAAAATGTCGCTGTGCACAGTCAGCGCCACGAGCACGCGCATGGTCAAGCTTTTTCACGCGCTCCAGAACAGAAAAAAAGAAAAAAATCATCAGGAACAAAAATTAGGCAGAGGCACTTAAGACTGATTACGTGTATAAATGCGAAAGCATTCTTGCATGCAGCGCATTCCTACAAGCAGTGCGCCACGTCCACCTTTCGCACACGGCGCTCCGGCGCTGACATCAGGCTCTCCCACTGCGCAGGTGCGGGAAACCCTGCCAGCTTCACGACGGCTTCCGCGACGAAGCATTGCGTTGCTGTGCTTTTCTTTGTGTTTTATTTCTGAAGCGCGTCCGCTCTGACCTTGCGCGCACCCACCGGCTTCCTTGACGAGGCATTTGCGTGGCTGTGCTTTTCTTTGTGTTTTATTGGAAATGGGAATTTAGGTGCCATGTTTCTGCCACAGATGGTTGCAGGCTTCGCTCCATGGGACAGTTAATGCTTTCACATTAAACTTACCAGATGACACCACTTTAAGCAAATCACACATCATGGCACCCTAGTCACAATAACCGTTTCGCACATTCAGGCTCTCACGCCCCCATCTGTAGCCTTTGATATTACTTCACACAAATGGGGACATGGAGCATGGAACGTTTTCCTACTCGCCTGGTTCTATGGGTTTTATATTTTCAATTCCTGTATGGTGTAAGCAGTAACAAACGCTCGGCTCTCGTTTCTCCTTCCCTTAGTAACGATTTTTACAGAAAGTTACATTGATTCAAAAGAAGTGAGCGTTACAGTTAAGGCCTGTTCACACATACAGCGGAGCGCTATGTTAGCGCTACGTGAGCGCTCCAAGGAGCGCTCATGTGGCGCTTCCTGGCGCGTGACTTAGTTCTAATATAGCGCGCGATTAGCGCTTTTGTAGCGCTTTTGTAGCGCTCCTTGTGCCGCGGTTACTGCTGCGGATTAGCGCGTGCACTGCGGTTCCGGTTCCTGTGGTTGGGTGCATCAGCAGCACTATGGCGGACATGTGGGACGCTGAAATAGAAACGGGACAAATGCCGTTACATACGCAATTCGCGCACCCAGAAGAGCCTTCTGGGTGCGCGAAATCTTTCGCCACCGAGATACCGACGCGTATCCGGCGAACCTTGTTCCCAGGCTGAAGGACGAGAGTTCTTTCGAAGGTAATTATTTTTTTAACTGCGTGTCTTTGAAACCAGGGTCACGCATGTCGAATAGAAATCGATGAGGTCGTACTCAATCAATTAGTCGCTCAGAGTCCATGACTCTGGATCATCTGCCCGACCGTTTGCTTGGAGAGCGGCCCTTTTACTTTCTCTTCTTTCGCCAACAAAGGAAAAACAACAACGGAATCGCCGTGCACGCGCTGTTCCGCAGCAGCAAGCACGGCACAAGAAGCGTGAGAGCGCTAACACAGCCCTTCTGAAGCGCTAACAGAGCGCTTCTGCAGCGCTAACAGAGCGCTTCTGTAGCGCAAACAGTGCGCTGCTGAAGCGCTATCCGAGCGCTACGTCACGCGCTAAGAAGCGCCACATGAGCGCTTACGTAACGCTAACTTAGCGCTCCACTGTATCTGTGAACCGGCCTTTACAGTTTGAAAAGAAAGTTAAATATTGCTACGTTCACGCTAGTTTCGTCAATTCTGAATGAAATAATAGGTAACCGGACAAAAACTCACTTGACAGCAACTCACCGGACAGAAGCTCAACCGTTTTTTTTTTTTTTGTACTTTTTACAAACCCGGAGAAAAGCACACCTCTTTTTTTTTGCATTATTTCTAGTAGAACTGGAACCCTATATTATGCAACGGAGTCGACAGATAAGCCGTAACAGGCACAGAAGCAACGATTTGGGACCAACATTTAGGCCACCGAAGCTGAGTGGAGTTGGTAAGATCAAGGTATACGTTAACTCAAAGTACGCCGGAATCGTTTGAAAAATATTTGTGAGAGGTTCCAAGTGCACCGAGATCTACCAGGGCTGCTGGAAGCAGTGTAGGAGTACATTCGCTTTTAACCAATTGATAAATATCTTTGTTCACATTTACCAAATCATGTGCATATCAAATTTAATTTATCGCTGAATTTCTGTGTCCGACGCATGCACCTAAGTTGTCCGCGCTTGTGTTGAGCCGAACATGAAATCTTTTTCTGGTTAGCTTTTGTCCGGGTTTGTGAAAAAGGGGTGAGCTTTTGTCCGGTAAGATTTTCACCGGTGAGCTTTTGTCCGGGATTCGAAACATTATTACAACAGCTTAGGTGTTAAAATAAAAGGCGGATCACACAGAACAATCTATACCTTGCGTTCCAAAAAAGTCTGCCACATTAAAAATTGATGGCGAACAAATTATATTCACATGAAAGGCGCTGATTAAATAATCAGCGCCTTACATGTCGACATGTCGTTCAAAATATAGCACATTTCTATTCCAGCTGCGGAGACAAGCTTGACGAAAGTAATCCCTGGAGAAGGGGAACAAGAGGGACAAAGGACAAACAGAAATCTCCAAACACAGCTAGGTGACTGGTGAGCGACCGAAAAAATCCGCCTGGTCCGGGTATCGAACCCGGGACCTCTCCATTACAAGTGGAGCGCTCTACCAACTGAGCTAACCAGGGGTTAGACGTCAGTAGAGCAAACGGGTTTTATCAGCTGCTACCAGTCGAACACCAACAAGGGTGAAGCTTGCAATTTAAAGTTATTATTATAATGCAATTAAATGCAAAGGTGCAAGCGAGCTGGACAAGAATGACGAAAGTAATCCCCGGAGAAGGGCAACAAGAGGGACAAAGGACAAACAGAAACCTCCAAACACAGCTAGGTGACTGGTGAGCGACCGAAAAAATCCGCCTGGTAAATTGCAAGCTTCACCCTTGTTGGTGTTCGACTGGTAGCAGCTGATAAAACCCGTTTGCTCCACTGACGTCTAACCCCTGGTTAGCTCAGTTGGTAGAGCGCTCCACTTCTAATGGAGAGGTCCCGGGTTCGATACCCGGACCAGGCGGATTTTTTCGGTCGCTCACCAGTCACCTAGCTGTGTTTGGAGATTTCTGTTTGTCCTTTGTCCCTCTTGTTCCCCTTCTCCAGGGATTACTTTCGTCATTCTTGTCCAGCTCGCTTGCACCTTTGCATTTAATTGCATTATAATAATAACTTTAAATTGCAAGCTTCACCCTTGTTGGTGTTCGACTGGTAGCAGCTGATAAAACCCGTTTGCTCTACTGACGTCTAACCCCTGGTTAGCTCAGTTGGTAGAGCGCTCCACTTGTAATGGAGAGGTCCCGGGTTCGATACCCGGACCAGGCGGATTTTTTCGGTCGCTCACCAGTCACCTAGCTGTGTTTGGAGATTTCTGTTTGTCCTTTGTCCCTCTTGTTCCCCTTCTCCAGGGATTACTTTCGTCATTCTTGTCCAGCTCGCTTGCACCTTTGCATTTAATTGCATTATAATAAAAGGAGACAAGCTGTAGCGTTGATGTTGCTTTCTTTTCTTTGGTGAAAGAACAGCTGCAAGTGCACCACTGCTACGGTGTATGTAGGTGTTGTGAGGCCAAGTGGATGTGGGCTAAATCTATTTCATGTCTAGTCATTTCGTGGTTTAGTGTAAGAATACTGTCTTGTTATTCCTTTTAACCTTCACAAAGTTCCAAAACTTATATTCCTATAGTCATCGTTGACTTCCAAGCGGTTCACCAGTTTTCTGAGATGCCTCACTCATTTGACTTTTGGGACAAAAAGAAAAGTTCAAGGAAACTTTTTTTTTTCTATTGCATCAGAAATATTTAATAAAATACGCCATTCAGAAATTAAATCAAGCGTGCCGTAACATCCCGAGAGATGCGCCACCGCCGAATTGTGACCCCCCCCCCCCCTACGTTTGCACGAGTTGTTATTTTTTTTAAAAATCACCGAAAGGTTCTCGTAATTGCAGAGACTTGACCATTGGTGACCCGGGCAGAAATGGTGTTACTTAGCCACGGCGGGAGATAAGCGAACATTTCCGACTGGGAGGGACATTCATCATTGGTTCATCACCCCTCTCTGGAATTACAAGTTTCGCAGGTTACGGAATATAAAACTACAATTTGTCTCCTCTTTTTGATAGCACACCGAAAGTTAGCCCGCTATTTAATTTTACCCGATATGCCTTCGACTCTAGGTGGGCCATCTCTCGGTATATTACGGTAGTAAAATGCACGTCACGATACCTTGAGATTTAATTTATCTGGCTTGGATCCGTTCTTCATGAACTTCCGTGAAAATGAACACACGTATCTGGGATCCACAGACTGTTCGTCGTTTCGCTCTGAAATGAGGGTCAAACAAGATGTGCATACCATTAAAAAAAAAGAAAGCAAAACAGCAGAGAATAATAGTCTCCGGGATTCACATGGGTATAGAGGAGAAACTCTGCGCCCTCCTGTCACTTAATTAACATCCTACCCGGCCGCTGTTCGCAAGAACTGGGTATTTTGATCCAACAGGTCAATCGAAGCCACGCAGCCGCACCGATCTCCGTAACTTTTTTTCAGGTCTGCGTCAGTGATTTCCCGTACCGTTTTATCCTCGTGTCTACCGATGATCGTGCACAACCTGAACTCAGGTTTGCACCCATTTTCATGACAGTGCATTGACAAATCGTCATACCGTTGCCCACTCACTTTTTGGTTGTGTTCGCGTAATGTATTGTTGACACATCTTCCCGTCTGCCCCACGTATTTCCTGCCGCACGTCAGCGGGATCTGATAAACTTCGCCTTCCACGCATGCTATTAACGGGCTACGTCGCTTTTTTTCCGGCAGCCTACCTGGCGTTTGTGGACGAGGTCCGTCAGTTTCTAGATGTTGGCGAGTTTTTGTTTTGGTGCAGAAAAAGACACCTTAAGGTTAACGTCATTTTTTCTTCTCTACTAAGAATGATTACTAAAACTAAACAGCACAAGCTAAACACCCAATAGAAAGAACAATAAATTTGTACAGAATTAGTTTAATAAACATATCAAGATCTACATAAATTATATAATACGTATAAAAGTTATTATAGGGTTTCGTATGTTCTCGTGTATGTTTATGGGACACATTTAAAACAATATTGTCTCGAGATGGTTAAGATCTTTTATGGCGTTCGCAGTATATGGAAACGTTACGGAACCTTGAATGCCCTTCGTTAGCCAGCTAAAAAAAACTCTGTAGCTTCAAAGCTATCAAGTTCTTAGTTACCGCGAGTTCTTCTTCTGGACTGCCGACGGAACTGCCAGATTCTGATATGTTTCCCCATTCTGCGATTACCAGAGATCCTAATCATCTAAAGTCAATATTTTTCTTATCCTAATATTCTCAAGCTCTCGTTCTTTTTGTTACCCAGGCTAGTTGATCACATTGGAAGCATTTATAGGCAGGGAGCAAGCCGTTTGCTTCTTGCGCAGGAGTTGCGGTGATGTCGGAGAGACGCCGAGCTCTCATCGGCTCCGATTGAAAGGACAGTGGGTAGAAATCAATACTAGACGCCTTGAGGTCTACCCACTAGTTTCTCGAACAGCCAATAAGAGCTCGGCTTTCTGACATCATCGCAACCCCTGAGCAAGACGCAGACGAACTTGCGCTCCGTATACACTAACGCCCGACTATGACGTCACGGCGCTGCGGTGGCCCTGCTTGGGACACGGCGCATGCGCAAAAGCTTCATTTCACGAGAATCTGGTTTCTGTGCACGCGCATTGCCCACACCTGGTGTGGCCAAACGCAGACTCGTTTGTAAACAATGCCTTGGTCTATATTCTTTCTACTAGGGGAGGGAGAACAGCCAGTTGAGAGAAAGGAATATCAGCAAATATTTACTTAATCCTTAGTCTTCGATGGACAGTTTTGGTAATCAGCTTAGATAATAAACATCTACGCAATCCGGGAACACGTACAGACACAAGACAAAATCGGCTCAGACACTGTAATCTGTACGAAGATGCGTTAGAAACCAACTCTATTTCATTGCTTGCCTGATAAACACATGCGTCGCTCTCACCCTGAAAATCGATCCTGACTAGTATTCAGAAATGTCATACTGTCACTGGAGCGTAAAACTTGCACATACCGAAAATAAGGCTGACGAGCAGTGCCACGGGAAGTGTTGCCACGAATCCAATAACACTTGTCCACACGAACGAGATGTGGTAGAACATCAGGATGCCGCTGGTCAAAAGAGAGACAAAGCCGTTGTGCGAACAAATCAGCCACTTTTCAACTTGGTCAATCTCAATCTGAAGAAATCTAACGATTGCTCTGACTTAATTCAGCGAGGGGCGAACTGTTCCTCGTAACAATGTGCTATTTAAAACGAATATTGAAAAGGTTAATTCGTGTGCTTGAGGAGATTATTGGATTACGTCGTACACTTATCCCAACGTACCACGAGGTTGCTAAAGTTGAAGCCTGGGCGAGTTGGTATGACATTCTTAAAAGGTTAAAACAGCGCAAAAAACGAGGGACAAGGTAAAGAAAGACACGGACAGAGCGAGGCCAGGGAGGTTATCCTTCATTCTAAAAACCGACTTGTACACATGTCCCATAGAATATGATTTTATAATCGGTCTGAAATAATTTACAATGATTGAGGTCGGCTGTTCTACTCGGGGAAGTAGCAGAGGTCGCCCTTTTTGGTTAAACTCACTCACTCACAGCTAGCTCAAGATAAAAAGGTAAAAACACACTCCCCCTCAACCTCACGACCGCACTCACCTTCAAGTCCTCACTCACAAACTCATGTACTCACCAAACTCATGAGCACATGCCCCTCAACGAACTCACGCCCATATCCGAACTCACCGAAATCACAAACTCACGCCCCTCATCGAACTCACTCACTCACTCACTCACTCACTTACTCACTCAGCGACATCAATAATTCAGAAGTACTCCTCGCGCTCACCGTAGTCGCGCCACTGGCGCTCGTGTTGCGCGCGCGTTGTGCGGCTTTTACAGCTTCGCCACGGTCGTTGCCGTCTTGCGCCGCTCCGGCGCCAGTCGTCACGTCGCCATGTGATGAAATGTTTCGCCTTTTTGTTTGTTTCGCTTCGACTCCTTCCGCGCGCCGGTCCCGCGTCGGCCGAGCGCTTGAAGAAGGCGCGCTTTGTTGGGATACAAGGGCGTATCATCGCGAGTCTCGTGAAGAAGTAATCTTCACGGTGTGCACTGTGTGATTCAAGCATTCGCGGCAACTTCGTTCAAGTACTCAGTTAGCGTCTGCATCGCTGTTTATTCAGGGGTGAATTATGATTATTCCAACACGCACCACCGTTTGTTTGTATTTTGTTTCTGCAGAGCATGTTGCGAACTTCTCCTTGATCGTAGGACGGTTTGCGAGGCAATTCGTTTTCAAGTAGAACTATTTCGAAACTCTCTGTCTTTATATTTATCGTTGTTCACACAGTTTATTTCCCTATAAAATAACTGTCTGGTACATTTTTTTTTCTCTGGAAGAAGGAACGATTTACAAGCTTGGTATCATATTATTGTATATTAAATTTTCTTATCTTATCTCTCGTTTTTTATTGCACCGCACATTGCAAATAAATCTGTAACGTTCTAGTCTACCGACTTTGCACTTCGTAAAATAATGTACTTTAAAGATCCTGCCATAAAATCGTGATTGAAGGCAGATACCTTCGGTATTCTTGTTGCTCAAACAATGTGTGCTCGTGTTGAAACCTGTCAATATGTTGAATACGAATATCTGCAAACTATACGTACAAAGTTGTGTTTTCTATTAAAATTTTGAATAGTTTTTGATGATTGGGTAATGTTTAATTTGTCTTCGTTCATTTGAAGGAAGAAACGGCTTACTAGTGGAGGCGCGGGTCCTTATACTTTCGATTATTAAATATCTTCACTTGGAACTATTGGTAGACTAATTCGGATATCCACGCTATAGACCGTTTTATAGTGGATACCGCCATTTTGACTGCACGAGAGAAGAAGGAAAAGGGCCACCGGCGTTTTCCCTCTTGCTGGAGCGGTAAAAAGAGTGAAAGTCCCGGATGAGAGGCTTCGCCGATTTTGGGTGTCTGCAGAGCCCGAACTTTGTTGGCTCTTTCATTTCTGTTTTAAACTCGCAAACCCAATTAGAGCCACAGGCTTGGATGGCGACAATCCTTCGGTCATCGGGACACCATTGCTCGGTCATAGGGTGCACAAATAAAGACAAAAAGCGTCGAATACTGTCCGAGGACCTATGTAGCTTACACGGAATCCGGCAAGTGCGGCTGCAATGTCTTCAAGCTCCATCGCTTCCCAAATGACCCCGATCTTCGGTGGCCATGGGCAGTGCCGTACCAACTCGTTTATGAGTGGGGGGGAGGGGCAGACCCCAGACCGCCCCTTCCCCGGGGCGCACGTTTTTACTAGTGATGGGCCGAACTTTTGCCGATTCGAAAATTCGGCGGAGCCGAACTTTTGCCAAACTTTCTAAAGATTCGGCAAAGGTACAGCAAAAAATACACTGTTACCAGACTTAACGTTATTATTTAGTTTTTTAACAAAAAAAAAAAGGTTTTGTTTTTTGTCTTAACTTAAATACAACATGTAGTGCCTATTGACACAATTATTACTAATAATAAGGTGAGTGTATTAAGGTGGCGATGCAAGCGAGTTGGTTCATGACTTCTGAAATTGGGAGACAGCGCGCAAAAAAAACGAAGACGACGAGAGAAGAGCACAGGACAAGCGCTGACTATCAACTGAAGTTTTATTAAAAACGGCTCAAGCAAGAAAACACCACACAGTCAACCAACGCCAAACAACCAATGGCGTGTCGCTCACCAGTCATCTATAAAATCTATCTCTTTTTTGTGAAGATAAACAGAAGGTTGGCTGACGCAGTGCCCCGCGCCAGCTTTTTCTTGCAGTTTTTGGATTTACGGCTGCAATTCACTGGGCAACATGTGTGTTGGCGCTACAACCCGCGAACCAAGAAGGAAATTCTGCCATACGATTCCGCCCACTCCAAACTTGTGAAACGAAATATTGCCACGTCATGCCTCCAAGCTTCACTGTACAGGTCCTGTCACCATGCCATGCTTGACAGCTATGAAGCCCAGGTCAAGCGACTTTTAGGAGCAGGATTTCCTCTTTCTGTTTTGCTTGGTGTCTCTCAGACACTCTTGAAAAAAGTCAAGAGCGGTTCTCGGGAACCAAAAGTAAAGTCTAAACAAAGGCCTCAGGTTGTCCCATATTTACATAAGGTTTCACATAATTTAAAAAAAAGTGGCTAACCGGTTCAATGTGCCAATGGTTTTTTCAGCGCCTCAAAAATTAGCACAACTTTTCCCGCGCGTAAACCAGGCAAGCAGTAACAAGATGACATGTACTGTTAAGCATGTCAACAAGTTCGTGGATTGCGTTGTGGGTGTCATCTACAAAATTCCATTGTCATGCGGACGGGTTTACATTGGACAATCGGGACGCTGCGTCAACGAGAGAATGCGTGAGCATGCGAATTCCCTGCGGTCAATGTCCGGAGGTCACTTGTACGTACATTGCAGAGACTGCCAGTGTCACCCCGTCTTCCAAAATACCTTAATCATTGGCAGGGGGCGCACAAAAGTGCAAAGAGAGGTGCTGGAGGCGCATGCTATCGAAAAAGCTGGCGCGGGGCACTGCGTCAGCCAACCTTCTGTTTATCTTCACAAAAAAAAAGATAGATTTTATAGATGACTGGTGAGCGACACGCCATTGGTTGTTTGGCGTTGGTTGACTGTGTGGTGTTTTCTTGCTTGAGCCGTTTTTAATAAAACTTCAGTTGATAGTCAGCGTTTGTCCTGTGCTCTTCTCTCGTCGTCTTCGTTTTTTTGCGCGCTGTTTCCCAATTTCAGAAAATAAGGTGAGATTCTACAAGATAGCTGTGTCGGAGTCGCTTTTAATGTTTACTGGCAATTTTAGTGTCTGCTTGAAGAATGTGGCGCGACAACGAGGTTGGGTAATAGCCGGGGCAGTCACGAATCGCGCTACGAGAGTTTCAATTTTGAGGCCTTATCAGCGCGGCCTGCAAGTGTGTGTGGTGTAAATGCAAATGCACTAACACTGCGTCTTTACTTTCTCTGGGAGTCACCGTTCCGTGCGTGAAAGCGAATGCGACGGTTGCTGACCCTTCACCAGAAGAGATAACAATATTGTAAATACGCATGTCTTCCATCTTAGTCACTTGATGTCAGCTTTGCTTGAAAGTGTGTGTCCCATATTCGCAATGTGCCGTTTTTAACCTTTAAAATTCCGGTTTCTGATGTTAGGACACACGCGGACGTTTAGAAAGATGGGAAGAGTTAGGAATGCCGAATGTGCAACGTCGAGCGTGTATAGTTTTGTGTTTGGCTTTATGCAGACAACTGAAAATCGCGAAATAACGCGAACTAAAAAACAACATTGTTCTGTTAGCACAAACTACTTGTGAGCCGAAAACAGGATTGTTATAATAATAATAATAATATTATTATTTTTATTTGCACGTACTTGAAGGGGCCCATGTGGTGGTGTGCGGGGCTAGGCATATAGGTGAAAACCCTTACTCAGATTAACACACTACAGCGCACTACTGCAAAAGTACACTCATTCCTTACACACGAAAAAGAAAGGAAAAATTCGAACGAACCGCGCTGACTGACAACTCGTTTTTATATACTTTGTCTTTTTTTATGTATGGAACTACTGAATTTCCCGAATCACGCGCATCAATTTCCTAGACGCCTAGAAAATGTTTTTCTTTTTCTGTCAGGTTCAAAGATGGTATATTGATACAGTTTTCATAATTCCCGACGATGTGCTCGGCTTCTATAATTTCTCTCGTTAATTGATTAGTTTTCCTACCTAAAATTGTACAAGATGGCAGGTGAACCTCGCACCGACAATCGCTGCAGTGTATGCCCAGGTGGCCAGAGTTAGCTCTGGTACTATTGTTTTTGTGTTCACGGAACCTATCATTAAGGAATCGTCCAGTCTGCCCTATTTTTATTTTCCCACACGAAAAAGGAAATGAGTACACCACTTCCTCCGCGCACTCGCCGAAGCTGTTCCGATGTTTCTTCGTACAAATTTCTGTTCGGTGGGAATATGATGAGTTAACTTGTTTGCACAGGTTGGCAAGCTGATTAGGAGCAGAGAAGACAGCGTCGACGTGTAACTTATTAGAGATTTTTTGATGCCATGAGAGAACCTGTGTATGTAGGGAAGAACGACTGGTCTCGTGGTTCTATCTCTGGCTCTTAGTGTGACAGATGTTCTTTTATTTTTGGTTTTCAGGATACTCTCTGCAATCGATGTTAATAAAGAGATGGGAACCCCGGCAGATGTTATTCTTAAAATTTGCGCATCAAAGCTTACTGAAATGGAGTGCTCGCAAGAGTTTTGAAGAGAGTTGTTTAGACATAATTATACAATTCCTTTTTTACCAGCTCTGAATGGGCTGATCTGAAAGGAAGAATGGTTTTTTTCACACCTTGGCTCATATATGTCACTGAAATGGAGTACTCGCAAGAGTCTTGAAGAGAGTTGTTTTAGACATATTTTTACGATTCCTCTTTTAACCAGCTTAGAATGTGCTGAATTGAAGGGAAGAATCGGCTTTTTACCCCTTGGCTCATATGTCCCTAAAATGGAGTGCTCGCACAGTTTTTGAAGATAGTTGTTTAGACATAATTTTACGATTCCTCTTTTAGCAGCATAGAATGTGCTGAATTGAAATGAAGAATCGTTTTTTTACCCCTTGGCTCATATGTCACTGAAATGGAGTGCTCGCAAGTTTTGAAGAGAGTTGTTTAGACATATTTTTACGATTCGTCTTTTTACCAGCTTAGAATGTGCTGAATTGAAAGGAAGAATCGTTTTTTTTTTACCCCTTGGCTCATATGTCACTGAAATGGAGTGCTCGCAAGAGTTTTGAAGAGAGTTGTTTAGACATATTTTTATGATTCCTCTTTTTACCAGCTTAGAATGTGCTGATTTGAAAGGAAGAATCGTTTTTTTTTTTACCCCTTGGCTCATATGTCACTGAAATGGAGTGCTCGGAAGAGTTTTGAAGAGAGTTGTTTAGACATATTTTTACGATTCCTCTTTTTACCAGCTTAGAATGAGCTGAATTGAAAAGAAGAATCGGTTTTTCACCCCTTCGCTCATATGTCACTGAAATGGAGTGCTCGCAAAATTTTTTAAAGAGAGTTGTTTAGACATATTTTTACGATTCCTTTTTTAACCAGCTTAGAATGTGCTGAATTGAAGGGAAGAATCGCTTTTTTTACCCCTTGGTTCATATGTCACTAAAATGGAGTGCTCGCAAGGTTTTTGAAGATAGTTGTGTAGACATAATTTTACGATTCCTCTTTTTACCAGCTAAGAATGTGCTGAATTGAAAGGAAGAATCGTTTTTTTACCCCTTGGCTCATATATCACTGAAATGGAGTGCTCGCAAGATTTTTGAAGATAGTTGTTTAGACATAATTTACTGAAATGGAGTGTTATTGCGAGCACTCCATTTCAGTGAAATAGAAGCCAAGGGGTAACAAACCGATTCTTCTTTTCAATTCAGCACATTCTAGGCTGGTAAAAAGAGGAATCGTATAATTAGTGATAAACAACTCTCTTCAAAAATCTTGCAAGAACTCCATTTCAGTAAGCTTTGATGCGCAAACTTTAAGATTAACATCTCCCGGATATCCCATCTCTTTATTAACATCGATTGCAGAGAGTATCCTGAAAACCAAAAATAAAGGAACTTCTGTGACACCAAGAGCCAGAGATACAACCACGAGACCTGTCATTCTTCCCTACATACACAGGTTTTCTCATGACATCAAAAAACTCGCTGATAAGTTTAACATCGACGTCGCATTTTCTGCTCCTAATAGGCTTGCCAACCTGTGCAAACAAGTAAACTCACCGTATACTACTCTATGTTACCATATTCCGATCGAACAGTAAGCTGTACCAAAAAACATCAAAACAGCTTCGTCGAGTGCGCAGAGGAAGTGGTGTATTCATATTCCCCTTCCTGCGTTAAAACGTACACAGGGCAGACTAGACGATTCCTTAATGATAGGCTCCGTGAATACAAAAACAATAGTACCAGAGCTAACTCTGGCCACCTGGGCATACACTGCCGTGATTGTGAATGCGAGGTTAACCAGCCATCTTGTACAATTTCAGTTAGGCACAGTACTCAATTACCGAGAAATTATTGACGCCGAACACATCATCAGGAATTATTAAAACTGTATCAGTACACCATCTTTCATCCTGACAGAAAAATAATAAACATTT
Organism: Ixodes scapularis; assembly: GCF_016920785.2. Classification (NCBI taxonomy): domain Eukaryota; kingdom Metazoa; phylum Arthropoda; class Arachnida; order Ixodida; family Ixodidae; genus Ixodes; species Ixodes scapularis. The sequence goes on from NW_024609857.1 coordinate 163,891,677, forward strand.
TCTAGGCGTCTAGGGCCGTGTTCTGAAATTTGCTCGATCCGACTACGGAGTAAAGATTCAGTACCGTGGCGTTTCAAGATTTATTCACGCTTACTCGATGACGTCAGAACTCGCGTTCCACAAGCGGGTTGTTCACTCCGGAGTAATTACTAACGCTACCGTCCTCGATCGGGGGATAAAGCCGGATCAAATCGAGTAAATACGTCACGTGATCTGTTCGTCGTCTGCTTCCTGCGGTGACAGTCGTCAAAGCTCGTTTGCTCCATTGGCTTTGGCGGCAGACGTTCGAAATAACGAAGAATGAGGTGCAGCCATTTATGTGCTGTTTTCAACGCAGGAATTGATTGCACCACATCCAGACCGTGTACCTTCCCTTAGGAAGGTATACTTATTGCTATTATCAGAGAACGAGCGTAAACAGGAGCTTCTCCGCATCCTCGTCCTCGGTGGCAACTCCGTATTCTTACGTTAAAAGATGAAAATGTTCGAACGCAATAGATAATGTAGAAGTTTTTCGGTTTTTCTTTCTCCCCAGAGTGTGTGTAATGAGAGGATAACGCATGTACAGTAGTGCACGAAGATTTTATGTATACGATCAGTCAACAGCCCAGCCCCCCCCCCCCCCCCCCCCCCCCCCATCACGTTTACCTCCCTAATAAATTGTCTATAGCGGTTTCGAGGTGCTCTCTTTGACTTTATAATTTCGCAATTCACATCTCGCAATTCTGTAGACTTGTCACATCTCGCAATTTTCTTATTCGCAATTCTGAGGCCCTTGCGGATTTCCTAAAAAAAAGACAATCCGGAAGGCTGTGAGTTCGTGTCCTTCGGTGTTGAGGACATGTTTTATTCGATCCCTCATGGTGAATTGATGCTAGCTGTGGAGAGTGCGTATTGGCAAGTGGTTCGTTGGCCTTCATGAACTCGACGAGTGTTGCGGTGGATTCCTTTTTGGAATTATCGAGTTTTTACTTGAATTCCACCTATGTCACGTTTGAAAGTGAAATTTACTTGCAAAAGAGTGGGATCTGTATCGGATCGAGTGTGGCACCGGTCCTCAGTGATATATATCTGGCAAGATGTGACAGGTCTATAGCAAGGTCTTTGGGTTGTCGGGTTTTGAGAGTGTTTCGGTGTGTGGACGACTACCTAGTGCTGTACAATGACAACCAGAGCCCTAGCCCTCAAGGCGTGCGTTTGGATTTCTTGGCCTGCTTTACGAAGTGCTCTTTCGGTTTATCCTTTAAGTTCGAAACACCCTCAGGAGGAGCACTACAGTTTTTGGACCTGAGGCTTACTATGCAGCCGTCGCATACATGTTGGTCCTATGAGCCACGTTCGAAGAAAGGGGTTCTTCCATTCGGGTCAGCGCATTCTAAGCTTCTGAAGAGGGCGGTTACTACGGCGTGTATGAGGGCTTCTCTGCTGAAGTCATGCTACCATGGGTGTGAGGACAGTCTATCGTTAACTGAGGGAGTACCAGTGATTTGCAATGTGATGTCAACCACCGCACTCCTTTTGTATTATGCGCACTAGGGGTTGTGTATCAGATCCCCTTCACATGTGGTAGGGTAGGGTGTACATTGGACAAAGGGGAAGGTGCGTGAACCTGAGGGCGAGGGAGCATACCCTTTCTCTCCGTTCCTCCCCTGCTGGCCACTTAGCGGTACATTGCAGTAGGTGCGGTTGCGTACCTATATTTAATGACTTGACGATCTTGGCCCGTAATAAAAGTAAGACCGCCAGAGAAATTGAAGAGTCATTTTTCATTTTATCAAAAGGGGAAGGGCCGGGAATGTGTGAGCGCACCGTCGGTGCACTCGGGGGATGATGAAGTCCTTTTTATCAAGGAGAATGGCAGGCACGTGTGAGGGTGATGACGTGTAGAAATATTGTCGGTTGGGTTGTATTTTTGTTTCTTGATTGGTTCTTTCCTATGCGCCCTGCGTTAATTTTTCTGGTTCGCTTGAAAATTAAACTTTAGTTGATAGTCTGCGCTTTGTCCGTACACTTCTTTCACTCGTCTCTTGTCCTTGTCAAACTTTGTGCGCTGTTTTTACGTTTGAAGATGCTCAACCAACTCGCCCAATTTACCTTCTTGTTTTAAATTACTGGTAGATTTTCTGTTCTTGAGGCAGAGAATATTGAAGAGAACCACACTCGCAAAGGCTCACAAACGCACAGTTACCGTGTTGCCTACTCCGCACCTCGCCGTAACCGCTGTTTGTACTAAACTGTACGATGGTAACAGCACGACTGCTCGGCGTCCATTTGCAATCCATGGCCCCCGTCGCGTTCGCGCGCGGGCTCAAACATTTGCCGAATTTTCGCTGAATCTTTGCCAAACTTTCCTTAAAAATTTCGACGTGTGCCGGACTTTGCCGAATCTGAAGTTCGACAGATTCGGTTCATCTCTAATTTTTATGGTGCAGACGATTGACCCCCTAGCAACGACGCGCACAATTGGCTGCTCGGCAACGCGGGGGGACTTAAACTTCGGATTTGGACGGTGCATGTACACTCGAAGCGCGTTAACCCGCCCCCCCGCCTGCGTTCACGCCGCTTTGCGGCGGCAGTATGCAGCTACTAATTACAAAATTATAAACCCACTTAAGGCCCCCCCCCCCCCCCCCCCCCCCCCGCCCCGTACACGCCGCGTAGCGGTGTCCAGCCGGCAACCCAAGCCCCACTGTCCTACATGAACCTCGGTAAATAGAGACCCATACCGTTTAGTTAAGCGAAGTTTCGTCGACAGCATTCGTTTTCTGCAGTGTTAATCGCACAAAATAAATGTTGTAAATATCGCCAAACGCCTCGACAAAACAAAATGCTAAAAAAAAAAAAATATAGAAGAAGTAACCCCACACCGTGAATCGAACCAGGGTCCGCTACGCATGAGGCAGATATTTTACCGCTAAGGTGTACGCTACTTTTTTTTTTCTTCTTTATTGCCACTAAGGTGTACGCTACCGCTTTGGAAACTCGCGTTGCAACCGCTGCCTATATTGACGGCGGCAGCGCCTATCTCCACGTACCATCCAATCCGGCGTGGGCGCCGTTGCTGGGGTGTGTATCGCCTTCGCGTTAACAATATGCCCCGCGGGTCGGGGGACGGTGCCCTTGGTATTCCTTGGGCGGCGCCGGCCAGTGTTTGCCCTGCCCAGTGGCGGCTGTTTCAGGTGGGGGGGGCAAAACACATGCCTTGCCCCCCCCCCCCACTCTGAGAACTGGGGGGGGGGGGCAAGCGCCCCCCCCTTGCCCCCCCCCCCCCCCCTCTGGTTGGTACGCCCATGGCCATGGGTTGCGTCCATAAACCAAAAAAGACGTTTCCTCAACGCCATTCACTCGACTGTGCTCGGAACATTTTGTGAATGGAGCGCGCACCGAACGCTGTACCGCCAATGAACATGGGGTACGCTCGCAAGGTGCGTGCGAGCTTTCTCGTGATAATTGCTGTTTTAGCTTGTACCTTTTTGTAACTGAATTTATCTTAATATTGATATTTTGAATGGTGACACAGACTCGATTTTATCATCTGCAACACTTAGTTGAAGGCTCAGTTCCGCCGCCGGATGTGGCTAGAAATTGTCAAAAAGTTAGTTCTATCGAATTTCCTGAATCGTGATCTCCTGCGCGATACCAGAGAGCCCTGAACTTATCTTGATCCTCACAACGCGACTACATTCTTTTTATTTTCAAAATTAGTACATAATGTAGCTGGGAAGAAACCTTCAATTTCTGTTGCTGAAAGCTGAAACATGCTCATGCATCGATTGCGAAGCGTTGAATCATTGATCGACTGGCTCTGGCAAATGGCACATCTCGACTTCGCGGTTTTTATTTCTCAACAAAGGACGCACTCGTCGACACGAGATCCTCAAATAAAACGTCTATAAACATTGCTTGTCAACCTCGAAGGCAGCTCACTCCGGCTTGAAGGTGTTTATAAACGTTTTATTTGCGCTTACTTACTCGTATAAATATAAATTATGTTGCTAAAAATACAATAGCGTTCGTTGTAAACAACTGAGACGTGCACCGGGGCGAGCTGTACAGGTTTATAAATATTAATATACAGAAAACATAAATAATATCTCAATACTATTCGCGGCGAGAAGTTTGGGTATCACCGCTGTCACAGAGACCGGCTGTTCCAGAAACCGACGGGGGTCGTGCTGACGTCTGCGGAAGAATAATGGCCAGTGAAGTAAACGACCGCCTTCGGCGGATGAGCTCGCGGCCAGGCGCGTGTCAGGTTACGCAGGGAGCGCTTCGGTGAAGCGACCGCATGTTCGGTGTTTCTTCGTATACACAACCTAGAGTGGTTTTGGGGGGTACACAGGTCTCTGCAGCCCCAGATTTACGAGGCGAGCTGGCGGCTCGCTGTTGGAATGTGTTTTTTCGTCAGCGCTCACATTGCCTGGCGGGTCTTAGTGTTTAGAAGAACCCTGCTTTAGGGTCAGGGGTCAGACCGAGGGGGCAACAACCTACCGTGGGAACGAAGAAAGTGCGGGAACCGCGGGGTCGCCAGGACTGACAGTGCGAGAGAGAACTCTAAGGCGGACGGACGCATCGCGACGTCGAAGGATGCGGCGAGACCCTGTCGACGGCCCCACGCCAGGCATCGGACGAAGCTTCCAGTGAGTGTGCGACCGCAAAAAGTGGGCGTGCGGGGCCAGTGAGCCGCGCCCACGGTGTGCCAAGCCACCCGCCGGAATTTCTCCACCTCGGACGGAGGTGGAGAAATTCCGGCGGGTGGCTTCTGTCGAAGCCACCTCTTATTTTAGTTTACCATTTGGACTCTCTTAAACTTAGTATTTTTCGAGTACTGTCTAGGCAACCCCGAGCATGAAATTGTAAACCGTTATACTGTGTGTACCTGTGCTTCTGCCGTTTGATGTCTACGTGATTTTTGCATATTATATAGCGCCTAATTATCTACCCTATCCCTGTCAAATTAAACGTCATTTATATATCCTACACACGCCTCCGTCTCTCTTCATTGGTAAGACTCTCCACCAGAGCGTGGCCCTATCGCTCGGTCAGCGGTCCCCTTCCTTCAAATCGTCACTCGGGAGGCCTACCGCCTTCCTGTGACAACGGCCTAGTGGTGTTTTTTCACAACCCAGAATGAGGATACTTCCACTTCCTCTGATGGTTCAGGCATGCCCAGGCAGCACACAGTATTGAGCCAACATTGGATTTGATGTGGCAAAGGATAGCCCAACAATAGCCATTGGTTTTCCAATAATGGTGATACGTTGGAATTGGCTGGTGAACGTTGGACTGTCAAAGCCAATAGCTTTTTAATATGAGATATACGCTGGCATAAGCTGTCCAGTATTAAACTGTCGAAGCCACTGACTCTCTGATATTGGCTATACGCCAGCATAAGCTATCCAAGATTGAACTGTTGGATGCAATAGATTTCCAGTATAGACGCTTTACACACGCGCCAAATTACAGCCGCCATGGCTGACCTTCTCTTGTCCTACCGAGATGCCGAGCAACTGAAACAGGATTTGACGATCCTCTACAAAGGCTGATGCTTTAGAAAAGGACACAGTTGAATCTAATGTGGCAATAACCTGGCCTGCTATGGTAATGATGAAGTGAAATAAACGAAATAAGAGGAAACAAAAACTGAAGGTCAGTTATGGCGGCGTCCATGCACAGCTGCTGCAAAGCGTCTATATGGCACATACGCCGGCATAATTCGTACAATATTGAACTGTCAGAGCCAATTGCTTTCCAATATTGGATATACGCTGGCCTAAGCTGGTTAATAGACAGTTTTAGTGGATCGTACGCTATAGCTTTGCGTACGCAAAGGAATTACGGCTCGTGAGTGCGCATGCGCAGAACGCAATAGGAGGGCTAGCGTATTGCGTACGCACGCAACGCTGGGGATTTTGCGTTGCTGGCTAGCGGGCCTTGCGGGACGCTCTCGAGAGATCTCGGACCCAACGAGAGCGTCAGTTTCAAGATGGCGGTTGCCTCGACTTGCGCAGCAAGGGCGACATGCTGTTTTCGAAGTTCTGTGTTAGGTGAAATTGCGTGGTGTTCAGCTCGGCGATTCTTTCTGGGACCTACCGCGGTCGAATCAGATCGCCGTGCAGCTGAAGGAGTGCACAGTGAAAATTCGCCACTCGGAATGTGCGTCGACGCTGCGATCTGCTCAACGCTAAGCCTATTCCCACAGTTCATCGCCGACGGACGAACGACTCTAAACGAAATCGCCGAGGTTCTCGCTATGCACTGGACATCAGGGTCATGAATTTCATTCCACGATAGCATTGATAAAAGGTGCCGTTTCAACGGGACGAGTGACGGAGGCTCCGTGACCGAATTTGGCTACGCACTCGTACTTGTAGCCTCTGTACCCCGCAGAAAAGCGCGCTTGACGAGGCAGCTGTGGCTTGGTTTAATTTGAAATAAAATGATTGGAAACTTTTTCTTTTTCAATATTTCTTTCCATGAGCATGGTTGCGCTATAAGCACGCGGAATTCTACGGCTCTAGCAAATTTAACCAAGATCATGCGCGGTGTTCACTCGAAAACGGAACGCACAACTAAATTCGGTCCGAGCAGGTCATTTTTACCGTACGCTATACTATTGCGTATTGCGTACGTAAGATCCAGCGACGCTATACTAAAACTGTCTGATATTGAACTGTCAAAACCTAGAGTTTTCTAATTTTGGTGATGTGCTGCCATAAGCTGGTCAATATTGCACTGCCATAGCCAATGACTCATCACTATTGGTATAAGCTGTCCAGTATTGGACTGTGGGAGCCAATCCCATAAAAAATGGTCTATGGGCGTCTACGGAAAATCCTATGGAGAGCTATCATCGTACATGGCCCTTTACGGTCAGCCATAATATGATATAAGCAACCATAAAACGCGCTATAGGTATTTACAGAATAATCTATGACTTCAAAGCTATAGAATCCCAACCATTCCTATTTCTATAGCTGGCTATAGAATAATATGTGCCTATAAAGCGATAGTCTTGCGACAATTCAATTTCGTTTAGCGAGCTGCAGAAAAATGTACGTCCTTAATGATATAGGTCCTAGACTACTCAGTGTGCTTTAGCCGGCTATAGAGGGGTGTACGTCCCTAAATCTATAAACTAGCGAATATTAAATTTTCTTTAGCCGAATCCATAGTGTTTTATGCCACCAATATAGCGGCGAGATGTTCTGGTGGCGCCCTCCTATGGTTCCCCTTTGTGACGTCATTGCCTTGCGAACAACAAGTTCGATGGTGTTTGCAAATAGCATGGTGGAAGCCTGAAATCATTGCGCTCTCGAAGAAACACTGCCAACACCGTCGAAATTAAATTTCTTTCATTCCTCTTATTTCCGTCGATGGTATATCCTTTCCGACGTCATAGTCAGCTTTTGGGCCAATCGTGGAAGGCCGACCACAGCGACGCTTTCGGTCGCGCACGTCGCCAGTAGGCCTCCAACATTTCAATCTGCTTCAGCCGGCTATAGAGGGATGTATGTCTCTCGAGCTATACACTCGCGACCATCCCATTATTTTAGCCGGCTCAATGGTGTTTCATGTCGCCTAGGCTATAAACCCGCGACCTGTTTTGCACTGCAGAGGCAGGAAAGTGAAAAAGAATCATTCAAGCGCTTGCTCGAGGCGAGAATTTTATTTAGCCAGCTTAATGGGGCGTACGTAGCCGGTGCTTTATAACCGCGATCACAAAAGCGTCCTTAGCTGCCTATAGGACTATTGCGGTTTTTGCTGGCTGCTCTCCCTTCGCATTGCCTTATCAGGGCGTCGAGGTTATCTCAATCATCCGATTTTTAGATTTAATTATATCTGACTCTTCCAGTGTAATTTGTAAGTGTATGTATAGTAGCGTTAATGTCTTGTCTTCAACTGTATCCGTGTCCCGGCCATGTTTGTATTTCTTTCTGCGTGCTGTATTTATTTTCCTGTGCACATTTTGCCGCGCGGCAAATGACCACGCCAAGCCGCCGCGAAGCGAGCCGGAGCCGAAGAGCGCAGATACGTCAATGCGGAGAGCAAGTCGTCTGCTTCTTGCGCAGGGATTGTAGTGACGTTAGAACGACGCGGAAAATCGATTGAAAGGATATTGGGTATGATGTCAGAACGCCGAGCGCTTATTGGCTGATTGAAAAAAAAAATAGTAGGTAGACCTCGATGCTAGTTGCCTCGAGGTCTACCCACTATTTTTCCGCATGGGCACTTTTCTTCCTTTCTCATCAACCATAGAGAACTAACCGTGAGAGCTAACATATCCATTGCGAAGCGAGCGTCAACTTAACTTCCCCAGAAATGTACAGAAGGGTCACATAACCCGCCCTTCCTCGACGTCACCTCGCAAACCTTCATCAAATCCATGGCACATCAGGGACCTTTCTCATGAACGCACGCCACTAACCGAACTCGTGAACTCGCTGAACTTACAAACTTAATCCACTCGCCGAACTCCTGCACTCACCGACCTCATAAACTTACGCGACCTAACCGAACTCATGAAATTACTGAACTCATGAAGCCACTGAACTATAGTGAACTCACCGAACTCGCACCTCTCACTCACCCTCACCTCAAGCGTGATCGGTTAGGGTGAGTAAGTGCACTCATGGGTGACTTTTCGCGAGCCATGGGAAGCAGAGGTACAAAATATCCTTATGGAGGGAAGGGGGGAGGGGGGGGGGCAATTTTAGTGGTGGTTGCTGCGCGTTGAAACAAATGTCATTACAAACAGTTATTCAAGGACACTGAATATAACTGACAGGACAAGTACACCGGGGAATTCTTTCAGTTGGCGCACGGTGAGCTTCCTACGAATTCGATAACACTTCGGTCTCTCGTAAGCTTCGAGGTGCACGAGCCGCCGAAACACGAAGGAAGAGAACGAGCGTGTGCTGGGGCCCGGCTATCCGAAATTGATGCTATGCGCCTGATATTCTGTCAAAGACATCAGACCACTTAAACATACTCAAACAACATGTGCACAAAACGTATCTTGAGGGTATTTCAAATAAATATGTCAGTTGAGGCAAAAGTAAGCACGTGAATGAGCATTGTAAAAAGAATGAGCGGTGTACTGTCTAACGAGACAAATGAGCGGCAGCAGAAGTGAGGTGCCCGTAACGCGTCTCCGACTGGCGCGTTTAGCGTCTTATTCCGCCCATACATTGAAAGTGGTCCCAATATATGACGTCACAAAAGCCGGAGTGTCATTCTGCCGTGCGGTACGATCCTGGCGGCTGGGTGTAGAATTTTCAGAAAAAGGCACGAGCGAACGCGAGTGTCGCTGCTGCCGCTACGGCGTCCCATCTCCCAACTGCCGAAGCTTCCGTGGACTGTAAAGCTGGGAAGCGAGGTGCAGCACATAACAGGGGTCTGCCACGCCCACCACAACTGCTTTGACAGCGCCAGGATCGAGGCCCGGGACAGCGTGACACTTTTGTGACATCATCAGACGGAAATCGAGGAACCACGTTTTAGGATGCGGTAAAAAAACACACCAATCGAAGACGCGTTCCGGGCAGCGTAGCAGAAGCAGAAGCAACCAGATTCGCCAGCTGCCGGTGAGATCTGGCGGCACCACATCCCTCTCTCTTCCTTTTTCGGTCACTGTCTACGCGTTCTATTTAACAGTTGCACGCATTGTACATCCAAGATCTGTACAAGTTTAAAAGTCGGCCCAACCGTCTGTTGGCCCTCACCTTGGCGCTTGTGGTCCGTCAAAGGATCCCAGGCTGATGCTCTCGTTAAACTTCGTGCAACCAGTCGTCGACGTGGGTAAGAAGTTGTTGTGTTTGGGGTGCAGGGATGAGCCCACTGTGAACCATATGGATACCGCGATGCCAGTGATCATGCCAGCCAGCACCCCCTGGATGAAGCCAGAAGTGTGTTATGACACTGCGAGTGATGGTGCTGGTGCTTGACACTAACGCGAAATACAGTCGGCACCAAAATATATTTTCACGAGCGAACGATTGCGGGGCCGGCGAAAGGTCGACACGTAGCGCTGGAGTCAGTCCAACATTAAAGCAAACATAGCTGGGACAAGATTGCCCTGCGGGTTCCATCTTTGCAGCACGGGGGAGCTTGGTAGTGTGGCGCCGTTTGCAAAGCGCGCTTTCAAACCACCACCTTTCTGCTTCGAACTTGCGCCGGTCACGCAAGACTGTGCGCGAGTCTTTTCCTCCCTTGCTCGCAGAGAACAGGGATATCTTTTTTTTTTATTATTATCGTTCGCTTCTTTAACGTTATTGACGCCCGCCAAGCTGGGAAATATTATAAATGACAGTAGCTATCAGCAAAAAGCTTTGCAAATGATAACTCTCCGGCAAACACCCCTAGATTTAAAAGTGGAAACGGCCCAGCCATTCTCGCTCTCGGTGTACTCGTGACGACGCAGCGCCGCGTTCGGCGATTTCATCGTTCCTGCCGACAATCACTTAAGCAATTTTTTTTTCGGTGCCGATTGCTTATTTATCTGAATTATGTTTGGAGACTAGAAATTATTAATGTAACGTAGCGCAATATCCCCAAAGATGCCTCACCCCCGAAAGCTGGCACACCCCTATTTTTGGCACTATTTTCTATGTCTTCAGAAACACCGAAAGCTAGCCCACTTCCAGGAATTGCAGGGCCCTGGCCAAAGGTGAACTTGGAAAAACTCTGTTTGTGTTACTTAACCACAGCGGAAGATAAGCCAAAAATCGCTGAAAGGACAGTAATCTTTGGTTCATGGCCCCTTCCTGCGATCACAAGCTTCGATAGTCACAAAATCTTAAACTTGCAAAATTTCCACCATTTTTTTTTTTTTGGGGGGGGGGGAATGAAAATTAGTTTACAGCTTATTTTCGTCCAATTTTCTATCGATATTAGGTGGCCCGTTTCTCTGGATATTACGGTGTGCGTTGTGACTACAGCGCGGCTGAAATCAAACTGCATTGCGGGTCCCGAACCCAAAAATGTTGTTTGCCAGGTGTATGACGTCGCCGGTGACGTTTTGCAGCTTCGGCTTTTCCCGAACGCTCGGAGTTAAATATTTTTCAACTCTCCGGGTCGCGCCTCTATGGTGCCTGGAACGCAACTCCGAATGGTGTGTTTACCCATAGCCTCCTCTACACTGACAATGCCTGGCAGATCGCCATGAGACGCCGCCGCCGAAAGTGAAAAAGTAGAGAGGCAGACAACGGATGAGAGGAGAAGCATGTAATGAGCGCCCCGCTGCGGCGAGACGCCGAATCACACTTGTCCTGAGCGATGGGATGTCCGCTCGTGCTCCTCGCGTTCTTTGCGCTACCGCTTCTTTTCTTGGCGGGTTTGAAAACCATGTTTCGGGTCCTTGCCGCAGCTAAAGCTGTGCGTTGACTACAGGCTCCCCGAGAAATACTCTGTGCCACCAGATCCTCTCGCTCCAAATCTGCGACCGGGCGCTCTATGGCTCCATCGTCAAACTGACAGGCTTTGTGAGTATAAAGGAGGCTACGGTTTACCACGTTCGAAAAAGTGGTCCTTCAAAAAGTGGTCCTGATGACGTCGTAGATGTGTCACGTCGTTAGGTGTGCACTAGAATGGTGAGGCGTGTCGCCCGGCGGCCGTGAGTGTGTCGCGATGTGCAATAAGGCCGGCGAGGGCGCTGTAGGTCAGAGCGTGGCCATCCGACGCCGGACAGAAGCTAAGCGGTCACAGCAGGGATGCTTTATTCGCCGTGAAATGGTCGTATACTTCCTTTGTTTTTGTCTGTTCAGTTTTTAGAAATATTAAGTTCCATCCTGTCTCACATCCCTGTGAAAAAGCGTGACTTGCACGAGCGGCATAAGCTCATATTCAAAGCGCAAATGCCGTTTGGGAGCAATGAATTGTATACATAGTCGCACTTCTTTAGATTTTTTTTTGTTTCGTTTTGCTGGTATAGCATAATGATCGTCTAGCTCATCCTATATGCCAGCATTAAGAAAGCGAAATCTGGGAATGATACGATATGCGATGCGTTCTTTTCCACTTTAGTTTCAAAACTTTTTTATTTTTTGACAGCTGTACTTTCCAAAGACGTTGCCATGCCGACAATCATCGCGTTCATTCAGGCTTAGGAACGATCAGAATCGAAAGACTATCTAAAAAATGCGGTGAGGTCATTGCTCATGCTTTGCGCTTTAAGTGAGGTAAGGCAAAGCGAAAGCCTCCTGCACCATTCGTTGCTGACTAACGCGCCCGGTATTGCAGCTACAACGACATATTAGTTCCAAAGCGAGCGGCGCTCACTCACCGGGGCACCGCCGTGTTTCCCCGCACCCCTACCGAGCCAGTCACGTGATTTAAAAATCCCTCTCCTAGGTACTGCGGCTAACTTTAGCCGCGGTTAGCGCTTCAAGCAAACGGGCCCTGGTGTCAATGCATCCTTTTGTGTAGCAGGGATTAATAAAACCGACCTTTTTTTACTTTTGGATTATCGGCCAAAGCTTATAGATCAGAAAATGTCTGAATTGGTTTCGTATAGTGAGTGTGCATCATATAAAAATAAACACTCGTGACTGGCAAGATGAATGGAGTAACTTCAACTGCTGTCTTTATTGAAGAGCAATCTCACTTGGAGAAATTTGTTTTCTGTGATATGTCACACAGGTTTCACGTTCTTCTCAGACTTTAGACGTTCTCGCCGGTGAAAAAGCGGCGAATCTCCGACAGACGCAGGAAAGATAAAGCAGCCATTGCTTTGACTAGCAAACATAAAGCAGACGAGGTTAACTGCGCGAACCGCGCCAACCCGCCGATGCCGTTAAAGAGTGAGGAGTCTCGCCGCACACGAAAGGGGGGGAAAAGTATTTGGGAGCGAACTTGCGGACACTAACCACTCTCACCTCTCGGTTCTTAGCAAACAAACCTCGGCGCCTCGGGACACCTCGCCAGTGAGTCCTTTGACCAGTTGTTAGATAAAAACAACGTACCGCTCGAGTTATTTCGTCTGCCCTCTCTGAAAGGCGAAGTCGAGCTCGCTCGTAAAGACCTGCACTTCCGAAAGTCGCAGGAAAGGTAAGACAGACGCAGACGACGTTACAAAGGAGCAGACGACGCTCAGATAGGGGGTCGCGATCAGCCAATCAGGGCTCGGCGTTCTGATGTCACCGCTACCCCCTGCGCAAGAAGCAGACGAACTTGCCCTCCGCATACTTTTTGCAAGTGGTACCACTAGGAAAAATGTTCACTTGGGGCGTGACACCCCGTCTTCCATAACACCTTTGGATGCCACTTGTGGACCGCTTTTGATGTAAGAGTGAAATAGAACGCTACGCACACCAATCGGGGACGCGTTCCAGACACCGTACCTCAGTGGTGCCCGGTTTCTTCCATAGGAGGGGCCGCTCTATACTCCTTATCGAAAACCGTAAAGTGACAAAAGGAGGCTTTCAGGGACCCTCCAACGATATTTGAGCTTTTGTCCTTTTCTTCTGCCTTTTTTTATGTTATACCCCATTCGTAGTTCGGGCCACTCGGGGAACCAGATAGTAGCAACAAAATGGTGGCGCATCATACTTTCATTCGATTGGGCAACACCACCGCAACGTCTAGCGTCGTACATTATGTCGCGCATAAATACAAAAAGGCTTAAACTCTACTTGCGACGTAATTTTGTCGGATCAGTGGAAATATTAAAATCTAAAGCGTCTCAGAAAAAAAAAAAGAAAAAGATTTCTGCAGACGGCTGGGACGTTTAACATGCTTTTCGGTAATCTTAGCTGCCCGATTGCTCTCTTCAATAAAAAAAAAAAAAAAGAGAGAAACATCTCGTAATGACGTTTCTTGAAACAGACAAGCCTGCATTCAATTGACTGTGCACTCGAATTGCCCGTGCTGTACAGAGTGCAACACATTTTGTACAAAACGCTGTTCCCGATTTTGTTTAAGCGTTCCCTCAAAGCCGAGAGGCCATATCCTCAAATATTTTAGTGTACCCAAATGACCTCACGTGCGTCACCATATTGAGCGGTAGACTGGATTTTGGATACTAATGCAAGTGATAAAAAAAAAAAAAAAAAACTATAATCGCGTTTGCTCTGTGCCGCGGAGTCAGCTTTTGTGCTCTCGAACACCCACGCGGGAGAAATTATTCACCTTCTTTTTGCAGCAGGGAAAGAAAAAGCCCAGAAGGAAGACGCTGAAGAGGGGTCCCGCCATGGCACCGACGAGACTGTTGCCGGCCTGTAGGAAAATCCGATATAATGTATGTTACCGAATTCTCTGGCGATGACGGAACGATGCTGGGTAGCCTGAAGCGAGGACAATAGTAAATTTTAGTAGATGCGAAAACAAGGCCCAGCGGGCGCCTGCTCATTCCATGTTTTCAAGTGACGGCACGAGGTCCCTCTAGCAAAGCGAAGCTCTATACTCCGTTCACCATTACGCTGAGACTAGAAGCTCTGCCTTCTGCGCGTGCTTTCTGCCCTTGCTAACGCAAGTGTGCACGCGCAGGCACGCGCAACCAAAACACTAGGGAAGGCAGCGAGCTCATGCTGAAGAGTTTCAGCTTAGGTTCAGACAATTTAGTTTGACTGCGTTGCGGCTGCGAGATACCAGGACATCCCTGCTGCTTATATCGCGTGTCAAGATGATTTCTTGAATTGGATTCCACGCTTCGTACGAAGCACAGATGTCCCGGTAACTCGCTTTTAGTTTTTGACGCAACGCAGTCAAACGTGCTCAAACGCAAGTGTCTGAACCGACCTTAAGGGTGAACGGAGTAGAGTTTAGGTCTACTAAAAGTTTCTATTTTGTATGCTAAAGTTGGTGTTATTGGGTAACACAAACACACATACACACGCACACACGCAAGCACACACGCGCGCACAGATGCAAACACACGCGCGCACGAACACACACGCACATACACATAAAACTTAGAGCAACTAAATAAGCTACGCTCAGAGTACCGTGTTCTTAGAGTATCGGCACTCCGTTCCCTGATTTGCTAGTGGGCGCCGCCATCTTGGTGCGTGATGCAGAGCAGACGCAACTCTCGATCGTCACAATTCAAAGATGCGACTTCCGGAGCTTCAGATATGGTGTCAGGAAGCTCAAGTGGTATTGGTTTGCTCCTTCGCGAACTGTTTTAACATTTCTGGAGGACGGGTAAGCATTTCCTGCTATTTCAATATGAGCTTCAGATAACTGGCGACCATGTTTTTAAGCACCAAGATGGCTGAAGTGCCGTTACTCTGAAGCGTAGCTTATTTTGTGGCTCTAATAAGACCTATCCACAGATTTACGTCTAAGCGCGATGTGTTTAGCTGCTGCAGGCGGATGCCGAGCCTTGCGAACTGCGTTTGAGCCAAGCTTGCACACTTAAATGCGTTGACAGGCAGTCGACCGCAGTCAAGAGCAAATAAGAACGCACTATCGTCGCTTGCCGGGCCCATTAATTGTAAACAAAATTTACGGCCACACAGTAGCGCCCGGTGAGGCCAGTGCCCGAAATCCTATCCCACAGCGATAAAAATAAATGGACAATAATATTCTCACTTGCAGGCTTCCTGAAAAGAGGGGCTGAGTATAAAACTAGGTTTTTGCTTTTTACAGCACTCTTGGCATCGGTGTGGTTCTTGGAGCTTCGCGACTATGCATTTCTGTCCTTCTTGCACTACGATATGTGCGAAGGTTCGTAAAAAAAAACAAAAAAAAAAAAAAAAGAACAGAAAAGAAAAAAAAAAACGGAGCGTTGGAAACAGCGCAGCCCCCTACTGTGTCATGGCGTCAGCATAAACATACATAGCGCCCCCTATGAAACAGAGCAGACACGGCCGATCTTGGAACGACCCCGCTGGTTTTCGTGACTTCTGTTCACCTTGTACCATCACTGCCTTGGAAAAACCTGCTGGCCCCTGTCCCCCCTATTCCAAACAAGCAGAAGGAAGATCCTTTCTCCGAACCAGATGCGCGTCGTTCATAGAGTTATTATAATGTACGCTAGAGGTTCAACTGGCGATAGTTTACTGTTGCAGATAGACCCCGTAACTCATGACGCCACAACATTGCGCTTTGCTTCGAACAACCTGTTGCTAGGGCCCTTTTAATGACTTTTCGAATCGTAGTATCCAATTGGACTTGTTCTGCTTTCAGGAGATTCATGTAGGGAGCTACGTAGACTAGAGGAATACGGCGAAGGCTTCCACACGGCGAAAGGTGTCTGCTTCCCTTATCCCCCTATATCTAGTGGTTAGTCTCCAAAACATGTGGCCTAGTATGTCCAAGTGTTGCTTGAGTAGGTTGATTTGATGAGTCTATTTGCTGTTTGCTTGTATATAGAGGCCCAGGATCCAGACTGGATTGTCTGCCGGTATATTCTTTGGCCTACGATGGTGACGTAGACTTGTTGGACTGTGGGGTCTTGAAAGTTTTATCTCTTTATAATGAGTAGTTCTGTTTTAGGGGTGCTCATATGAGGACCATCGTGTGCAGATGTTTGGTAATAATGTCCGCAGTTTCTTGAAGTGTATCTTGAAGCTTGCCCAGGGCGTCCGGTTTGGGGGTCTATAAGGCAATATCGCCTGCGTAGAAGGCGACCTTGAGATTTGGGTTGCGTTGTAGTTTCTGCGGTAGGTAGAGCGCCCCTGTCACCGATCTGGAGGATGTCCGACTCCAAGTCACTTATCTTGATTTGTGCTGTGCGTCCGAATAATGAGCGAATGTAGTTGTATGCGCGCACACCCCAGTCAGTGCTATTGAGGGTAGAGAAGATTCCACAGTGAAGCACGTTATCATAGTCTACCTTGAGGCCCATTGCCAATATACTTACGGGCGTGTTGCGTGTGATCTCCTTGAATATGTCATTTTTTAGTCGGAGGATGACGTCTTGAGTGCTAACGTGTCGGCGGAAGCAAAACATGTTGTGTGGGACTTGCCCCGTCTCCTCAAGGAAGTTTTGGAGTCGGCCTTTGATAACGTTTTCCAATAACGTACCCACGCAGAAGGTGGGAGAGATGAGTCCGAGGCTTTCGATGGTGAGTTGTTTGCCTGGTTTCTGGATGAATACCACTGTTGCGCGTGTCCGTTCTTGATGGATGGAAACTTGTTCCTAGGCTTGGCTCACGTGGTTAATGGGTGTGTAGGGACCAAGTGTAGGCGCTACACATTTATTTACACTATTTACACTTTACAATATCTAACGCTATTAGGGGCGAAATGTTTCGGTGGCGCCCTCGTTCGGTTACCTTTCGTGACGTCATTACCTTGTGAACAACAAGTTCGATAGTGTTTGTAATGGGCATGGTGAAAGCCTGAAATCGTAGCGCTCTCAAAGCAACACTGCCAACACAGCCAAAATTGAAGTTCTTACATTCCTCTTATTTACGTCGATGAGAGATCCTTTGCTAATGTCATAGTCAGTATTCGACCAATTGTGGTGGGCCGACCACAGCGACGCTTTCGATCGCTCACGTCGCCAATGAGGGATATCTTCGGTATCCACCGAGATCGTCGGCCGTGCTGCACGCTCAGTAGAGTGTCGCGCGCTACCCAACCTTGCGCTCCTCTTCTATTCTTGGTGCTCGGCACCTACAAGTGAGTCGAGGCCGGCATCCTTCAAGTTCACCAGAACCTTTACGTTATACAAAACTTGAAAGTATAAAACAGAGAGGACGAGGACGGGAACAGGACATCTTTCCTGTTCCCGTCCTCGTCCTCTCTGTTTTATACTTTCAAGTTTTGTATCTATTAACCAACACGCTCGTTTTCAATTGTAAGCTTTACGTTATGAAGTCATCTCCTGGTGCGCTGTTATTAGTCGATGCAAGGGCGTCTTTGAGTTCATGCATGAAGATCGGCTCATCCAGTGTAGCTTTGGGACGGCCGGTGCAGTCTGGGTGTGATGTCTTAGATGTGGGACTTTTGCATCGGAGGTAGTGTGTGGCCAAAATGTCCATAATTTGTTGGTGGTGCCCTGTAGGCATTGATAGTGCGGGCGATCCCCTTTCTGGCCTCCGATTTTTTTTTGGTAGGGTCAATCACCTGGCGAAGAAAATTCCATGTTTGATTGAAGGATAAGCGGCCACTAACCTCGTTGCGTATCTTAAGCCAGTTTCTCTTGGCCAGGTCTTTGGCGTAAGCAGTAGCTCTGGCGTTGAGTTCTGCCATGCGTTTCTGTAGTTTCTTGTTGCGTCTTTGTCGTTTCCATCTCTTGGTCAGCTGTCGGTGGGCTTCCCATAGGCCAAGAAGATGGTTGTCAATGTAGGAGTGGTAAGTTCACTTGTGTCGCCGGTGACGTCTTTTTTTAGCTGGGTTGCACAACCATTGTAGTGTAGGTACGATTGTGAAGTGGTAATCCGGGCTTTTCGTAATTTGTCCTAGTCTGTGGTACGTCCTTTGGCGATGATTGCTTTGTATTGGGTCCCTGTGGTTGCAACTTTGATGATATTGTCGTCTGATCCGAGATTTTCGGCCAGGAATCGACAGGTGATCTTGAGTTTGGACGGCTCAGCCACAAAAGCAAGGTCAAGGCATGTATCTCGTGCTGTGCTTGATCCTTGTCTGGTTGGTGTGTCAAGGTCGTTGAGAAGTGAGAAATATTTGTCGATTTGAAGCCTAACGATTTCGTTGCCCCGGGGTAAATTCCAATGGTAGCCCCATGCCTGGTGTGCGGCGTTGAAGTCGCCTACGATGAGAAGTGCGAAGTCTAGTGGCTGTGGCTAGTTGAATTTATTCGGTGATTGTGGCATCCAGGTAAGGTATATTCGGCTTGGGTCGACAATAACAGTTCCTCATGTTTAATTACTGTTGCCAAGACGCTCGTTTTGTACTTAACTTAACTGAAGAGACCTCCTTGCTCCTTCTTGATTGACTTGGGGTGGACTTAGATGAGGGTGTGTTCGAGGCCCCTCTGGGCTGTGCAATGGTGGGTAGCTGCAACGTTGGTCTTTGACCAGGGTGGCTGTGGTCTTTCCCGTAGGGTCTTCATACGAGATAAAACCAGGTAGCTTGGTCTTTCCATGGGGGTCTTCCAGCATGATGATGTCTGGTATAATTGTAGACTGTTTGTTGGTAGTATTGCAGCCGGCTCCCCTTTTTTGTTGGAGAAGCTCCTGCAATTTTATTGCCATACGATTGTCTTCTTCAGCCTTCTGTCCTTTATGGTTCTACGGAGCGGCCTAAGTTGAGGGGTTAATCTTGAATTTGAAGGAGGCGTTGGATGGCTGATGTTGCAGTTGTTAATGCTGCGTTTGTTGTTAAATTGGCTGTTGAAATTCTCGCATCTGCTTTTGCATTTGTGATAAGGGGGGAGTGGTCTGCTGGGCATAAAATGCAGATTAAAAAGGGGATTTCTCGGTCTCATCGGTCTCCACCTCTTTGTCCTTGGTTTACTAGGTTAGATGTGCACAATGGATTTTTCGTTTTGGCGATTCATCCGTCTCGACAGGAAGAGAGGCAGGGGCTGGTGAGGATAGGGCTTGTCGGTCTTGATTAAGGACTTGGATAGTTGCAGTGACGGTGGGTGTAGCCTT
The DNA here is from genome assembly GCF_016920785.2 of Ixodes scapularis. Taxonomy (NCBI): domain Eukaryota; kingdom Metazoa; phylum Arthropoda; class Arachnida; order Ixodida; family Ixodidae; genus Ixodes; species Ixodes scapularis. The sequence continues at coordinate 163,911,182 of NW_024609857.1, forward strand.
CGCCGTGTTGGAAATTCTTGTTGCAGAATTTGAATCAGAGTCTTGAGCTCGTTGTTTTCCTTAAGAAGTTACTCCACCCTAGCTGAACGGGTTGGATTGGGGCTTGAGTAGGGTGAGCCAGAGGAGAGCTTGGGCCAGGTGACCTGCGGTCTATGCGTGGAGCGGCTACGGCTTCTGGCCACGACTACAGTTCCTGGGCGCAGAGTTTTGCCTTCACTTTGATTTCACTTCTTTGCCGGTTTCTGCTCCTTTCACGAGGGAGGGAGTCTTCGGGTTTGGTTGGCCTGGGTCGATGTCTGTGACGACACTTCTTGCTTTCCGTTAGATGTGCTTACCCGCATACTGCGCATCTCAGTTCAAAACATTAGTCTGGGGAGTAGAGTTGGCCACAGCGATCGCACATGGGAGTTTCGGAGATGGGGCATACATCCGTCCTGTGCTTGGTGCTTCGGCATCTGCTGCAGTAAAGTGCAGATTTCATGAAGTGGTAGCAGCGGAGTTGTATTTGCCCATTTTTCGGGTTCGGTTAATGTTGAGCCGCCAGCTGCTCAACATTGACCGATGACGCAACGAAGGGACTCACCAGCACAGCCGTATTCTGATGCCAAGATGAGCGACATCAGTATAACCGCCGAAACCAACCGGCGTCAATGAAAACCGAAGTATGAAGCACAACGAATCGACGACCCATCTGCTATCCCTGTGGTAAAGCAGACCGCGTTTACCATCGATGCCCCTACCTACAACTGGTTCTGCGCGGGTTTTACACCAACAGCCCTCGCCCAAGGGACGGCAAACGCCGTCGCGACATTGAGGAGTACCTGCGACGTTCGCTTTCCTCGCGACGTTCCTCCGCCGTGAATCCCGCTCATCATCGCTTATACGTTCAGCGTCTCTATCGCCACGACCGCGCTGAGAGAACCTGTCTCTCCTGCGTCGCCGGGAAAACTAACTGCAGCAACGCTTGAAGATGGCGTTTCCGAAGACGACCGAAGTAAAGAGCCTCCAAGAACGCCGGAGCGCTCCCACTCTCCCGAAGCTACACATCACAACGATGCTCCTGCAAAGGTTCCCTACAACCTAAACGTTAATATCGACGGCTACGACGCATTGGCAATTGGGGACACCAGAGCAGACTACTCAGTCTTGAGTGGAAGGCTTTTTCGCCGTTTTCGCAAAGTGACGACCCGTGGGATGAACCTCAAATGCAAACCGCCTGAGGCACCTCATTACACCAGTCAGAAGAGGCACTGCTCGTGTCGAGATTCGCTTTGAGACGTGTCCTGTGAAATTCGTCCTTCTGCAAGACTGTGCTAGGAACGTTATCCTAAAAATAGAATTTCTCTGCGAGTATGGCGCCATCATCGACCTCGAGGAAAACCAGTTGACGCTGCAAAAGCCTGTTCTTACGCCGGTGCAGCCCAACAGGGCGTTAGTCGCGATCCGAGTTATTGCCCATCATGAGAAACTGCCGCCGCAATCGAATGTTTTTGTTCCTATCATGACCGACGCAACCATGCGCGGTGAAGGAAGGCGGCGCCTAACTGCTCCTTGAAAAAGGAATGGGCGTGCTACGAGGCGTAACGGATCTCCAAGAAGGACGTATAACTGTTCTCGTGACAAACTTTCGAGAGGAACTGCAGCACCCAACGAATGATACCACTGTGGGACACATCGAGGAGCTTAAAATGCCAGCCGTGGTCACCGCAATCTCGGAGGAAACCTCGTCTTCAGCACGAGAGCACGTCGCCGCCACAGCTCGACATCGACACCAAGCTCCCAGCTCCAAGCAGCCGACGACTTGTTGATCTCCCCGCTGAATACAGTGACTGTTTTGCAAAGTTGTTGAAAGTTCGCCAAAGACCAGTGCCGAAGCACTGCATCGTTACCGACGGCGACTTGCACCCCGTTTACCCGTCACCATATTGTGTCTCTTTAAAAGAGATGGAAGTCATCCAAGAACAAATTCAGTAAATGCTCGACAATGACATCATCTAGTCGACAAGCAATTCATGGGCTTTACCAGTCGTGCTTGTAAAAGAGAAACACGGAACCCTGGGGTTCCTTGTGGACTATCGCCGACTCAATGCTGTGATAAAGAAAGACGTCTACTCGCATCCCCGCATTGACGATACCCGCATCCCCGAATCCCCGCATCGACGATAGACGTTTGCGGTATTCCCGATACTTTTTGTCAATGGACTTGTAGCGTGGCTACTGGCAGACCAAAGTTGACGAACATGACCAGGAAAAAACTGTTTTCGTCACGCCCGACAAACTGTACGAATTTAAAGTGACGCCCTTTTGTTTATGCACAGGGGCGGCGACCTTCCAGCGTGTCATGGACACCGTGCTAGCAGGCTTAAAATCTCAGAGCTGTCTTTTCTACCTTGACGGCGTTGGGGTGTTCGCCAGCAACTTCGACAAACACTTACCACGACTCTGTGCCGTACCTCAATCCATTAAGGTCGCTGGACTAGCTTTCGAACCAACAAAATGTCGGTTCGCTTATGGTGCTCAAGTTCCTAAGCCACACCGTGAGCAGAAAGTGTTTTCGTCCTGACCCCGAGAAGACGCGCGCCGCAGCCGCATCTTCCCTGCCGTCGGGCAAGAAGGCCGCAAGAAGATTACTAGGCCCCTGTGCCTACTATAGGCGCTTCGTTCGAGATTTTGCGATGCTTTCTGCGCCACTGAAATACCTTACAAAAGGCGCCGTAAAGTTTCAGTGGACAGAAAAGAACCAGCGTGTGTTCGACCAGCTTAGACAAAAGCTTCAAGCGGCTCCCCCCTTGACCATTTCGACAAGCATGCACAAACAGAAATTCACACTGACGCAATTAACACGGGGTTTGGCACAGTGCTGGTCGAAATAGAGGAGAGAACAGAGCGGGTAATCGCCTATGCAAGCAGGACACTATCCAATGCGGAGGGTAATTACTCAAAGGCGGAAAACGAATGCCTGACCGTATTTTGAGCCCTCACAAAGTTTCGCCCGTACTTGTACGGAAGTTCGCTTAACTGGTAACAGACCACCACTCGCTCTGCTGGCTCGCGAATCTGAAGGACCCCTCAGTACGCCTCGCCCGGTGGAGTCTAGGACTGCAGGAGCCTGACTGATACATTCTTCCCGATAAAGACACGCGTTTATTTACAAGTCTAAACTGATGGTCCGCCACCCCATACAAAAATGGTCTATGGTCGTCTATGGAAAATTATATGGCAGGCTATCACCCCCCATGGCCCTCTATGGTCGGCCATAGAAATCCATAAAGACAGCTACAGCGAGCTATAAAAAATTCTATGGCTCTGTGTCTAAAGACTAAGAACCAATCAATTTTCTTTACCCTATAGAAAATTTTTTGGTCGCAAGTCTGAAGACTGTGAACCAATAAATTGTCTTTAACCGTCTAAAGAAAATTTTATGGCCTTCAGTCTAAAGACTGGGAATTAATAAAATGTCTTTAGGCGCCTGTGGAAAATTATATGGCCCCATGTCTAAAGACAAAGAACCAATAAATGTTCTTTACCCGCCTATAGAAAATTCTTTGGCCCCGAGTTTAAAGACTGGAAACCGTAAATTGTCTTTACCCGACAATAAAAAAATTTATGGCCCCGAGTCTAAAGACTAAGAGCCAATAAATTTTCTTTCCACGCCCATAGAAAATCACTACCGGCGCTTACTTTTTTTAGTAAAAACACTCCACGTTAGAAAATTAAATCAATACTAACTTTATGTAATGCCGGTGACAAACCATGACCCAAGATATGTTCTCTGCTGTTATAACGAGTGCCGAAAACCAGTAATATTGTTTGTTTGAAAAATCCGTTGAAATGCTTGTGCAACAATTAGAATTAATTATTACCCCCCAAAAGTGAAAATAAATTACACTGGCGCCGAACACTGCAATCAAGCAATAGCTTGATTGCAATCTTCAGCACCAGTGTACTGCGTGTCATCACTGCATTGTCAACGTGATTCATCAAACTTATTAAAAAGATAATTAATACATTTTACTTAATTAGCCTAATGATCTACATTTGTTTTTTTCAGGGTGTTGAATTAAGAGATGGGGGCTATTTCAAGAGACAATTCAAATAATGTATTATGTACGAGTAATATTTGTTCCGCCACTCCGCGTTTTTGCGACAAATGATGGGTCACCGGCAAAGTCGGATTCAAAAATTAGACTGCCATATATACAGCTAGTGCGAGCATAACATATGCTCGCACTAGAGAGGGTGTCGCTGTGCAATTGCGGTTGTGTGGGGTAGTGTTCTCCTTGTGTTCTGTGTATTCTGTGTGTTCAGAGATATGTATATCTACCAAGTCTTTAGCCAACCATCAGACAAGCTAAAAAGCGCTATGGCTGGACAACGATAGGGTCATAGACAAAGCTAAAGAGGCCCATAAAGGCGACCATAAAAAATCCTAAAGACAGTCATAGAAAATTGTTTAGCTAATTGGGCCAAATAGCTAAATAGACTATAAAAACATTTTCTATAGACGACCATAGGACATTTTTGTATGGAAGTTGGTCATGGCGTCGGTAGGAATGTTCGTTTTCTGAGCGCGCGATGGAAGCTCGTTTTCGACTTTCTCTTCCTCTTTGCTTAGCGATGCATATCATGTTCCGCCTTCTTTGTTAATGTTTAACACAAAGTACTTCAAATGTGCTGGCTGTTTGATATTGCGACCGCATCTAGTTCTAGTTCTGGGGCCGATGTCTGCCTGGGCGTCCGTAGTGCTGTCCATGGAGGCTCCGTGGCCTTCCTGTGCTTCCAGTGGTTTTACCGCTGATACTTCGTTCGGGTAGGCTATGAACGGAGATGTTTCCACGTCCACAGCTTCTGCGTTCTCTCGTGGGTGGCGAATGTGTTCCACTGGTCGACGCTGAAGCTTTGAGTCCGCTGTCTTTGTTTGGAATGAGCGAATCCCCATAGGTTTCACTATTACTACTGGAATCCATGCCGGATTTACACTAAAGTTTCCTATATAGACGGTTTGTCCTGTAGCAAAATCTTCCGTCACTCCATCTGTAGGAACTTCTCGATCTTCGTTTCCAGTTGCCCATTGCTTTATGAAATCGAGGGGTGTGAAAATTTGTCGACCTAACATTGCCTCGGCGGGTGTCTTTCCCGTGGCAGAACAGATTGTCGTATGTTGCCGGAACAAGAACCTGGCAATCCTGCACTGCACTGTTCCCTCCGGAAACTTCAAAAGAGCTTTCTTTGTTTCGCCCACTATCCGTACTGATTGACCGTTAGTTGCCGGGTGACATGGCGCGCTTGTATAGTGTTTGATGCCGTTGTTTAAAATAAAAACTCGTTAGTTTCGCTTGAAACTAAATTTGGTGCGTTGTCAGAGATGAGGATCCTCGATACTCCAAAAGTTGCCATTACAGTGCGCAAACCATCGATGATGCGCGCGGACGTTATAGATTGCATCGGCTTGACTTCCAGCCACTTAGAGTACGCGTCGACGACGATCAGATACGAAACTCCTTCAATTTGTCCGGCGAAGTCAATGTGAATGGTTTCCCAGGGTCGGGTAGCAGATGACCAGTCAGGTGCTGGTACTGTCGGCCTGGAGCGATGATGTCGTTGACAAGTCGGTCACGCAGCTGCGGTGGCTCTGATGTCTGCGTTCAGTCTCGGCCACCAGAAATGGCTTCGGGCAGTGCTCTTCATAGCAACAATACCTGGATGATTGGCGTTCAGCGTTTTCAGAGCTTGCTCGTGAGCCGCTCGCGGAATAACTACACGTGCGGCCCAAGTTACGCAGCCATTGTGTGTTGCCAACTCGTGTTCCCGACGCTTGTATGGAGTGAACTCGTCCCCGGTCCAGTTTGAGGTGGTACTGCCTTGTAAACCTTGGCAGATAGTCGACAAAGTCGGGTCCTTTTTGGTTAGGCGTGCTATGTGTTGACCTGTCAGTAGTGGACACTCTCTAGCTTTCAGGAGAAGTATATCCCCTGGAGGTGCAGCTTCGTCCTTCTTGCTTGGCAACGGCAAAGGCTGAGTGCGTTAAAACTGCAAGTTGGGCTATTTGGTACTTATGCATGGTGGAAAGTATGCCTAAAAACACGGACAAAGAAAGAAGCACACAGGACGAGGCACACAAAACGAGGAGCACACAGGCGAGGCGTACGCCTCGTCCTGTGTGCTTCTTTCTTTGTCCGTGTTTTTAGGCGTATTTTCCGCCATGCATGAGTGCGTTTGCATTTTGATGTGACTTCCCTTGCCGGTAGCGCAAATCATAGTCATAGCCTTTAAGTAGAAGGTCCCACTGGATCATGCGGGGTGAGAGCATTGCAGAGATCTGACGACTTTGGCTCATTATTCCCAGGAGGGGCTTGTGCTCGGTGTACACAGTCACGTGTCGCCCGGCGATGTACCGATTGAAGTGCTTTGTGCCAAAGATGAAGGCTAGTCCTTCGTTGTCCAGTTGTGAATAGTCCCGTTCACTTTTGCCCAGTGTTCTGGACGCATAAGCAATTGTAACTTCCGCTCCTTCGCCGTTCAGCTGCGACAATACTGCCCCAACACCGTAGGCGAGGTGTTGCGAGACAAAGCAGGATGTCGTTTGTCGTCATAACGTGCAAGCACTGGTTCTGAGCTCAGGAGCGTCTTGAGCTGTCTGAACGCCATGCGCTCTTTATCGCCCCAGCACCACCTGGCATCCTTGTCAAGGAGTCGATGCAACCTTTCGGCAGTGCATGCTCTGTCCTGCAGAAAGCGACTGTAAAAGCTCAGTATGCCCAGGAAAGCTTGCAGTTCTTTTTTTGTTGCTCGGTTCCGGTGCTTCGGTGATGGCCTTCACTTTTTCGGATGTTGGTCTGACGCCCTTGTCGCCAACGTGGTAACCTAGAAATCCTATCACTGGAACCTTGACGTTACATTTAGTTTGAGAGTTGCAGAGTCCAGCTTCCTCGAGGCGTTGAAGAACGGCCTCCAAACGCTGTAGATCTTCTTCTTCGGTTGACCCTGTGACCATATTGTCATCAACGCATGCTCCGGTGCCTTCAAGACCTGCCAACAGCGTATCCATAAACTGTTGGAACAGCAGATGCGCTACCGAAATTCCGAAAGGAACTCGTTTTACGCGGAAGAGCCCCATCGTATTTGTCACAGTCAGTAGCTCCGCCGTGATCTCGTCGTCGCGCAACTGCTGATACGCTTGCTGGAGGTCTATTTTGGAGAAGATATTCCCTCCTCGTACGATGGACAGCGAGTCCGGTGTTGTGGGAAGTGGATATGTGTATCGCTTAAGTGCGGAGTTGACCGTGCACCGGTAATATCCACATAACCGTAGTGAACCGTTCTTGCGGACGATCACTAACGGTGTTGCCCAGGACGATGATTTCACAGGTTACAAAATGTTCTGCGCTAGTAGCTTGTTCAGCTCATCATGTACTGCGGAAGTTGAGGCTTGGGCGAGTTGGTACATACTTCGGAATTAAAAACAGCGCGGAAAGACGAGGACCAGACAAAGAAGTGACACGGACGTAGCGCTGCGCTACGTCCGTGTCACTTCTTTGTCTGGTCCTCGTCTTTCCGCGCTGTTTTTAATTCCGAAGTATATACTGCGGTACGCAGAGCAAGGGGAACTGGCCGACACCTCGAGAATTTCGGAGATGTACTTTGTCGTAGGTCTATGTGTATCGGTTCGCCGACATGACCGTTGAGCTGTCCCTGGATAACTTGTTTATGTTTCGTCAGAAGATCTTCCAGAGTTTTAGGAGACACTGCGTATACTCCGACACCTTGATGTTCAACGCAGGAAACCAGCCTCGACTAAGAAGACTTGCTCCCTTTCTATTAACCACGTAAAGCTTCAAACGAGCTTATTTGTCCTTGAATCGTACATTGACAGGCAACTTCCCAGCCAGGTGCATGCGGTCTCCCGCCCAGACGCTCAAGGAGAGGTCACAATGATCGAGCTTAGGCGGCCGTCCCTGCCAAAGATGTTCAAAAGTGTCGGAGCTGATTATTGTGATTGAAGCTCCGGAGTCCACTTCTATGCTGAGAGGTCGACCATTTACGAGAAGTTCCATAATGATCCGCGAGGAGTCTCCCTGTGTGACGCTGTTAACAGCGAACAGGTCGCCATGCGTCTCGTGTTCCGGTTCTGTCACGTGATGCGTGCGACTTATTGAAGTCTCTTGGAATTTGGCCTTACGCTTAAAACACGCCTCTTCCAAATGTCCCTTCTTGTGGCAAAATTTGCATATTGCCTTGATGTGCTTGCTGTTATCCGGTGAGCGCATGCTTGTACAGCGAAAGCAGGGTTTCTTCGCTGGCTTGTCATCTTTTGCGGATTTCACTGCCGTGGAGTTCTGTACCTTGCCTTCCTTGCTAACTTGTATTTGGCGTTGCTGGATGGTGGTAGCCTCCGTCGCCAAGGTTATCGTGTAGGCTCGGTGGAACGTGATGTTCCGCTCGACTAACAGGCGCTGCTGAAGATGTGTGTCCTTAATGCCACAGATGAATCGATCGCGTAGCATGATCTCTAGCGGCAGTACCGTAGAAGGAACGGCCCCCCGAGTTTGCGACGTCTGTGGCGTTTGGACCGCCTGTGCCTCCTCACTTGACGAACTTTCTGGTGTAGTCCCAAAAGCTCTGGCCCTTGTCGCGGGCGTCACCGTGGTTGCGGTTGTGGCCATGATGTTTGTCACCGTTCCGAAGTTGCGGTGTACTGCTATCTTTCGGAGAGCGGCGACGTACTCAGAAATGGTCTCTATGGGCGCTTGATTTCTTTGGTGGAACTTGAAACGGCTGAGCAGATCCGCTGACTTCGGGTCAAAGTGATCGTTGAGGCGTTTCAAGATTTGTTTAAATTTGACTTCCGAAGGTCTTTTCGGCGCAAGTAATGTCCGTACGATGTCAAAGGTCGTCTCACCGCACGATGTCAGTAGCACTGCTCGTTTCTTCCCGGGGCTGGTGATGTCCTTGGCTTCAAAACAGAATTCTAAACGTTCGAGCCACGAATTCCAGTTACCTCCGGGGTTATACTCCTTAATACGTCCATGAATGACGTAATCGCCCATCTTCGAGGTTTGCCTAACTTCGCTCGTCACCAATTTGATACACTCTTTCCGATAGAGAGAAGCGTTCATTTTCAAGTCTAAACTAAAGGTACACCACTGTTCATGACGTCGGTAGAAATGGTCTTTTTCTGAGCGCGTGATGGAAGCTCGTTTTCGACTTTCTCTTGCTCTTCGCTTAGCGAAACATATCACTGACATTACCGTGGTGTACAAGTCCGTCCGAAAGCGCAGTGACGACGATTGTCTGTAAAGGGACCCCGTCGAGGCCGGCCCTGCTTGCACTGAAGACGATGCCGGCGAGTCTTTCTTCGGCGCACTTGATGTCAGTGACATGCCAGCATTACAGAGAAATTATCCTGAACTGCGAGGACTCATTACGCACCCAGAGGGACAAGAAAGTGCGGTTCCCCGCGTTTTTATACAAACACTGTCAACCTTCTCCATCCGACAAGGTGTGCTCTACAAAAACTTCAGCGACAGCAACATGGCGTGGCTGCCTGCTGATTCTTCCACTCTTCGAAAAGAGATATTTCAAGCCTGACAGAATGACCCGACGGCGGCACATTTTGGCTACAGCAGGACTCTTGCCAGAGTACGCGAGAAGTACTTCTGTCCAAAGCTTGCGATGACAGTTCATCACTACACCCGATCTTGCCGCGAGTGTCAACGACGGAAGAAACCACCGGCGAGAACGGCAGGAATTCTTCAGCCAATTGCGCTGCCATCTGCCCATTTCAACAGATCAGAATGAACTTTTTTGATCCGTTTTCCCCATAGACTAAAGGAAACGGATAGATAGTCGTCGCGACCGATTATCTAACAGGGTACACCGAGACAAAAGCCCTTCCATTCCATCAAGTACGGCTGTTGAAGTCGCCTAGTTTTTCATCGTGTCAGTCGTCCTCCGACACGGCGCCCGCGAAGTCCTCATTACCGACCGTGATCATCAATAATGTACCAGCTGACGCGAGAGATTCTTTGTCTCAGTAGCACCAGCCGCCGTCGAACCACTGCGTACCTCCGCAGGCAAATAGACTAGCAGAACCGCTGAACAAAATTATCGCAGACAGGATCTCCAAGTATGTCGACGTAGAGCACAAAACGTGGGACGAGGTGTTACCTTACGTCACGTTTGCCTACAACACGGCGGTGTAAACGACCACAGGTGTGACACCGTTTCCGCTATGGCCGAAAGGTGATGACTACGCTCGACTCAATGCTCCCACACGAACCCGGTCACGACGGCAACGAAGATGCCCGCGTTGTTTCTCAACGTGCAGAAGACGTCCGTCAGCTCGCCAAACTTCAAATTTAAGATTAAAAAGGTGTCAACGCTACCCGGTACAACCTTCGTCGGATCGACGCTCGCTTCAAGCCTGGAGACCGTGTGTGGGTCTTGACCCCGATATGACGACGCGATCTAAGCGAGAAACTGCTGAAGCGCTAAATTGAAGTCCTAAAATATACTCCGCCGCCTGGGAGACTTGCACTACGAGTTGATGATCGACAAAACAAGAACATTATCGCGCCGCCCACCACGATTTGAAGTCGACCACGTTGTGCGCCTCAAGCCGTACTACGCTCTAAAAGGCTTTGAACTGTGATTCCATACTACGCTCGCTAAGACCGTGTTTTGCCACCCTCCGTAGTTTACACTTTCTTTTAGGGGTGGCGGGGGGGGGGGGGGGGGGGGGATTCTGTTTCGGTTTCGTGCACATAGTATCGAGACGATGCTTTTCTTAAAGGGGGAGTCATGTCACGCGCGTCTCTGAGCAAGCGCGTCCGTGGCCTAATCGTTATCGTGCTTGGCTCCCACGTATAGGGCGGAGGTTCGATGCCTGGAAGCGGACGCACCTTTTTGTTATTTCTGTGTCGTGTTTTTTTGTAAATTCGAGAACCCTGTTGGCTTCTTAGACATCCGAATGTCCTACGCGCCGAACCTTTTACGCCGATTGTTCCAGAAGCCCACGCGTGTACTTACTACATAAGGGGCTCCATGTGCTGAGCCGGAGTCAGTCTCGCCCCAGCGTTCGATACTGCTGTTACGCCGCCATCGACACCTGCGACACTAGCCTTCTTATATTCTTCATTAAACGGTTGTTTTCCGTCAGTCTTTCGTCGCATCATCAAATCATCAGTTGTCATTCATGACGATATTGGTTGAGTAGCAACGGCACAAATGGTGACTTAATATCATCACGTTTCGAATAAACGTGACCTTAATGCCGGTTTTCAATACTGAAAACGGATGTCAGTATTATCAGCCGAAACACTGTGTCTCCCATTCGCCAAATAGGTTTGGCGTTACCGCCAGTGAAAAAATTATAGTGGCGGTCATGGTCTGGGACAGTGAATGTGTCTTCACTAATTGCAGCGCATTCCAAAGGGAACAATAATTACGGCTTCATTGTATACAAGGATTTTATGGAGAACAAACATCATATTTCTGCATCGGAGAAAAAAGGATCGAAAACGACCGTAGCCGTAACCTTCAATCACGGGGATGATCAACCTCATTAGCAACACGTTTTCTTTTCAAATAATTCTTCGCGAATACAACTTTTAACTGGTTCTTCAGGTTTTCTAGAGCCCTGACATTGCGTTTGGCACTATTTTGTTTATACGAACATGAAAGACAATTTTCGTGGTCGAGTTTTCAACCCTCCCCATTATTGCGTTAGTCAATTCCAGGGGCTCTAGAGTCATCTAACCTAAAGTTGCAGTCGAAGGTTTGAGGAGCGTGCCTATTGGACTCCGTCGACAAAAGCGCCGTGTCATCGTTACCATAATACTGCCGGCGCGTTCTTCAAAGCTCGGCTCCGACTTTGCGATTTACTATAGGAACCCTAGCTGGTCTCGGTATACTTCGTCGAGACCAGCTAGGTGTTGACGTTGCACATGATGCACAGACCTAGGGGGGTCACAATGTAGAGAAGTGACGAAGTTTCGTCTTCTTGATACATGCACTTTTTTATAAATAAATCAGTAGACCTCAGAACTTGAGTGACCTTCGTACAAGCCAAACGGCCGACATTACAGCGTACATTCTCCACCATCGGGGCAGCTTTTACCGCGCTTCCGCCAGATGCCAGCAGCCAACACCTCCTAATATGAAGGTCGTAGTGCTGAAGTTTAAGTATGAAGTAAATGAAACCTACGTGGGGAACGAACTAAACAGGAGGGTGGCGTCAGCGTTCGGATAGCACTCGGGTCCTCTGTATATCAACACGAGTCGCCACCCTACGATGACGAAGTACTCGTATCCACTATGTGCCCTGTATCCACCTCCTGCGCAACGGTCTTGCAACCATCTAGGAGATGCTGCTGCAGCCCTACATTGACTCGCGCAAAACCTGCGATCGGGTTGATGAAGGAAAGGAGCCAAAAATTGGTTGATAATTCTGGGACAGGAGGAAGAAATATGAAGGCAAAAGTAGTCGCTACAATCCCACAAGTTCAAACAAAGAGTACAGCCGTAGAAACAGCTCGTGAAACTAAAAAAAACAAAACAAAAACACTGTGCTTCCCTTCCCCCCCCCCCCCCCCCCTTTTTTTTTTCCTCCCTTTAACGGGCCTGGTGGCTTACCTGAACAAGGGACTTGAACGTTCCGGATACGAAGGCAATAGCAATAGAGAGGAGGCCATAGCCAGCAGCTATATGGAAGTAAAGAAAGCGTACATTTGTACATTTAAAAATAATCCAGCGGCGCTTATTGCAGTCAGCTGTGACGACTCACACTGATGGATGCTTCTATTTCAAGTACAAGCACAAAGATAAAATTTGGCTAAAATATTATTAAAACATTAAGGTCGGCCACAATCACGATTGAAGAAGAAAGAGGTGTCTAAATCAGGCCAGACAGTGCCTCCTATATTCCTTTAGTGCCTGGAAGAACAGAAGCAAAGCCAGGAGCCGCCGCCGTCGTCGCCGGTACAAGATTTTGCCACCAGGCACCGCTGTTTCAGTAGGATCAGAGCCGTATATTTGTTCAGGTTCGCCAATTTATGATCTCTCCGGTGTAACGCCCCCCTCCCGCTTGAGACAGTCAGACCGAAACGCAGAGCGAGAAACACGAGCGCATGCGCGTTAACTCCCGGCTGCTCCCAGCTGAGCGTGGAAGGCCGACATTCTCATTCATTCGCCCTGTGGGATGCATAGGTCCGACACCCAAAATTTTGGTTCTTTCCTTTTATTTTGCAGGCTCTGACAACAAAACTGATATAGTGCTATCCCTGGGTGGGTTAAAAAGCGAACAGATAAAGTTTCCTCGACGTTTGACCGCAAACTTTTATTCAGGCGAAAAAAAGGTCGGCCCATACTGACGGCACTTAGCCTCAACAGTGCTCTGCGCCGAAAGCGCGTTGCGTCAAAATGGAGGTCGTTTCCTCTTTGCTCCCTCCTTTCTTTCTCTCTCCTTCGGCCGACCGCACTGCAGAGCAACAGCGCATGCTCTAAAGGCGTTCCACAGCCCAGCAGACAAGGATGGCAGAGCGCAGAAGGGGATTTTTTGCGCTGGTCTATAGTTCGTTTCATATAAACTCCGACCAAAGCCGAAGTCATGTTCTAATAGAGCCAATCAGGCAGTGCCGAAAGTGCATCGTCATGCCGCTTCTTCTCTTTTTTGGTTTACTATAACCGGCTAAACCAATGACGTTCAGAGACAAATTGCAGGATCCTGACGCGTTCACGGCGCGTGTTTAGTTTTGTCCGTGATAGCAAACCCGGATATAGGAAAAGCGCCATGACGATGCCTTTTTGGCGCCGATTGGTTGGTCGCCATCAAATTGTAGCGTCTGTTGCAGTCGAACTTAATGTAAAACACAGTATGAATAATCGTGATAAGCACGGAGTGTATACGCGCCGAGAAACTGAGGAAGAGGAGGGGACGTCAGAACATTGAGCTTTGGTTTGAGTGATTAATGGCCTAAAGCTGTGACGCCGGTGTCGGGCGTTTGGCTTATGCCTCCGAACGCGTTCGACGAGTGCAGTGAAGACAAAGGCAGAGCTAGCTTTAGGTCTACCCCCTAATCGCTCGAATCAGAGCTCGGAGTACTGATGTCCCCACAGGCTCTTGTGTCCTCTCTCTTGGTTTCTCGGCACATTGGAATTTAAGGTAGCAATGCACTTACTGATAAAGTGGGGACGGGTGATTAACAACTAATTCAAAATGCAGCTAAGCGAGAAAGAGAGAGAGAGAACACTATCTCAGGAAAAGCGAATAAACGAAGCTTGTTTTCTAACTCCTCCTTACCGATGCACTTGGTGAGAAGCACAGTCCGTTTCTCAGGTAACCTTACACATGGCCGAATAAAGTCGTCCCACGTGACCGCAGCCATAGCATTGAACCCAGACGACAGCGAGCTGGTGAAAGATTTGAAGAAATGTACAGGAGCGCCACAGCCGTTTTCACTTAATGACTGACCCAGGGCTGCCGAAGTCGAAGAGTAATTTTGTTCCGCTTCAAAGATCACTCTAATAGGCAAAATAGAAACTTCTTATTGTAGCTAAGAAAAAACGTATGCAGCAGGCGGGTTGTTCTGTATGTCACTCGTTGTATATGAAATATGCAAACATAAAACTAACGGCCGCGTTTTAATGAACTCACCTCTGATGATTCTATTCAACACGAGTTATGTTTATAAACGTTGTTGCTTGTCAAGTTTGCTAATGTGGCTGTCACCTGTTAACTGCCAGAGGACGTAATAGCGTGTTGCAGATTAAGAGTACAGGACAAGCTCCTCCCACGAAGCACTCTGCCCTTTCCACTTTAGCGAAGTGAATGCCGGAAAGGAGGCGAAGAGGGGCTCGCCCCCTTTTCCAGCGTTCAATGTGGCAAACTGGAAAGAGTAGAGTGCTTAGTTAGAAGAGCTTGCTCTGCACTCTTAAACCTGTCATCGAATATAGTTAGTTCACATTTAAGTAGAGCCGTAGTGATCGTTTTCGAGCGAGATAGGCATATTTGCATCCCCTTGCTGGAGTTAACAGTATATCTGTACATACTGCCTGTCGTCTATGGAGATATCAAACGTTTGTGACATCTTAGGTTACCTGAGACAACCGCTGTAAACTGCAGCCACCAGAACTCCACAGAGGCCTGGATAATCCCCAAGAAGGTCTTGAACGATGTACGGCATCAGCTGAAATGACAATTCCTTAGGTACTTCTACCAGACTTAATGAATGCGTGATATTATGACATCCGAGTGGCAACTGTATCACAGCTGCGTTCGCTACATCCAAAGTTGTATTGTTCATATAGTTAGTGGCAATTAAACTGCACTACATATTATTTCGATCAGGATTACACCCTTTTTAATAGGATGTGTCCGCAGCCGCGGCAGGCACTATTCAAGATCAATTCAGAAACGACAAGCAAAATTTAGTATCCTGTACATTTCTTTTATTTCATAAATGAATGGTACAAACTCCCGCTCTTTCTATTATGAATATAATAAAAGACGTTTCGTGCTTGGTTTTATAGTACAGTTAAGCTAACTATATAAGTTTGGCAAGATTACTTCATTGAAATATGTTATTGGTTCACTAAACATCGGACAGTGTGTTCCATCATCTCAGCATCGGACAGTGTTCCATC
Organism: Ixodes scapularis; assembly: GCF_016920785.2. Taxonomy (NCBI): domain Eukaryota; kingdom Metazoa; phylum Arthropoda; class Arachnida; order Ixodida; family Ixodidae; genus Ixodes; species Ixodes scapularis. The sequence goes on from NW_024609857.1 coordinate 163,926,824, forward strand.
CATCATCAAACACATTATTTCCCAAAATGAAAATAATGTATTTATATGCGAATTTTCGCTCCAAATTAATATATTTAAGAAATAGCAACAGCCTCTTAAGAAACTCGTTATTTGTTTTATTGATGGCTTTGTATATCGGATAGAGTGTACTTAGTTCTAAATGTTTGAGGTATTATACCATGTGACGTTGATGAAGACTCTAACATCGAGTTGACAGACAATAGGTGGATTATGGCTCCTAACAACGGGCTCCGCCTTTATCACGTGTTCGCTGCCTTCCGCCGTGCTTTAGGTTAAGCCACGAAGTGTTATCGAAGGCAGCATACTCCAGCTGGATATAGATTATCTACTACATTCATAATCTGTCACCGGGTACAGATAACAATATATTTGATAATATCACTGGATAATAACGAACACCACTACGTAAACCATATCTCCATTGAAAGACCACCCAGAGTCATGCTGAGGGAGAACCTCTCATCATTATGTTGATCCTGTTGATCTGCCGGAAAGGGTCAAACATCTTTTGTATTACTGAATATTTTGGGCATATTTAAATTAATGAGAAGTTGTATGGAGTAATGCGACTATTACGAACCTATACAAAGGATATATATAGCACAAAAATTGTTCTCCGTTTAGTGGCCAATGTAGACCACGACAGCCATACAGATGCCTTACATTCAAAATTTAGTGCCACACGCGCTGTTGATTTGAATAATCAAACACTAATCCAGAAATATAAAAGCAGTACTTATCAAGAAATATATAATTTCCTAATATGTCATAACTTGTTCTAAACCCCGTGTCTTATCATGCACGTTGTTCGGAGTATTAGAGAGCGGCGAATTCGAGAACTTATTACGGATTTCAAATGCTTCAGCATGGTGTACTATCCACCCTTAACGAACTTACTAAAAAGAATATTCACATAGCAAAAATATAAATAAATATATATAGTGCAGTGAAATACAGTGAAATCCCTGCACTTTAGAAATTACGTTTCGTTATTATACGTATGTATTTTTCATTGCTGTCTTCTACTTGCATTTACTTGGTATTAGTTTGATATTTTTTACTTGTATATGTGCTGACCATTCTCTCAAAGTCTGTATGGGAGGCAAAAGTGTATCAAGCTGCATTGAGTAGCGTTTTCTCCTGTCATAAAGTTGAGTGAATGAAATTGAACTGAATTTGAATATTTAGGAAACATAAATCTGGCGCCGTTGCCATCGGGCATCCCACATGACGCTTGAAGCCAGCTGACGAGTGTCTAAATACATGTACCTGTCGGGGCTGAAAAGTCGGAGTGCGATTGGCTTACAAAAGCTTACAAAAACGGTTCTGATCTTTAATCGCGTGAGTAGCCCCGAATTTTCCCCACCTGCCGTCGCGTGGTCTGGGAGCCTGCCTTGCCTCTTTGAACACATATGGCACATGCCGCCACAGAGGTCCTCCCTGGTGTCCTGGCTTTCGATGTGCGAAATCAGGAGACGAACTTTTGAAATTGTAGGCTGAGGAGTTAGGTGTTGAGCGGACAGCGGCCGTTTAGTTTGTTGCAATTGAAATGGACGTGGACATTTTCGATGCGGCGATGGCAAAATACTCGTTGCGCGTGAAAAGCGTATACAGTCCACTACTACGAGCTGTGTTTTTTCAAGTTAGATAGTGTTTTGTTATTCACTGGTATGTTGAACAGCAACTTGGGGCCCACGTTAGTTTCAGTCTGTTGGACGGTATGTTCTTGAGGCAACTGAGCTCTGGTTGCCGAGGTTTCCATGAGAAAATTAGTAGCTGCGTCATTGTAGGCAGGTTTGATTTTGTCGAGCGTGACAACCTGCTCGCGGCCTTTGGCGTCAAGTGTCATCGTCTTTAGTAAATGCTTTAGAACCTTAAGAGGTCCATCGTACGCCCAAGTAAGTGTCTTCTTTGACGAGGTCAAGGCGTACAAAAGCATGAGTACATATCTCCAAGTCTTGAGACCTGAAAAGTTGACTGCGAGTCGGGTGCCGGGGACAGGTCGGCTAGATATGTTAAAAAAAATTGCGCAATGAATTTACGCATGTGGATAGGTAAGAGGTTACATCGTGGTCATGTGACGTGAAAACCGTCCATGGAAGCCTGGGTGTGGTACCGGACAAGAGCTCGGATGATGTAAACCCAAGATCCTCCTTGAACTTACATCTTATATTAGGAGAACCAGGGGCAGATGTTGAAGCCCGTTTGTGCGACCATGTTGAGCTATGAGGGAGGCCTTTAGTTGCCTGTGGAATCGTTGCACCATGCCGTTGGCGAAAGGGTGGTATGCCGTGGTCAGAATGTGTTGCGCTCCAAAACGCTGCGTCAGTGCTGTGAATAGTGCACTCTCAAATGGCCGTCCACTGTCAGTGGTGATGGCCGACAGACAACCGTAGCGGGAAGTCCAGCGCATCACGAATGTCTCAGCCACGGTTTTTGCTGTGATATCTGAGAGTGATGTTGCATTCGGCCATCGTGCGCATCTGTCGACGCATCTGAGCAGGCACCTGAAACATTGTCATGGTGGCGGCGGTCCAACCAGGTCCAAGTGAATATGGTCGAATCTTGCCTCCGGGAGCCTGAAGTAAACCAAAGAGGTAACAGTATGTCTGGTGACATTGCAGCGCTGACACCGGAGACAATTTTTGGTCCACCGACGTACATCAGTATTTATACTGGGCCATACATAACGAGCGGTGGTCAGTCGTTGTGCGCAGCGAATTCCAGAATGCTGGTTTCCGGAATGACAGAGGTACGAAGGTGGGTAGAGCGGCAGTTGAGACATTGCAGGTGATTGTCGATGACTCGAGGGGCAATGAAATGTCTTTTAGTTCCAGTGACGATTGCTTTTCCCGCTCAGCCAAAAACTCAGGGTTATATCGCTTTGTTTGCACAATAGCTTGAAAAACCACTGTGACAGTCTGAATGAAAAAGGCTTACACTCGCGAAAGAGCTTAAGAAGCAGAATTTGTTTACCCTTGCACGTGCCGAATGTCAACAGGAAACTCGGAGATGAAACAAAGTTGTTGTACCTCACAAGCAGAGTACTTTGTTGGAGGACTATGATGTGTCAGTAAGTAAATCATGCTGTCTTTAAGGAGGTGACGGAAGTGTTTTACACCGAGGAAGATGGCCAGCAGCTCTCGTCCGAAAGTGCTGTACTTCGTTTCGGCTGGTTTCATTTTCTGGGAGCATAAACCAAGTGGGCGCAATTCCCCCCATTGTGTTGTTGCAGGACGGCACCAACGGCGACAGTTGAGGCATCCGTCATTAGTCGAATAGGGGTGTCCATTTGTGGGTGGACGAGGAGGGTTGCGTTGGCCAGGGCTTTCTACGCAGTAGAGAAAGCAGACGCTGCTCGAACTGTCCAGTCAACGGCTGAGTTGGGATTTTTCTTTGTTCTGAGGAGCTACAAAATACGGGCACAGTCCGAAATAAAACGTCGGTGGAAGTTGAGGAGCCCAAGGAACTCGCGTAGCTTGCGCAGTGACGTAGGTTGGGGAAAATCACGCACCGCTTGAACCTTGTCCTCCAATGGTGTGACACCGGCGGTCGTAAGAGGATAACTAAGAAAGTCAACTTCTGGAACTCCGAATATGCACTTGGTTGGATTGACGATTAGGCTGAAACACTGAAAGCAGCCAAAAATCAATTCAATATGTTGCTCGTGTTCGCCCATCAAAGTGCTCGGGACAAGCAGATCGTCGAGGTAGGCGAGCATGAGGTTCAGGCCCCGCGTCACTTCGATGATAAAACGTTGAAAGGTTTGTACTGCGCTGTGCAACTAAAATGAAATGCGTGCATACCGTAAAACCCCGAAAGATGCCCCATCCCCGAAAGATAGCCCACCTCTATTTTTGGCCTGATTTGCTATATTTTCTAAACACCGAAATACAGCCCACTACCAGTAATAGTAGTGTTAGGATCAATGATGGCCTCGTCGGAAATTCGGCTAGTTACCGATAGCAGTATATAAGTGAACGTTGCTGACTGGGAAGTACAATCATCTTTGCTTCGTTGGCCCTCGCCATAACAAGCTTGGAAGGAACACGACCTAAAAATAGCAATTTTTAAAAACTTTTCTTGATTGTACATTAAAAGTTACTCACTTCATATTTTCACCCGATTTGTTCTCGATGTTAGGTAGGCTATCTCTCAGGATTTTACGGTACTCGAACAGCCCAAAAGAAGGGGTAACGGCCGTCTTTGAGATGTCTGAAAGTTCATCTGGTATCTGGTGATATACCTTGATCAGGTCTATATTGCTCTCAGCAGACATTCCAGCGGGATTTGTTAAGTCCTGGATATGAGGAAGTAGATACCCGTCAGGCCCAATGTGTGCGTTGAGCGCGCGATAATCCCCACAGGGTCGCCAGTTGCCAGCAGTCGCTTTCGGTACTATGTGTAGAGGGGAGGTCTAATTGCTTGCAGAAGGGCGGATTGTGCCAAGCTGGAGCATGTGATCGAACTCCTGGTGGGCGACAGTAAAAATCAATCTAAATGTACGACGTAGGCCCAAGTCGATGGTAAGTGTGCATTGGCCATATGAATAAATAGATTAACTATTGGCCGCTCGAAGGGGCGATGTTTTGGAGACTTGACGTTTCCCTGAGCCGGTTTGCTCATCTCGAGACCGCGGCCACGCTTGCGGCGAAGAGCGATATTTGTGTCAGGTGACCAGCTCCACGGGGACATAGAATATAAATCTGTGTCGCTTCGAATACAGAAGTTTAATTTCGCTTGCAGAAACTGACCGCAGAGGCTTTTAACTGAAGTCCAATTAACCGTCTGCTTATACTTTAGGAGCGGCTGGTAAAGTTATGACCAGGAAAGGTGAATATGGGCCAAACTAAAAGAGAAATCCCGCGAGATAAAAGCGGTGGCAGTATGTTTATATATCTGCTCCAGCGACCCGACTTAATGCGTTTGCTGTAGTCGAGAAGTAAGAGAGCCGGGGCTTGTCGCTGCTGCGTGAAAGCTCCGATTCAAATCGCGTCACGTTTTGTTTTGTAAATTTGTTTTGCGCGTGTGTCTTACCTTTACCTGTGAGCCTTTTTACAAATCTTTCTTGCTATATCTGAGTCTTTGTTTCTTGCTCACCATCTATTTTAGTAGTTAGTCTCCCTAAATGCAGCGAATGTATTTTTGCGTCACAAAACGTCTGGCTACGCTATCTGTTGCCTGTTTTCGCCATTATCGCTTCTGCAGCACCTGCCTTTGTTTTAACTGTTTCTTGACGATTGCAAAACCATAGCTAAACCGACCGACCGAAAGACTGACTATGACTGATTTGCGGATTTACCTCTGTTATTTAAACTTGTAAACGGTACCTATTTTGCTTGTGGAATTACAACGTTGTCTCAAGGAGAACAGTAGAGATGTGACAAGAGGATAAAAATAACAGCACTATTTTTATTTGCTTAATGAAAGACTACAAAATACTGCATCAAACAAAACAGCAATGTCACATAGCCAATCAAGCTCTAAAATCGTATCACAGTTTATATTTTTTAACAGTTATGTCTGGCAGCATGTCGGGTACTATTGCCAAACAAATAATGAGTGATGCCACTACAAAAAAAAAATCCTTTCGGTAATTTTTGTGTCGATCTTCAAGTTTGTTAATTCGCAATTCGAGATTGAGCTTTCTTTAGTGTAAACAGCTGTCTTTTTCGCACCAATGACACGTTACGCAATCGCGGACTTCTTGTAACTTTTTTTTTTTTTGCCGCCGTGGTGGGTTATATAGTCACTAAGCGGCGTCCAGTGCTTTCTTTCCAGCTACTTTGTCTAACTCAATGTTATCTGCGTCAATCTCTTGAAGTTTCTCACTTCACCGCTGGAAATGACGCGCAGCCGTCCTGCACCAGCGACTTGGTCGGATGCCTGGAGGACGGAGAGGTTCGTTTGCCCTAAGGCCAAGGTTTCCAGGGTGGCCACCTTGCCTCGCAGCCTGTTCGTCCACTCCAGTAGCCGCAGAACTTCAGCAGATTCAAAGGTGTACAGAACCATGTTGATGCTGATTTTCGCCGAGTGCTAAAAAGGCACACATTTTGCGTTGTCAAAATGATTCTGCAGCCCATCTTTGAGTTAGCTAATTTTATGCAGTATAGGTCAAAGTAGTAACGACTTAATCGTTTCCAGTCCTGTGAGTGTTTATAGCGAAGTCAGTGTTATTTGAGAAACATGTTTACATAATCAGTACCTTCACTCTACCTTCACCTGGAATACGTGTGGTCAGTGTTCAAAGTTTACTGACCTTTACTTTCCTACACTCATATTCTCGCTATGTGATGTGCGGCTGTAGGTTATATTTTTTCTTTAACAGCATGTGTGTAAGAAGTGGATTAATTTGGTTCAAATATCTCACGAGTGTATCGCCTGTCCTTTTTTCTGCCTTTTCACAATACATGTGCACTCACACACCTTAGGTGTGCAAAAAGTTTTTTCGCAAGCTGTCTACAACTTCAATTCAAACTCTCCTGTTTTGCCACATCGACTATGCAGTCATATAAAAAAATGCTTCTAACTCGTTGAATTAAAAAGTTAATGCCCACCCTCTTCCCCGACTGATAAATAAATATTTTATGACATTTTGTTTCCGCTGTTTTCCAGCTGCCTTTCTAGTTAAGAAAAAGAAGAAAGCAGGCAAGGTTACACAGATAATACCAACTAAACACTTTTGCACGCGATAAGCCCCACTGTGCCTCCAGAAATTTGGGACTTATTCATAAAATATCACTGAAACTACAAAGATATAGGCAATCGAGCCTCAGTGAGTTGCTCAATTTTACTGAAGATTGAAGTAATGCTAGTTGCATACACCCCGGTGTCGCCGACAATGACGTCATCCAAGCCGTTCAAATTCGGTGAGTCCTGTCTAATGACGTCCAGCACAGACTGGAAGATGGGCGTCACTACATGCGGGCTGGGGCCAGCACCTGTTCAGGCATAGGAGTGTTCTAAATGTAAAGACAACAGTCAATGACAGTTCAAGAGCGAAGGGAGAGAGAAATGAAGGGTGGGGAGGAGGAAGCAAGCGGGGCGCTGGAGAGGGAGGAGGAAATCTCCTCTCCTCCCTAGCGCCCTGTCTTCTTCCTCCTCCCTACCATTCCTTTCTCTCTCTTTTCGTTCTCTACCTGTTACCGACTATAGTTTTCTGCCAGTTGACTCAACAAGTATTTTGCTAGTATTAGCCCTCCACGCTATGGTGAAGCGTAATAATCAAATTAAATCTGTATGGTCTTGTTATTTACTCTGATGGGCATCTGGTTTTATATCCTACACTTGCAGCAACTCGCCGGTATTAACAAGTTTTGTTTGTTTTGTTTGCAAAAGGGAATTTTTTTTTTTTGTACTGCAGTTTCAAGAATTATACCTTGTGTGACTGTACTCTCACTAAAAATGTAAAGAAGGCCTTATAAGCTGTATGAAACTATTAGGTGGGTAGTTCTGACTCACCAGTTCGTTGTTTGTGCTATTCCTTTACCAACTTCCGCCACGCCTCCTGCAGCTGCCGCGCACTCCGCGGAAAAGTTATGTTGTTCAAAATATATTCCCTTGCCTGTATTTTCGTTCGACAGCTAGCTGTGCTGCTGAATTTCTAAAGAATGTGTCGTTTCCGTTCTCCAATTGCTCTTGTTAGTTCCATTTCTTGATCCAAAGTCATTTTAGGAGATTCGTTTCAGAGATGGTTTTCAATGTCGACGCCTGATTTATTTTTGGCGTAGGTTAAGATCGTTAGCTATTCTAACTAGAATGCTACAAGTAGTGTGTTAATATTACAAAACGGTTGGGACAGCAAAACGTGAAGAGTAATAATACAACGTTTACCCCATTCCATGCTAGTAAAAGTTTAATTCCTATTATTTCAATTTTACGACTTTCTTGGAAGTTTGACTTGTTGCCTTGTCTGTAGGTTTTCGCTTAATCATTGCATCCACGGCTGCTAGATTTTTTTTTTTGTGGAAGCTTGCACTAAACGGGCGCCTGTTGCTATTGAAACGTGTTGTAGCAGGCGCGTTGTGTATTTAAAACACATAAAATTGTAGTTGCCGGGGGAAGGGATGCTTGTTTCGGCCCCGCTCGTATGTAAGTTATACCAATGCTGTCATCTTGGTTTATTTTTAATGAACGTTATGAAAAATTGTTTAGAGCATTAACTTGACTTGGTCATTCTTTTTTTTTCTTCTGGTGTGTCGATTTAGCAGGTGGGACAAACAGTAAAAAGCGTGAAAGGCGCTGCCGTGGTTCTGGATGATTTCCATGATTTCTATGGATCGCAGTTAAAAAGTAAGGCGCACGCGCAAAATATAAATTTATAAGAAAAAAAAAAAGTGGCGCGATTGGAACCCGGAATTGGCACGCCTCAGCGACAAGTCCTGGTTCTGTTACCTCTAGACTGCAGCAGACGGCTTAAGTCGGGTCGCTTGCGCAGATATATAACCATACTGCAATCGCTTTTATCTCGCCTGATTTTTCATTTATTTGGCTCATATTGCCGTTCCCTGGCCATAACTTCATCTGCCTCTCCTAAAGTATAAAGTCATTTAAAAGCCTCTGCGATCAAATCGAACTCTTGTACTCGAAGCAACACGGATTTCTCTGCCATTAGGCAGGGATGTTAGGTGCTTTCATGTACCCATAGTGCTGGTTACGTGTCATAAAGCTCCTTCTTGGCCGCAACCGCGGCCGCGGTCGTAAGATGAGCAAGCCGCCCCAGCTGGTGACAAAGGGAGGACGCTCACTTCGGCTCCAGTGGCAGCAAGAAAGCGTTTGCCGGTGACGTGATCCATGGCATAAAAAAGTGTTTTTCACGTAAACCGGTTTCACCCGCCGCCACCAGCGCCTGGTTATTACTACGTCTGGTAGTATTAGCAGTGACCTGTGTTTTCAGCGAATCGGTGGCAGGTGACCAACGACGGGATTTTGACCTTCGACGGAGCATGCTTTGTAGATAAAGAGACAGCCGTAGGTCCTGAAAAGCCTGTTTTAAACGTATGAGGCGAGTTTCCATAGTGCTGATAACTATCCGGGGCGGAGGATGTGTTTGTTGTTGGGACGATCTTGACAAAGCGGCAATTGTGGGCGTAAGGTACTCTGCGCCTCGATCAGCCAAGTTTGCCAGTTGATCGAAATGCATATCCTCAGCAGCCGGAAGGTCGACGACCATGCTACTTGAAAGACTCTGTAGAAAAAATCGCGGAGTACTTGTGCATCTGCGTCAGCTGCTTTGCTACCCAGAAGTTTCTGCATACAGTGCAGCAGCTGAGGGGTACACTGATCGCCCAGTTCCTGCATGTTTAGCAGGTGTTGAAGACGGATACGCTCAGATGCGGTCTTCCTGGCGAGGATAGCTGCCTTCAGGTGGGCGTACGGGTCGGCTGCGGGTGGAATCGCAAGAATGCCCTCGAGCTCGTCGGCAATCTCCGCCCGTAGCGATAAAACCACGTGGAAGTACATCCCGATGTTTGAGCTGTGATGTGGCAAAGTTCAAATTGTGCTTCCATTTGCGGGAACCATGCCCGAGTGCTGTTTTCTCAGAAAGGTGGCAACTTGAGTTGGAAAGCCTCTACAGATGCTTAGGAAACAGCATCAGCAGCAGGCGTATCACCGTCCGGCGAAATTATCTTTGAAGGTCGTGAGGAGCCGTGAAGGAGTCACTCGACTGGGTCATAAAATTATCGTGCTGAAATGTCCAAGTGCGTCTGAATGATAGGCGACTGCCTTTTGGGCTTACAAAAACGCTTTTGATTTTTGATCAGCAAGCCCGGCATTCGCCGCACTTGCTGTCGGGTGGCCTGGCGTGCGATCCTGGCTCTTCGCTTTGCCAACGTACGGCACATGACGCCACAGGGCTATATCTCTTAAACAACTACTGCCTACCGACCAACGGTTCGCCAATATTAGTAAACAAGGAATGTACCCGAGAGCGCAGGACCTACCTAGCGACTCGGCAACAAGGGGCTACATTGGGTAGAAGTCGCGGTTCATCCATACAGTCGGTTAAGCTCGCGCCAGTTTATCAACAAGCGAGACAACACTGCCGTCATCGAGGGGTCGCAAACTCACGTCTGACGCACGGCCTTTGCCGGAATTCGTGCAATAGTCATTTGACAGCTTAACAAATTCAGGGCTTGGCAAGTGATGGCCCCACTTCTTACTTCGTGACTTCCTCTTTGGTGTTCTTACCGGCAAATGCAGTAATCGCATTGACTTCGTTGCGAAAATGAGATGCACGAAAAAGGCCACGCCCTGTCTTTCTTAACTATGCGGGACTCTAAAATATTTTTGGTAGTGGCAAAAGGCTGTCCTCCCGCCCCCCCCCCCCCCCCCACACATACACACACCTTTTTCTTGTCATCCTCATCCATTTCAAATCAGTGTAGAAGAAGCCAACGGGAAAATTTGTGCCAGCTCTTTATCTTTTCCGATTATTGTTGCCAGTTTAGTTTATCCTAGTAACTTAAGCACCGTTTCGTTTTTTTTTCTTATTAAAAGCATAAACAATTTTTGAACCAAAAAAAAAAAAAATCAAACCTGATCCGCCTTTGTAATATCTCCCTTGAGTCTCGGATCGCACTTGCCGTACACAGCGAATAGAATCAGCCCTGACAGGACCGAGAGCAGAAGCAAAAGTGCCACACCCGGAATGTTGAGTAGTAGTGCCCTGCAGTGGGAAATAAAACGTGGGGTATAAGTAAATGAAAAACAAAAGTGGCTCTCGTGTCATACGCAGATGCGATTGGTCAGGGAGTACCCTAACCTCTTTTTGATGTGCGTCTGCGGATTAGACCGCGTTTCTGTGACTCGTGCAGCACGTCGCCGTAACTTCGAATTCCTAAGCAATATATGAAACAGCGCGCAATATAAGGAAGATGGGAGAGAAGTACCCAAGACGAACCTTGACCTGACAACTCAATATTTATTGAAAAACACCCAACGCAGCAAACACCAAATCACCATCGTTTCAACACGTGTCCAAATAGGCTATTTCTGTTTTTCGCAAGTAAATTTAAGTTTGTCTGTTTACATGCAGAAGCGCGAGTTTTTTTGGTTAACATTAACCAAATATTCTACATCGCTACTCGTACTCAAATGTGACAAAAATAGTGCTCTTCTCCTTAAATAGTTACTCCTATATAAATATAACATTATGCGAGGTTTACTTTAAACACTAATGCATTTTGTACTACCGGCCTGTTTGTGTAACCAGTTACGGCTCACGTGGAAAAAAAATTCACGTCCAAGTCATCCGCCCAGCCAATCATGACTCACTCTAAAATAGAAAGGAAAGTGAACTTTTAGGTTGGCATTACGAGCGAAGTCGGACGATCCCGTGAAAGAGTTTTAAATGAAAACAACAATCCGCAGCTTTTCGTCAGTGTGCGAAGAATTGACAGCGATAGCTCAATGAGAGCAGGCCTTCACGACCGACTTTGGCACGATGAGCCATGTATCTCCTTCCCTCAAAAGGTGTTCTAACTTTGCGTGGACTGCTAACGCTAACGCTAAAACCTAGAGGATAACTGATATCATGTGACATGGACTCTTTTTTATGAAGGTCCCGAGGAAGGCGCTAGACCCCGAACACCGCCGGTCATGATTGATGATTATTTGTGGCTGTTCACTTTGAGTCCCCGCGGCCTAGTGACCCCGGGCTCGTAAAGCCCCGGGAAGGGAATTAAGATTTCTACGCACAATTTCGTTTTAGAGCGTTTGAGTGCGTTTGTTTGCGTTGCGTCGAGAAACGAAAGGGAGTCACGGGAACATCTGTACTTGGTATAAAGCATGGGATCTAATTCAAGGGATACTATCTTGGCACGCGACATAAGAAGCAAGGATGTCATGGCTTTTCGCAGCAGCAACGCACTCAAACGTTTACAAACGTAACCGTGAGTAGTGACCTTTAGCACTTCGCATTTCTTCCCAGTAGCGCCAGCCATCCTTATGGGAACACGCGAGACGCATGCCACGAGCAAGTGCTACGCTCCCACGTGCTTCCAAAGGCAGCTAATTCCCCAGAATCAAAGGGAGATGAGGAGACAAGAGCACGCGTGTACGTCAAAACACCGAGTGCTGTCTATTTATGCTGGAACGCAAACTAAGTGTGAGAGAGAGAGAAAGCATATCGTTATTAAAACGGAGAGTTTAGTCTAAGCTTTGCGCTCTAACAGGCTTTCCTGTGGTGGGGAAGGGGAGGGGGGACAGAAAGACGATCGACAAAGAGTCAATGATGATGAGATGAAATGTAAAAATATATACACGCTATTAGCCCCGAGAGCGAACACAAGCGTCACTGCGGTCGCCGCGCCCTGATTGGGTGAGGTGTACCGTGACGTCAGGCGGAGGACTCCGCTCCGCGATCTCGCATCGGCTAGCTTCCCAGCACCGGTTTCCTGGTTTGGCGTTGTGTGCCGCAAGCTCTTCGAGGAGCTGGACTCCGTTTACCCGATGTACAAGACGTTGAGTTAGGCCGATACTTACATACTTCCGTACATTTTATAAGCCTGCTTGTTCCTTTTACCTTTGAAATTGGGTTACAAATCCCGAAAGCTATCGGCGGAGGCAATTCCGCCGATGAACCTCCCCGTCCGTCCACACGACACAAGACAATCCTGTGAGGGGTCTGTGAAGCGGTGGCGCAAGTGTTTCAGACGCTGGAATTCTGTTCCTTGCATGTTCATGAATTGGGACGATATTACATCTCGCTTTCAAGGCATTTGAAGTGGCATTGATATCATGGGCCTTTGGGTGGTCGGCAAATTAGCTCGCGACCCCGACTCTGCGCTGCTACTCTGCATGCGCTGGTTCGCAGATGTATTAAAGGCCCTGCGTCTGATGATCTTTGAAGTGCTCGTGGAACAGGGCTGTTTTACATAAACGTAGCTTCTTCGTGAATTAATTATGTAGTTTATACACGTATGCAAGCATATTTATTAGAAGACGCACAACTACTGGAAATTAGTTTGTATGGTAGCAGCAAAAACGGCTGAATTACCTCCAGTTGCCCGTATGATATGTATTGAACTGCCCAAAATGTGCACAGCAATAGTGCCGCAATTTGGAATGTTTATACTTCTTCCTAACATTCTTTATTCCAGCCTTGGGTATCCGGAAAATACACCGTTTAGTCTGGAAAAATTGTCATTTTCATTTAAAAGAGACACTGCTGCAGGTCCCCACAAGCTTCCTTGGCCTTCAAACATCCTACAGCTCGACTCTCTGACAACAGAGGAAAACAGAAGTAAAAGAAAGCATTCGAACGTCTGTCCAGCACTAGTAGCAGAAAATGTGGAACCTGTGAAGGGCGACAGTCTGCGTGAGAAAAGCTTCTGATATTTTAGCTTCAGGACAATTCGATTTAAGTAAAATCTCAATTTTAGGGCTTAAGGGACTAATAACGAGCTAGACACCTTCGCTTACGTTTGTTATACATTACATGAGGGTTGATATAAACAAGTCCACAGATACCACACGTGTAGTCCATTGAAATACTATCGAAGTCCAGCAAAAATCAAATGCGAGCAATGTATATAATAAATGTTCCTTGTTTCTTTACTTTGCCCCTGCACCTGGGCTGTCTTTGGATTCTCTCCCCATGGCCCAGACTGTATTTAGCATGTTGCTCGAGCAGCATGCAGCTTTTCTGCTTCGGCGATCTTGTTTAGAAACAGAGATACAAGAAAATATTGTATACATAACCTGCCAATTCATTCAGACCATCAGCAGCATTTATTGTGCGATATGTAAATCTATAGTGGTGCTCCTGCAATTGTGGCCACATTTCTTCATTTTCATATACCAGCTGAGATTCATGCGTTGCCTGCCCTGTCAACCATACCTAAAATGTTGGTTGAAGTTTCGCCTGTAACTACAGGCCATACCTCAACAAAGACACATATAAATATTTACACTTCCCACGAAAAACATGCCAAAAAAATTAAATAGAAACAAGCGCGCCGTCAGCTAGCGTCGTCACAGCCTCCACAGGGCGAGCGAGATGAGTCGGGGAAAAATTCTCTCCTCGCCGTGACGTCACCCCGGTGCGCCGTAAGGGGGCGCCACGCGAACTTCTCGGGGCTAATAGTGTCTAGTTTCAGAATAAGAAATGAGAGAAAGATGAGAACAATAATTATAGCGCTGTCAGCAAGTCAATGTCCTCGAAGAATCTAAAGAGAGCTTTTAAGACTGCTCAATGTTTCTTAGCAGGCGAAGGTCCGAGAAGCTTCGGCATATCAAAATGCCTACAGTCCAGAGCATTCGTAGAGTTTTTGTAAGCTTTGCGTTCATTTCATATGCTTGATATGTAAGTAGAATATGTCTGATGGTTTCCGGGAGCACCGCATTTCTCACAGTCCGGAGTCGCGCGTTGTTTTATTTTAAAGCGATAGTTCTTCGTGTACACACAGTTGAGAAGAGGTCTATGTATAAGAGTTTCTAAATTTCATGGTAGGTCGCTTGGTAGTCGTGTAGTTAATAAAGGGTCTATGTCATAGAGAAATTTGAAGTTAGAATTCGTTGAGGACTAAAGCATCTCGCGTCAACTTTTTACAATTTGGCTTGTCAAAGATGTAAAATCGCCTTTCGTAAAATGAACCATTCGTGTTCAGATGTGCTGGTGAGCCCTCTTGGTTGATTTGTCAGCGCATTCGTTACGCCGTATACCGGAATGTCTTGGTATCCATTGAAAGGTAATTTGGTGATCGTATTCGAATGCTAGGTGGTGGTACTCAGCTATTTCTAGGGAAGAAATCGAATACATTGATTTTTTTCCCAATAGGACTGAGCGACTGTAAAGCGCATTTTGAATCTGTAGATAAGGTCCATTGTTGTGGTGGTTGTTGACATATATACTTGATTGCTTCCTTAATTCTGTGAAGCTCAGCGGCTGTTGATGGTGTATGATGATTTAGACGACAAGATCTTGGAAGAAATCTCGATGGAACGAAGAATGCTGGCATGAAATCGTCGCCGTTGTTGAGCCATCGGTATATATATGCGTTGTTCTAGTGTAAGTGTCATATATTTAACTCATTGCAAGTTGTAGCATAACTAAGCTGCTCTGTTGGCGTTTTGCAAGGATTCCGGGGATGTTTAGATGAATATCTATTTTTCTAAGCGTCCATCGAGGTATCTGGGAGTATTCAGTAACAGTTGCCTGCTTTGGAATATTGTCAATATTTTGATCTAAAGCATCCCCATAGCCGGAGTTTGGACGTTTTATGTGTATCTTAGAAAGATAGTGATTCTTATGCCGAGTTTTATGGCGTAAATGAATTCGTACTATTTCTTGTTTCTGTAATACTTCCAAAGGAAAGCATCTGGCTTCTGCTACCGTGCAAGGTCCAGCTGAACCTCTTGGTAGGCCAAGGCAGATTCGAATGCATTTTTTAAGCGCCCCTTGAAGCTGTCGTTTACTCGTCAGGCTTGTATTTGTTAGGTGTGGAATAGAGTGTCTTATTAGACCTTCAACCAGAGATTTGTGCAGTGGAATCATTGCTCTGCAGTTAGATCCCCAAGCTGTTCCTGCGAGGCAGCGTAGAACATTGGTTGCTCCCGTGATTCTTTTTTTTAGAGAATTAATTTCTTTCTTCCATGAGAGATTTCGATCAATGTTGATCCCTAGATATTTATGTACCGTGACGTAAGGAACTATATGTTCGCTTAAAAAGATCAGATACTTTTTCCTAGATTTTTTTGTAAATGCCATGGCAACTGTTTCTTGGGAGAGATCTGGAGGCCTTTGAGAACCTAGAAAACTTGCCAATAGGTGGTATTCACTGAGCCTGCAGGTTCGATTTTGCCAGGGAGCGCCACCGTCGATCCGCCATCTTCGAGGTCGGTATTTGACGTTTGATTGGCTTGCGTATGCGGTCGTCAGCTGGTAGTGTGTGCTAATTTCATATTGTTGAAGCAGCTTCGTTAAACGGAATAGAGAAAACAGTTTATCTCGGGGACGGGCCGTTTTAATTCCTTTGTTGCCGCCGAGTACCGTGTGTAAAGGCTGAACCGCATGTAAGCAATTCAGCGATCGAGCCACGAGACGAGACGAGCGAAGGCGACGAGACAAGCGACAACGACCCGCTTCGCTGTCGCTCGGTCACTCGCGCGACGAGGCAAACCAAATAAAAGCGACGGGAGCAAGCTATATCCTAGCTTGCGCTTCTCTGGCTTCGCGCGGCGCGTTAGCCGTAGAACTACCAGAAATCAAGATACTTGTCCCCCTATTTATTTTCCCCCGCGGAGGCACCAGCCTCCGTACTATCATTTTTTTAAAATTTTTTTCTTCGTTTTTTATTCCTCCCTTGTGGGCAAGGAATAACCTTGCTCAGCCAGGGTTTCAAATAACAGATTCGGAATTCTTCTTTTAATGGGCGGGGACTAACCTCGCCCTACCATGAAAAGTTTTCGAATGATAGATTCGGAAGCTAGTAAACCCAAGGCATGCCAAGGGCTAGGCATTTTCAGAAAATGCCATACTAGTAATTTCTACCTTTGCATTTGGTAAACCACGCGCTAAATCGCGTGGTTAGCTCAGCCAAACACAAGCAAAGAATGTCATTTCGTCGCACTCTGCGGAATGTCCCTTATGCATACAATAGGCTCGACCACCCCTGTTGAGGGAACGGAATCTATTAATGGTCCCCCCAATCCTTTCGCAACGCTGTGTTGTGTATGCAGCAGAGAGATATCGGGTTGCCGACCCATTGCACTTTGGCTCGGAATACTGGTATGCTTGGTGCTGGTGTGACTGGTGACAGTGCTTGGAAATTCGGACACCGCGTGCCGACCTGATTCGTTCACCCTGGATACTGTGAACATGTGCTACGGACTTCTGGACAAGACACTTGGACATTTCTAAAGGATCTCCTTCCTTCCTCGGCTCCGCCCGCTTTTCTGCCAGGCACGTTCTGTGGCTCCTCGCGCCCCGCTTGTCGGCTTTGGCGAAACAACCCTCCTCTCTTTTCACAAATTTCTCTTCTATGAGCTGTTATCCCCTTCCCCTCCCCCCAATCCAACGATGACCGTTCGGCCCATGGCTGTCACTCCAACGATGGTTTTTCCTCTTTTGGAAGAATTCTCTCTCTCTCTCTCTCTCTTTATACCAAGGCTATGAGCGACGATTTCCAGAAATCTGAACACCGAACGACGCGACGAGTGACCGTGAGAAATCCACAGTTCTTGTAAAACAGCTACCGCCGTGGACACGGCGCGCGACACGGAGCACTGCATGGAGCCGATGGAGCAACGCGGCCGCGGCGGAAAAGTCTGATAGCGACAAAAACGAACTAAAACACGCACAAAAAATATTCTTACGGCGCTTTAAAAGCACCAAAGTCTAAGAATAACCCATAGTTTCGGCCAAAAAGACCCTTAAAAGTTGTAAAATGTTGCTAACCCTCGCTGAAAGGTCCGGCCAGACGGCACCTGACACCTACGTGGGATAAAAGGAGACCTCGAAGATGGCGACCGTGGTGGCCGATGCCAGCGCACCTAGCGAGTGACGTCAAGTGAATGTCACCTATATATCGAGAGTCTTTTGCAACCGCGGCTTTACAGTTAGCCTAGAGCGAGATGTGGACCATACGCAGATGTCATCTGCGTATATGCTAATGATAACTCCTCGAGGAAGTACTTTTTTGATGCTATCAGTGTGATGTTGAATAGAGTTGGAGTTAGTATTGCACCCTGAGGTACTCCTTGGATAACATCAAAATAGTTGGAATTTCCTTCTGAAGTATTGATGTAAATTTTTCTGTACTTGAGATAATCGTATATCCATTTATAAATGCGTCCTCCAAGTCCTAGATCTGAGAGAGCCATTAATATTGCCTCATGCTGAACAGAATCGAATGCTGCTGTAATATCTAAAATCAGTGCAATGGTCGTGGGACCTTTGGCTCTCCCTTTTTCGACACTCGTTGTAAGATCAATAATGCAGTCTGTGGATGACCGTCCGTGGCGGAAGCCATTCATTTGCTCTGAATAACATTTGTTTTGTCCTAAAGAGCTTGAAGTTCTACCTAGTACAATTTTTTCCATTAGTTTTCCTATACAACTCAAGACTGCAATTGGTCGGAAAGATTTGAGACAAGTGGGCGGCTTACGAGGCTTCAAAATCGGCACAATCTTTGCAATTTTCCACTCTTGCGGCAAGGCTCCTTTGATTCAGGAATCGCGCTGTAGCGTTCAAGAAGTCTGAGTTTGGAATGTTGGGATAAGTGTGCCACGGCGTTATACGTAATGCCCTCTTTAATTGGTGCTGAATTAGTTGCACCTTGAATAGCTGCATTTAGCTCATCAATAGTGAAGAGCAAATTTAGACTTTCGTTTGTTGCAGCAGGTATGATATGTCCCGGAGTCGAAATAGTACTACTATGTGTACCACCACTTGTTAGAAAAGCGCAGTAATTGTTTTTAATGGATGTCATTGTTGGGGGCCGTTCTCCTTAAACCTCTGATAATTTTCCATATGTATGTAAATGAGTTACGAACATCGAGATTTCTGCATACCTCCCTCCACCTCTTTTTGTATAATTTTTCGAGATGTCCCCGATTGTGTAATTGTGCCCGTCATGAAGCTCGCATATCTACCGGGTCTTTTGTGCGAAGAGCTTTGCGCTCTGCTTTCCGTCTTGAGTATTCTTGATGGGATACATTTTCAACCTGACACACAAATTGAAAAAAAATGTTGCCTCGGTAAGGGAATATGATAAAGTTGGCATTAATTCATCATCACTTGTCGCAGCTGTTATGCCTCGGTTTGCCATTTCTCTATATTTGTCCCAGTTGATGGGTTGTACTTCCTTCTTCCTTGAGGGTATTCCTTTTAATGTCATGAGTATTGGATAATGGTCGCTTCCTCGCGTTTCAAGGTCCGTATGCCAGGATATTTTGTTGAAGAGGTCACTGGATGCGAAACAAACATCGAGACAGCTTTCCGATTTCGCATTTTTTAGAAATGCTACACTTCCGTCTTTAAGACAAAGAAGCCCATCTTTCTCCATGAGGTCGGCAAGTACTGTACCTCGTGACGTTGTTTTTCTACTGCCCCAAAGTTGATTGAGGGCATTGACATCTCCACAGACGACGTGAGGGGTTGGAGGTGTTTGCAAAATTCGATCAAGTCTTCGTGAATCAAAAAGAACATTCGGTTTGATATACGCTGTGATTATAGTCAGTTTCGTTTTTGCAAGTCCTACTGTGGCACAGACATATTCGTTTGTTGGATGGGGAGCAATAATGTGCTCGACTACTGTAACGTCAGTTCGACACCAAGGAATAACCTACTTTGTTCCCTGCCTCTTTCGGAATGATATAGTTGATAGCCATTTAGACGAAATGAGTCAGCAACCCTTGACTCGGAAATAGTAACAAGTGGTAATTGATGTTCCCTAATTAGCTGACGGAAATCAGATATCTTTGAACAAAGTCCACGTGCGTTCCTCTGAAATAGTGTGCAAGACGTAAAATTTTGTAAAGATGACGAAATAATAATAAAAAAATCAAAATAACGTGAAGGCCAACTGTTTTAACCACACCATGTCTCAATAATGGGTGGGAAAGAGTCCATGATCTTAAGCGAAATCTACGCGTAGGGGGATCTAAAGCGCTGAAGAATTTTGCGGATTACTTCAGAGATGAATTTAAGGAGAGCTTCAATGCCCTCGGGTTTTTCGGCTGGTGCAGATACCTTGGAAGCTTACGTGGGCTTGTCACCGAAAGGTTGACTCTGATGCAGGTTTTCGTGCTTGGGGGGTTGTACACCTGTGTTGTTTGGCACGGGATTTGAATGTTGAGTAGGTTTTGCCTTGCTTTGTCTTGATTTTCCTTGTAGCGCTGCTGTGTACGTTGTCTGAGGGGTGGAGCTACAGGGAGCTGTTGGGACTTGTAGAACTGTTGTGGACGGTGTCTAAGGAGTGCCGTACGATGGAATTGTTGCAAGTTGGTTTGAACCACGCGTAGAGCCAGATATCGATGGGGTTGTCTTAGTTTGTTGGACATTGTGGTTAACTGGCTGGTTCCTCCTAGGGGGGTATTCCACTGCAGGCTTCAAATATATTCCAGAGCAAACTACTGTACGTGCTGTAATATGGTCTACTTTCTGTTGTGTCATTATGTCCGAGTCAAGTGCCGTGTGTCTGTTAACCTTATCGTCACTCTTTCCTATCTATAGCGCGGCGGCTATAGCATAAAAGCAGCCGCGAGCGTGTCTACGTTTGGACTTGTTTTCTTGGAAGCAAATAATAAACCGCGCTTCACCGAGTTCTGCCCTCGAAGTTAAAGCAGTGGCGACGAAGATTGGATGGCTGGTAAGACAGAAGCAAGCACTGTAATCTGCAACAACGAAAGCACCTTGACGGAGGACCCCAATATGGCTTCGTGCGGCGGCCGGTTTGAGCAGTTCATCGAGGATGGGAACGAAGACTTCGAGTCGTACGTCGAGCGGCTGGAGCACCATTTTCGAGCAACGAAGGTAAGCGACGAATTAAAGGTCTCGGTCTCCGTAACGGCCATCGGGATGCAAGCATACCGCACGTTGAAGACGCTGTTAACCCCAGTGAAGCGAGAAGAGAAGGACTGTGCGCATCTGGTCATGGTCCTGAGGAAGCATTACGCTCCGAAGCCGATGGTGATCGCCGAGCATTCAGATTCAACCGGAAGGCCGAGCTTGAGAAGGAAACCGTGGCGACGTTTACGGTGGAGTTAAAAAGGCTAGCGGCCACCTGCGATTTTGTGCAGTTCCTGGATGAAGCACTCTTGAACCGTTCTGTCGCGGGACTCAAGGACCAGACAGCCCAAGGAGGGCTTCTAAAAAAAGAAAACTAACTTTCTTGGCAGCGTGCGGCATTGCCAGAAGCATTGAACTCGCAAGAACAGAGACCAAGAAATTTCAGCCAGCAGCCCCGTAACAAGTGGCGGTGAACGCCGTCCGACCTCTCGTCCGAGACAGGAACGTCGGAGCGGCTACCAGGAAGGCGACGACGGCAGTCACCACGGAGACATCCGAGGCGTTAGGCTGTTTCCGCTGCGGAGCACCTTATGCCGAGTGAAGTTGCCCGTTCCGGAAGTACAAGTGCCGAGTTTGTAGACGAGTAGGACACCTGGCAAGGGTATGCAAAGCAACGTCCCGTTTGGTGCAAGCCATGGACGACGGTAGTGGTGAGGACAAGGTTTGGCTGTAAAACATTGGTTCTTACAATGCTAGCAAAGAGGGTTACACTACTAAAGTTCGTGTTGGGGGCAGAAGGGTGACGATGCAGGTGGATTGTGCCTGAACAGTTGTATAAGGAGTGCTGGCCGGGATTGCCTCTCGCATCCCGGCCAGCGGTCAGGAAATAACCTCCCTAGCAATATTTCCTCTAAAATACGTCTATTTGCAGATGACTGCGTCGTCTATAACAAAGTAACATGTGTGCAAGATAACGACCAACTTCAAAGTGACTTATCTAAAATTAACAAATGGTGCGATGACTGGTTGATGTCGTTAAATAAATCTAAATTCAAACTAATTCGCTTCACTAGGAAAAAATCTGTACTGTCCTACCAATACTACCTGGACTCCGACTTAATTGAGAATGTTTCTATGTATAAATATCTTGGTGTAAGACTAACACCCGACCTCTCCTGGAATAATCACATTGAAGCCATTACTGCTGACTCATCAAGGACCCTTGGACTAATAAGACGTAACCTACGATCCGCTCCACCCCTGGTTCGAAAACTGGCGTACGACACGTATGTCAGACCTAAATTAGAATACGCCGCTACCATCTGGAATCCCCATCAAATTTACCTAATTAACAACCTCGAAGCAGTTCAAAACAGGGCTGCTCGTTTCATCCTGTCTACTTATGATCACTCATTTAGTGTTTCCGCCTTGAAAAGTCAACTAACTATGTCCTCTTTGCAGCTCCGCAGGAAAGTCTCTCCGCTCTGCTTTCTTCATAAAATCTACTACCACATTCCAGTCCTTAAAAATGAGTTGCTATCACCCCCCGACCGAACATCTTCACGCCTTAACAACACATGTACAATCAAGCGTATTTCAGGCTCTACAAGCGCATTCAATCGATCATTCCTCCCTCAGGCCATCAGCGACTGGAACAACCTCCCATCGTCCATTGTCACCATTCTGGATCCGATTAATTTTCTATCGTGTATTAAACTTCATTTATCGTCCTACTAGTGCTATGAGTTATGTAACTTTGAGCAGACCTGAGTGTGTTGAGTGTGTTAAGTGTGTTTTAGTTTCCTTTTCTGTTTTTTCTTGTACTTGCGTTTCTCTGTTGTATAAAACTTGAATACCCCCCCCCCCCCTTATGTAATGCCCTTCACGGGCCCTTAAGGTGTAAATAAATGAATGAATGAATGAAACTGTCGCCTAAAGTTGCAAACTTATGGGGGCGTGCCGTTGGAGGTATTGGGCAAGTTGATTATACCCGTGGAGCACAATTGGCAGACTATGGTGTTGCCGCTTGTAGTGGTGCGAACGCCGCGGAAATGTGAAAGCTTGTTAATGGGCCGCGATTGGCTAGAGGCGTTAAGGCCAGATTGGATGAGGGTGTATGGTGTTAGTCTAGACAAAGTGGTAGCGCTGATTCAACGACACAGCAGCAGCGGCAGCCCGTACGAACGTGCTGCCGCTGCTAGTCGGGGAGGGGGCGTGGCCCTATTGCTTAAAGAGACCATTTCGGGTAAAATTCTCAATGATTATTGCTGCGTTCACAAAGATTATGAGTTTTTTTTTCTTTACTGACCGGTCGGAACATTATCGCTGTTTGTTATCGCCCACCGGGCGGAAACCTTCCATCTTTCTTTACTTAGAGTCTTTTCTTGATTTTGCCAATGATAATAAATACAACGTAATCTTAGGAGGTGACTTTAACATAAATATGTTACTCGAGTCGCCATGTGAAAGAGAGATGAACGAGTTAGTTAATGCATGCGGATGCATGAACGTAATCTCTTTGGCTACAAGGATCACTACCGAGCCATCGACTTTACTTGACTTATTTATTACGAATTTTGACAAGTCGCAAACCAGATCCGGCGTGGTAATTACTGACATAAGTGATCATTTAGGTATTTTATTGTGTATTAAAAAAACGAATATTACAAAACCAATTAAACAGTCACGGTTGACAAAGTATCAGAATATTACGCCGGACAGTCTAAATGATTTTAGACAAAAAACTATCTAATTTTGATTGGAGCGGTGTTTTTCTCGAGACAGACGCAGAAAAGGCTTATATTATGTTCCTGAGCATATTTCAAAACCTCTATGAAAGTTTTTTTCCTTATAAAACAAAAACGTTGCCCAGAAAAGCACGTAAACCATGGATTACGAAAGAATTACTGACAGAAATACGCACAAAAAACGAGCTTTATCAAAAATTCATAAAAACGAAAGATATCGATAAACTTAGTGCCTTTAAACGTTTTCGAAACCAATTAAACAAAGAAATCCGTAATGCTTGATCAAAATATTTTTGTAACTTCTTTCTAGCCTGTGGAAATAGAACCGATATGATATGGAAAAAGCTTAATTCCGTGTTGAAATATATGGACAGTCCAAAGCACTTGGAAAATATAACGTACAATGGTCAGCAGCTAGCCGGAAAGGAACTGGCGAACAAGTTCAATGAATATTTTGTCAATTTAAGTAATGAAATCCCCGATGATGATGCCTGCAAGTATATACAGTTTAGAAATTGTTCGTCGTTCTTTCTTACACCCGTTACTGACACAGAGGTAATATCTACATTTCAATCATTAAATAACAGTAAAAGCTGTGACCCCGACGGTATACAGATAAAGCCGGTCAAACATGTCATTGATCTTATCTCCGCTTGTCTGACGCATATCTTCTATCTTTGTTTTCAAAACGGCATATTCCCAAAACGAATGCAGCTCGCAAGAGTATCGGTCATATATAAAAAGGGCGATAAAAACGATCTTGGTAATTATAGACCGATTTCCATTTTGCCAGTGTTCTCTAAAGGACTAGAAAAAATGCTGCTCCTTCGAATGTCATTATTTGCAGATAGTCATAACTTAATCACCCCATCTCAGTTCGGTTTCCACAAGCAACGATCTACTGAACTCGCTCTTTTCACTCAAAAAGAATACATTCTTAAAGGTTTTGAAAATAAAAAAAAACTAATTCTCGGCTTATTTATTGACTTCACGAAGGCTTTTGATTTTCTCGATCATAACCTTCTAATTAAAAAACTCGAAATATATGGCTATCGTGGTCAGGGTTTCGCTTCTTATTCAATCATACTTGTCTTTCCGTTAGCAGTATGTCGAGATCATTGGTCAATTTTCCGATGTAAAGCCAATCAAATCAGGGGTTCCTCAAGGAAGCATTTTGGGTCCTTTTTTATTTAATCTTTATATCAATGATATCGTAAATATAAACAATTCAACAAAATTTATTATCTACGCAGACGACACGAGCATGCTGTTTAATGGAGATAGCCCCGCAGAGCTTGTTGAGAACGCAAACGTCACGCTAGAAAAGTTAAATACATGGAGTAGGTGTAATGGGTTAAAAATAAATGTGAATAAGACAAAGGCTGTTTTGTTTCGTCCGAAGGGTAAAATTGTTACCATAGGCGAGGATATAATGTTTAATTCTTCTAAAATAGAAGTGGTACCAGCATTTAAAACTTTAGGTGTCTTTTTTTCAGAGAACATATCATGGGATGCTCATGTAAATTATGTTACGTCAAAACTGTTTAGCATTGTTGGACTGCCGTATCGTCACAAAGATATTTTGCCTCTTAAAATAAAGTTGCTAATATATAACTCGCTATTTTACTCACAAATTAATTACGGCCATTTAATTTGGGGAACAACCAATCATACAAATCTACAAAAGATTTTTTTTTACAAAAAAAGATACTACGAAGCATTTGCAATGTTTCACCGGAATTTCGAACGGAAAAATTATTTAGCCAGCTAGATGTAGTTAAAATTTTTAACTTGTATCGATATCGCCTATGTGTTAAATATAAAGCTGAAATGAGTATGAATGTACGGCATCTTGTGAACTTAGCTGACTTAAAAAAAAAGTGTATGCATATCCAACAAGAATCACAGAACCTTGGGTAGTTCCATTTTTTAGAACTAATTACGGCCTTCAAACCGCGGCGTTTACTCTTCCAACCACCCTCAACTATTTTTGTGCGCAACATATCGAGCTTGAAAATATATCTGCAGATAACCTTAGGAACATAATAATTCTTAGCCAAACTGGTCAATTGTGAGTGGCATGTTTATATGTTTATTTTTTGTTATATATGTAGTACTGCTATTGTGACTTTTCTGTTTTGAACATCTTGTTGATGTATGATGTGATTTTGCTGTTAACTTCTTTTTTTCTTTCTTCCGCTGCTGATTTCTGGGGGCTCGGGACCAGTCAAGCTGTTTCAGCAGCTTTTTTCCCAAGCCCCCACCAACACTGTACCTCATTGTTGGAAATAAAGCTATTATTATTATTACTATTATTATTATTATTATTATTATTATTATTATTATTATTATTATTATTATTATTATTATTATTCTCGGAAGTGTTTGAGCCTGCGCTGGAATTAATCACGGGCAGGCAAGTTAAATTAGTGTTGAAGGACGACACAACCCCAGTTTTCTCTAAACATAGAACTGTGCCATTCGCTTTAAGAGAATCAGTAGAGCAAGAGTTGCATTCGCTCGTAAAGATCGGAGTCCTTGTTCCTGTTCAGCAGAGTTAGTGGGCAACTCCGTTGGTCGTCGTTCCTAAACCAAATAACAAATTAAGCTTATGCGGGGACTATAAAGTAACGCTGAACCCGAACCTCAGAGCAAACCATTATCCCTTGACGGTAATAGAAGACGTATTCGCAACTTTACACGGTTGCAAATATTTCACGGTACTTGATCTTTCTACAGCGGACCAGCAGCTGCAACTGCACCCGGATTCTCAGTCACTGGTAACTGTAAGCACGCATATCGGTTTGTTTAAGTATACATGCCTCCCATATGGAATCACAAGTCCACCGTCTATTTTTCAGGCTGTAATGGATGAGACATTGAAGGGGCTTGAGAGGGTGTCGTGCTACCTTGATGATGTATTGATGGTCAGAGAAACGTCTGAAGAATGTTACCGGAAAGTGGAAAGGCGTGCTGACAAGGTTCAAGAAGCGCGGTATCAAATTAAAAAAAAGAAAAACATGCAAGTTTCTTGAGACGCCGGTGGCTTACTTGGGTCCCGTAATTGATAATAAAGGAATTCGGCCTTCCGAGGAAAACCTACGCGCAATCAAAGAGGCGCCAAACCCTCAGAACAAACAACAGCTGCGAGCATACATAGGGTTGCTGAATTCCTACGGGAAATTTGTTCCGAACATCTCAGCAGAGCTGAAACCACTTCACCAGCTACTAAGTGAAAGCACCAGGTGGGATTGGACCGGAGTGAAGGAAAAAGTGTTCCATGAAACAAAACGGTGGCTGACGCGCGAACGAGTGTTGACTTACAATGATCGTGTAAAGGACCTCGGTCTGGTATGTGACGCGTCGGCATACGGCGTAGGCGCGATACTCTTTCACAAAGTGGGTACTGAGGAGAGGCCCATCGCTTTTGCGTCTAGGACGCTTAGCAAGGCGGAGCAAGGCTACGCGCACCATGAAAAGGAGGCGCTTGCAGTGGTTTATGGCTTGAAGAAATTTCACAAATTCCTCTTTGGCCGAAAATTTTGCATCTACTCTGACCATCAACCATTGGTGGGAATTCTGGGCCACGGTAAGCCGATTCCTGCAATGTCAGCAGCACACGTGCAGCGCTGGGCTTTATTGCTTGCCACTTATGACTATGTATGGATGTATCACAAATCCAGTGATATTGGAAATGCCGACGCGCTTTCATGGCTACCGCTGCAAAACAAAGATGAAGAGGCAGATTGCGTGCAGTTCTTTTCGGCGCTAAACGAAGCTTCGCTATCGGCAAGAGAGAAAGGACGGGAAACGCGAAGGGGGCAAGTCGAAAGTGCTGTTCTACACACAAAACGGCTGGCCTACGAAAGTTACAGAGGATTTGCTAGCGCCTTATTTCGTTAGACGCAACGAACTGTCAGTTCGTCAAGAGTGCGTGACTTGGGGCAATCGCGTAGTGGCTCCATTGTCAATGAGAGGCAAAGTGTTGACAATGTTGCACGAAGGTGATCCGAGGGTGAGGCGAATGAAAATGTTGTGCAGGGGTCACGTCTGGTGGCCTCGTCTAACGGAAGATGTAGAGCCAACAGTGAAAGAGTGTGCGACGTGTCAGCTGTCACAAAATGCTGCGTCTAAGGTAACCTTGTTGTGGGGGGTTGGCCTACGCGTAGATGGGAGAGAGTGCATCTAGACTATGGGTATCGCGATCAACAATGGTTTCGTGTTCTTGTGGGCGCTCATTCTAAATGGATTGAAGTGTTTGTGATTAACAGCCCAAGTAGTGAGAAGACCGTGGAAAAACGTGCGTGTTTGCGGCATACGGGCTACCGGAAGAGGTAGTAACTTATAACGGACCCCAATTCACATCAACAGAGTTTGAACTGTTTTTGAGTAGGAATGGCGCCCTACACAGCAAGAAGCGCGGAACGCTGTGTACAAACCGTAAAAAAGTCTTTGTTCAAGCAAGTGATGGGCGAGCAGAGAAGCGGCCATGCAAAGTCGCTGTAGCATCGGATAGGCCAATTCCTGTTTAGTTACAGGAACACCCCCACCGGGACAACTAATGAAACTCTTGCCCAGCTGTTCCTGTCATGGAGGCCCAGAACAAGACTGAGTCTTCTACACCCCGGCATCGAAAAACGAATGAAAAAAAAACTCGAGCGAACCAAAGAGTCTCCGGACTAGCACCGAGGGGCCTGAAGGGAGTTCTCTGGAGGTGACCAAGCTATGGTAAAGGGCTGGGCCGGCGACATCAAATGGCTGACGGGCACAGTAAGCAAGCGCGTGAGTCCAGCTACTTATCTGGTTTGTGTCGGGGAAGAAGAGCAGTACATTCATGCTGAAAATCTGCGGCCGAGATCATGTCAAGCTCACCTGGGGACACCTAATCGACTGGAGCCGTTTTCGGGCATCGAGACCGACACGGCTACAGCTTACAATGAATCACCGGACGACCATGACCTGGCACAAGCAGGGAACGGAGCCGCGACACCACGGCCGCCTGACCCAGACTCCAGCCTTTCTAGTACTGTGACTGTTGGTCCCAGTGCCCGACCATCGGACAACGGGGTCTCCAGACCAGAAGCTCCACTGGCTTCTCCACTCCTGCCTCGGCGCGACCAAGCCGACCTCCGGAGAGCTACAAGCCGTTGACACCACGAACTTTGTAGAGGGGAAGGATTGTTGTCATTGTGTTCGAGTCAAGTGCCGTGTGTCTGTTACCCTTATCGTCACTCTTTCCTATATATAGATATATAGCGCGGCTATTATCAGTATAAGAGCAGCCGCGTGCCTGTCTACGTTTGGACTTGTTTTCTTAGAAGCAAAGAATAAACCACGCTTCACCGAGTTCTTCCCTTGAAGCTAAAACACTTTCTTCTCCATCTTATATTGTTTTATTGCACACTCCCGCTTCCAGTTCGGACATTCTGTGGATCTGAAAGGATGTGCTTCTCCGTAGTTGACGCACTTCGGGTCTTCTTTGCATTGTTCCGTGGTGTGGCTTTCGCTTGAACATTTGCTGCACCTTGCAGAACGGCGACACACCGCTGGGCGATGGCAAAAGCTTCCGCATTAAGAGCACTGAATAGGGCGATCCTTGAAAGGCGTCACAGGGTATCTTACATGTGCTAGCTTTACGTGCGTCGGTAAGCATGAGAATAACAATACGATTCGTACAGCTTCAGTGCTCCCCAGGCGTCGGGCATTCGATATGGGGCAGCTTGCTTGTAACGATGTATTGAGATGAGCGTCTGTTATGTCAGAAGAGACATTCTTGATGACACCGACAACACAGGAGCTATTCCGTAGTTCATAAGGTATGACCGGAATGCCGCAGATGCTGCTAAGACGGAGAAGTGCGTTGGTTGATTGACCATTTCTAGTATCGGCAGCGATGAGATGATGAGATTTAGGCGTAGGTTATATTGTATGGGAATGACGCCTTTGGGAATGACTTCATCGAGAGCTTTGGAAAGTTTTATGCTACTCAGTTTTGTTATCAGAGTTTCTAGAGTTTTAGGTGCCAACATGGCGGTTAGACCAGTCTGGCGTTGTGGTTGAGACAGGATGGTGTCATCTGTTGAGTTTGTTGCCGTTCTGGCGTCCTTTCTTTTGTTTAACGCTCTTTCTGCTGCTCACCGTTTTGAAATCTGCGCCCAGAGATTCAGGATCGTTGGCAGCGTTGCCTTCTTCGATTAGTTCATCCATCGAGGTTTGTGTAGCTGAGTCGTCATGACTGGTCTCTGCGTCTGATTCATTGGTTTCCATTCGAATGCCAGGTTGGTTGGCCATGTTAGTTGAGTCGATGTGGAACCCCAAGCCTGGGCCGGCTTAACGGGGTGGCCCACCTTATCTGCTGATGAAGGGATATTCTGGTTGCTGATTATGTTAAGGATCCGAAAAAGGTCTTCTTCTTGTCGTGCCGGCGGTAATGCAAAATTAGGCCAGATTCCTTGGAGCGAGATACGCAGATATCCTTTGGCTGTACTTCTTCGTCGTCCTTTTTTCAAACTAAATGATGTAGAAAACCGAATTGGGCGCTGACTGGCTATTCTCTCGGATCACGTGACTCTCGTCGCTCGTAAAATGATGCAGTTGGCGTTGACGTTAAAATGTCGTCACGATGAACTTTGACGATGCAATTGACTGAGTGGTCGAGACGAAGCCGGAGATTGTTTTGCATCGTAAAAGATGGCGGCCCTAACATATGAATCTCTACTGTTGGGTTCACCAGCGGATCGAGTTTTTAGAGATCACCCGAATGCTTTCGAGACGAGCGATACGAGGTTTGTGGGCGAATACCGGCTGACCAAAAGGGTGACTCGCTGGCTGTGCAACTAGCTTCGCGGAAAGCTCCAGCGGCGTCGCGAAGGGCCCCGTGTGCTGACGATCGAACAAGTCCTCGCAGCTCTACGCTTTTACGCCGCTGGCGGCTTCCAGGGAACCGTCGGGAGCGACGAGAACATTGGTTCTCGTCGCTCCCGACGAGAACCTCTGTGAGTCGCGTACTTGTTCATGTCACCAACGCTATCATCGATTGCCTCAGATCGAATTGGCTGTGTTTCCAGCAAACTCAAGCAGAGAAGGCGCTCACAAAAAGGAAGTACTTCAAGTGATGGAACTTCAGCGGCGTGATCAATAAATATTCTAAATACTCTTACACGATTCAACACGATTGTGTTTTCATTTGAGTGACCCCATATAAGTGATTTCGCTGAGCGAAAAGCAAAGTTGGTTCATACTTCATATATATATATAGATATATAATATAAATATATACCCCTAAGAAGAAATTAGAGGGAGTAAAGAGCAACAGTTACTGTTGCTCTTTACTCCCTCTAATTTCTTCTTAGAGATATATAAACATTCACGGGCTCTGCACTCGTTACCTGATGAAGAGCTGTCCCCGCTCGAAACGACGTAATAAACTTCGAATTAGTAACTCCGACAGTACGCAGTTTTGACTTATTAACTTTTCCCAGTCCATTGTTTTTATATTTACCTTACTTCACATATATATATAAATTGTTAGGAAGGCGAAGACGACGACAGGGCAGTGGCGCGAGATGGAGGTCGAGCCTCCATATCGCGCCTTACCTTTATCTATATGGAGGCCGAGCCGGCCCGTGGAGCCTGGCGCGAGATGGCCGTGCGCGCCACTGCCCCGCCGTCGTCTTCATCTTCCTAACAACATATATATATATATATATATATATATATATATATATATATATATATATATATATATATATATATATATGCTGTTACACTTTATTAAGATAAGAATGGCGCGACGGCCTGGAGGGGACGGTTTACAGGGGGGAATTAAAGAAAACGAAAATTAAGGTTATATCCTTCGGTCAATGCCCGTCGCGCGCGCAAAGTCCGAGAGGGACAGCAGCGTTTCTTTCGAACAGGTACTACTCTTGGGGTTAATCCAGTCCTCGTAGATACGCGCATTGGGGTTTAGAAAACGACTCCTTTCAGTTCGGAGCCCCGCACACTCTCACAGTAGATGTCGGACCGTACCAGGAACGCGTGTAGAACATGTAGAGCAGGTCACCGCCGGGCTGGGAGCCCCGGTTGACTGCGCTCACTCGGAGTGGGAACTCGTGTGTGAGCTGGATGTATCGCCTGAGTATTCTGTAGCAGGCGGGCGCCCTCTCTTAGGGGTGTAGGTTCTCCGTCGTGCCAGGACGTCTTCAGTAAGAGCCGCCCCGGTGCATGCTTTATGAATGAGCACTTGTGCACCTCTAGACAGACCTCTCGTTAGCGGTGAAGGGTTGGCTAGGGTCTGCTCCTTGAGACTAAGGCGATCCACCTTCTTGGATGCGGCCTTTTTTTCCCAGGGATCGGGGTCGAGTAGTGCAGGTGGGACCGGAATATCCGGGTCGGAGCGGATTCTCGACTGCGCGCTCGCACACGCATGAGCGGCCTCATTGCCTCGGCCGCCCGCGGGTCCCGGTACCCAATCCACCCGCACCTCTATGTTCTGGGTGGAGAGCAGTTCAGCGCATAGGGTCTTAATGTGCTGGCAGAGGGAGCCCTGACGGGGTGTGAGCCCAAGCCTAGTGACGGCCTCTCTGCTGTCCGTATAAACCAGAACCCGGATGGGTTCAGGGGAGCTGGCTTGAGGTCTGTTGGCCTTCAGAAGGCTAGTGTCAGATGAATGGCATCTAGTTCAAGGCGACAGGTGCTGGGGTCTTGTGAGTAGTTGTATGTCTCGGCATGCGCGTCAGTGCCGGTGACCCAGGCAAGGGTGGCTCGTTGGGTGGCTTCACACCAGGCAATGTCGGTAAAGATGGCTATTGGTGTTCTATCTTTCCGGTCGGCTAGGGATGCTCTTTCCTCTCGATGCTCTTCCCGGCTGGTTCTTCGGGTGAGAGGCTTGGGGAGACGCACCATGAAGTCTTCCCATGGAGGGACACTCTTGAGGATCGGGTCTCGCGGCCTCCGTGGAGAACGGCGAGGTACTTGGTGTTGGTGAGTCAGGAGCAGCTGTCCAGCCACAGAGGATAACCGTCGGTGGAGGTGGCCCGCGCGCGAGTGTCAATTATCGCTTGGATGGAAGGAAGGTCGGCATAGCGGTGCAGATCTTCCGTCCGAGCGTGACGGGGGAGGCCCGTAATGACACGGAGGCACGCGCGGTGGAGTACTTCCAATTGGGAGATTTGCACTTTTGTGAGGTCAAAACAAGTAGCTCCGTCGCAGGTTTTGGATGTCAGTACTGCCTGCATGAGGATACGAATAGTGCGGGTACCTGCTCCCCCGAAACGCGTGGCGATGCGTCGGATGAGATGGAGGTGCTGTTTCCACGAAGCCTGAAGTTGGCTGAGCCATTCCCCGGCGCCTCCTTCTTCATGAAAGGGAACTCCGAGAATGCGAATCCAGCGCTCCTCTGGTCGGTGGATGGGTTTCCCTGCGAGGGTCAGACTGTCTTGCGCCCGGAGGTGAGGAAGGCCGCCAATCAGTAGGACCGCAGTCTTCTCTGGTGATGGCTTCATTCCTGTAGCCGGTAGCCACCGGTCGACGGTGTCGAGGGCCTTTTGTACAGTGACTATGGTGGTGTGAGTATCGAGTGATGCATCGCGGGGATCGACCCAGAGAGTTATATCATCCGCGTATATCCTAAGCTGCAAGTTCTCTACTTTCCTCAGTTCCTTTGCCAGATCCCACATCAAAAGGTTAAAAAGGGAAGGAGATAAGATAGCACCCTGTGGAACACCACGAGAATTTTGAAAAAATTTCGGTTGTTGTGCTCCGGATGAGATTTCAAAGGTTCGGTTGTGTAGGAAGCTCTTGATAAAATTAATCATCCGAGGGGTTGCCCCGCATTCTTTGAGTGAGTGAATAATCGCCGAATTCTCTATGGTGTCGAAGCCCTTTTGAAGGTCAACGGCAACGAGGATGCCTGGGACAATATTCGTTCCATGACGCTTCTTCCCGACAAGATTTCGGAGGAGATAGAGGCTGTCCTGTGTACATAGCCCAGGTCGGAAGCCGGTCTGAGCTACGTCGAAGTACGGACTGTCTTCCGATTGTTCGAGGATGTATGTAAGCCGGGTGAGAAGCAGCCTTTCTAGGAGTTTACATAGTGTCGACGTAAGAGATATTGGGCGGAGGTTCTGTATCCTGTCCGCCTTTTTGCCCGGTTTTGGAATGAGGTGAACAACATAATGCTTCCTTTCTCCAGGGATGACACCTGTTTCCCATGCGTGATTGAGCTCGGCTAGTAGCTTCTTCTTCTCCGGTTTCTTCAGGTTACGTAACATGTTATGCCGTCTTTGCCCGGGGCGCTACGTTCATTGACAGAGTCAAGAGCGAGAAAAAGTTCCTGCAATGAGAAGGGTGCATCTGGACCGCTGTTGCCTGCTTCTTTTGGAGCGTAAAGGTTGCCTGAGGTGCCCAAGCCAAGTTGAGAGAAGAAGTAATTCGCTGCTTCCTCTTCAAGTTGCTCAGCTGTAAGGTTAGCGGCATGTAGGATGTTGCGCGCTATATTGGGAGTCTTAGTTTTGCCCCACAGTGCCCGGTACGTATACCAGAGCTTCTTTAGGCCAGTGCACTCGTCGAAAGAGGCCCAATGTTCGAACCATCTGGATCGAGAGAGGCGTTTGGCGTAGCGTTTGGCCTGGGCCGTCTTCCCGCGTACACGAATGAGATCTGAGTGGAGCTTGCCGTTCCGAAGGTATGCTTGGTGTAGCTCCTCCCTGGACTCCCACCAGTTGGATAGATGTTTGTCCGGGACTGGACCTTCTGCACAGATTTCGTGGAGCCTGGTGGCTGTGTTTGCTGCACGGGAGAGGCGCCGTACGATGGGCACGTCATCTTCAAAATCCTTGACAGCTTGCCTAAATGCACCCCAATCAATGGCTTGAGTCTGTTTAGTTCGTCCAGCACGACCTGTAGTATGTATTTCTATCCAAATGGGATAATGGTCGGAGCCCATAGGGCCCTGCCCACAGAGCCATTCTTTGACTACGCCGGAATCTGCCCAAGTAAGGTCTGGGGTAGTATCCCGGTGCCCTGGTTGGAGACCGAATCTGGTAGGGTAGTCGAGGTCGTTGGTGAGAATGAGGTTGGCCAGTTCGGCGGCTTCTTGCAGCCGGAGGCCTCTCGAGTCCGATGTTGGGTAGCCCCAGGCTGGATGATGTGCGTTAAAGTCGCCTGTGACGAGGAAACGATCCTTGGGGTACTGCCGCCTTAGATCCAGCATCCATTGAAAGCCTGCACCGCTGATTTGACCGTGGCGGGAGCATGCTGGCTGAGGCCGCACGTAATATGAGATGAGGACGAGGCGCGTCTTCCCCAACATGCATCGTGTTGCGACAACTTCCTGTATAGTGTCACAATAGCAGGCTGTATCTAGCTGTGCCTGAGGTACATCGGTGTGTACGAACACTGCAGCTTGCACTTCCACGACGCGAGATTGATCTTGCGTTTCCTCCCTTCGTCCATGTTCGATGGACGGTTGAAAATATCCATTGCAGCCTGCAATGCCCGGTGTTATGCCTCTGGTTTCCTGCGGTAAAAGTGCAGCTAGTTTGCCAATGAGGCGGAAAAGCTCATTGAGCTCCGTGGCGCTCTGTCTAAGGGAGCAGCAATTCCACTGCAGGACGTGGGGCGTTCTTCACGGGCGATCCGCTTTATGGAGGGCCCTCCCGGTGGGCGCTCGCGTCGCTAGGAGAGTTGGCTGGCGGGTCCATGTTGATGCGGTGATGGTGGTGGAGGTGCAGCGGAAGTCAACTTGGGGGTGACGAGCTGAATGAGCAGCTGGAGCTGGAGTTGGGTTTGCTGGTGGTGCTGTTGTAGCATGGCTTGCTGTTGCTGCTGAAATGTTTGTAGCCATTTTGGCGGGTCTTGGGACGCTGGAGGTGCTTCCGGAGTCGGCAGCCTTTGAGGTAGTTCCTGACGGGCCTGCTTTGTAGGGGCCGGAGATTCAGCAGCTTCGCAGCGCGCTCGGCCGGGGGAGTGAGACTGGCGCCGTTTGGCACGCCCCACCACGTCGATCTCGCACTGTTCTGTCTCCACGGCAAGCCTTCGTTTTAAAGCCAGGATTTGACCGTCCCTTGTCTTCTGGCGGTTATTGTACTGTCGTTGGAGTTCAGCAATTTGCTGCTGTATGCGGGCAAGAACTGCTTGAAATTCCTCTTTGTCTTTTTGCTGCGCCGCTTGGATGAGCTGAATTTGTGCTTCCGTGAGGGTTGCTGGTGTGTCTAATTCAGGTAGAGATGCAACAGCCGTTGCGTACGTGAGGGGGTTGGGTTGTAGCCGTACCTTACTCAGTACACGTGGTGGCGGTAGAAACTGGGACTCTCGCGTCTCAGATGGCGAACGCGAAGTGGGCTGTGCAGTGGAATCGACCTTCGGGTTGCGAGACCGGCGGCGGCGGCTGCGGCGAGTGCGGCTACGCGAGCGCCGTTCCTGTTTGTCCTCTTCGCGTTCCTTCACTTTCTGGGCGAATTGAGCGCGGGCCGGGCAGTCGTTGCAACGCACGCAGAATTTGTCGTCAGCGTAAGGGCACTGCTCTGGGGCGTGATCGTGTTGGTTCCCGCAGTTGGCACAGACGGGCTTTTCAGCTGGGCAGACGGCTGCCTCGTGGCCCGGTTTGTGGCACCTTTGACACACAAGGGAGCGCTGCTCATACCGCTCAACACGCCTGGGGAAATGCCAGTAGGTTACCTCACTGGGCGGTCTAGGGGAGGCAAAAATAATTAGGGCAGTGCCCCTGGAACCGATCGGGCGGGCGGAGAGAATATGCACTCCGTCCGCGTGCAGGGCTGAGAGAAGCTTCTCCGGCGATTCGTTTGGTTTGCACCCATGAATCACGCCTCTCGAGATTCCTTTCCTTCATTGGGAAGTTGATAGGCTCGGACCGGAAGAGGGTGCTGGGTTTTCAGTGGAAGGCTGGTTGTACGCAGAATATGCCCGGCTTGCTTGGAGTCACATGCAGTAACGGTGACGGCGTTGGACATGGTACTCACTCGCATAAGTTGAAGCCTGCGGAGCTCGGGGTCAGTCGCGAAGGAGCTGACGGCGGCGAGTAGGTCTTCCGGATCCAAGCGCGATACGTCGCAGCGCTCCGTAGGCTGAAACTTGACATGTGTTCCGAGAGTGGCACGGGCCTTGCGGTTGAGGGGGGGTTGGGGCTGTCCCTGGGCCTTGAGCTGAGCTCTACGCTGAGTTCTGGTCGTAGCCTTCACCTAGAAGCCGGTGAAATCTTCGGGTAAAGGATCGCGGGCAGTCCACTCCGCTTGTAAGCCTTGGTTGACATAGAAAGAGTCATCCGATTGTTCATGAAGAGCAGAAGTCTGGCGCTTGCGGCTTCTACTATGAGAGCGACTGCGTAGCGCAGGCGGGTCTTCTTCCATGCGTTGAATATCCGTAGTGACATGTCCGTCGTGCATACTTGCCGGCACTGGTGGCGCAGAATCACAGGAAGGCAGCTCCAGTGTCGCCGGTGTGATGAGCGATGACGCCATAGCCGAGGCAGATGCGGCCCACCGGCCGCCGAGCCGGACGCCGCGCTAACCCTAACGTGGCAGCTCGCCGCTTCGAAACTTGCGGGGTTCAAAAAAGTAGGAGGAAATGCTCGGAATCGAGCGAAATTCAGCTCACTGATTCGGATGGTGGTCAGAAACCTCTAGTGAAAATCTCGTGAGTGTATCAGGCCTGGTGCCTGAGATAGGGAATCACATGTCGGGAGCGACGTGAAGCGTGCCCTTCCATATCGATAGCCCCCTGGTGCATATCATATATAAATATATACAGTATATATATATATATATATATATATATATATATATTTAAATTTAAGGCAACTACTTCAGGTAAACAGCTTAACTAGTATAAACATGCACATAAAGAAAATACCATACACACCGTGGGACTAACCAACTTATTTTTTTCCCTCCTCTTCTACTACGAACTCCACTTGAGAGAAATATTCTTTTTTCTTCTTTTTTGCTTCCTACTTCACCGACAATTTAACCCCCGAAGGAACATTTTTTCTTTCTCGCGCAGCACGAGGGAAGTTGCACTAACGCAGTCAAACAAAGTCAAAAAGTCAAATTTGTCATTATTTGTTTATACAGCAGGAGGTTAGTCTGCCTGAACATGGCTAAATTGTTACCTACTGCAGATAAGCAATTTAGCCAATGCAGTACGACTGCTAGCTTGGGGTTTTTAACGTGCACCACGCAGTAGGGATACACAGCCGAGCAGCACACGCTATATCCAAATCCCGTGCTCGGGCGTGGCACACACGAGTGTTCCAGTGGTCCTTCCATTCTGCTCGTGTTATGATCGACGGGCTTTGGGCATTCAGCTCGTCCACAATTCTGTCCCACAACTCGTCTCGCTCAGGCTTGGTAAAAGGACTGCCAGTGGCGGCCCTCACTAAAACTTGGTTTCCTGTCAAAAAGTCGTTCAGAAGGCTAATCTGGTGGACCGACACGCGAGGACTTTACTTCCGCTTCTTCGTGTTGTCGGCCATGACTGCCTGTCTGCGCAAAATAAAGGGCTGCAGCTAATGCTAATAGTTTTTCTGTAACTTAAGTGAACTAAATATTTCATGCGACAGATTTCAACAAAAAATAGTTTAATTAAATTGCTCTGCACTATACGTTTCGGATACTTAAGAGTATTGCTTTCTTGAAGCCTTCATTGCCGAGTTTTGC
Organism: Ixodes scapularis; assembly: GCF_016920785.2. Lineage (NCBI taxonomy): Eukaryota > Metazoa > Arthropoda > Arachnida > Ixodida > Ixodidae > Ixodes > Ixodes scapularis. The sequence goes on from NW_024609857.1 coordinate 163,964,722, forward strand.
GATTCTCCGAAATTCTCTGCAGGGAGAAAAAAACGATGTAGTTTTAACTCACTCGTCACAGTTCGGCGACGTCACCGGACACGTCACGGTGCAGTTCTCTTTCGATGCAGTTTGTTGGCGATCGAGATTAGGCTCCTCCCACCGGCGACGTCACGATGCAGTTTTTTCACCGCTTTTTCCAGCATAATCAGACTTGTCGGAATAATTAGTGCGTAGACCTAAAGCTAGCTAGCAGCCTTTGTCTCCTCTGCGCTCATCGAACGCCTTCGAATGCGAGAGCCGAACTCTGGACGCCCGCCGTCTGCTTCCTAACGCGTTTGACGAGTGCAGTGGAGACAAAAGCTGCTAGCTAGCTTTAGGTCTACCCACTAATCCTTCCAACCAAAGTTCGATGTTCTGACGTACCCTAGCACTCTCGTCTCCTGCTCTCTCTCTCTCCGTATCTTGGTGCATGGGTCCTTTTCAGAAGTACAATGAGAAACGTTGGCATAGTCATCATTTCTTGGTCACAAGGCGCGTGATTGGACCCGAGTCCTATCCGAATGCTGACGTAGGACTGGTGTCCAGCGCCTGCTCAGAGTACATGCCCGCACAATGGCGGACTTGGAGAATCGGAGCAGCAGCTAGTAGAGGGCGCGCCCTTTCGAAAAGGGTGCTGCGCCACCATTTTCTTCCAAGGGCGGCAGAGGGCACCGGCCTCATACGTTGGCACATTTTACGCTTTTAGCTAAACAAGTACAAACATATCAAGATGCTGCGCGAGCGCGCCCACCACCTCTTGCCCGAGAGGTAAAATAGAGTTTCCTGCGCAACACTCTACCAAACTGTAACTGTCAGAAAATGTCAATAACCGTTCGTTTGACTCCTCTTTTAAGTGGACGCCAAGAATTCCGATGGGAAGTTCCTATAAAGGCTATCGCAGTATTCAGCAACACAAGCAACACAGATTTTAACAACCTAGACTCTCTCTAATATGTCTCTTGAACATCTACATCCATATAAACTTCTTAGAGTTTATTTCAGATCAAACATCTTTATGGAAGCGCACATTAATCGCTTATGTGGAGAAGAAAAACCAAAGCCTCGGTTTTCGAGCATGAGATCTTCATAAAGCCAACAGGGAAAAAGCCAACAGGGAAACAAAGCTTGAAGCACATACCACACTCATTCAACCTCAACTTGAATACGCTACAGTACATGGAACCCTCATCAGTCTTATTTGGCACAAAATTTGAATCGGTTCAAAACAAACTCCAACGCTTCATTCTAAAAAAAACTACACGCGCACATTCATTACCGCACTAAAAGAGGAACTTGGACTACCACCTCTCGCAGACAGAAGAACAATTTCAAGATTTACATCATTACACACGTCATATTACCACTGCCCATCGAGGAGAAAAATGTATCGCCGAGTTGCAGCACACATTTTCGCGCGTACAGATAATTCGCAAAAAATTCATTTACTCACCCTACGGAAAATATATATATTTTTTAAAAGTTCCAATTTGGCTGTCTAGATACAAACGGCACTTCCTTCATGATAACATTGTAATCATTCAAGAATCCTCTATCTTCAGAGATTCTTTCACCACTTACTTAAACACATAGCAACCGTAACACCTGCGTTGTTTTTCTTTTATGTTTGTTTTAAATTGATGATTTAGCACTTGCCCCCTTATGGAAATTCCTATGCGCGCTTTAAGGGTATAATGATAAATTAAACAAAGATTTGTAATAAAAATTTACGCTCCATGTTTTATGAGGGGTAGAGGCTGTTACTGCACCCCGAAGTAGCAGCGTCATACGTAAGGGGCCGTTTAACAATTATTCCAATGCGCTAAGAGTGCGCAAGGTTTTTACTTACTTCCTTGCGCCGCGCAGGGAACCGATGCTTGTGTATCGCTGAACCTGTGTCTGGGTCGCGCAGTAAGCTGACATCCAGAGCACAATCAAACCCAGAAGCACGTTCCAGGTCGTGTACGTTTCAAACACGCTGGGGCTGAGGCTGCATTGGGCAAATATTGTAACTGAAAATGGCGCAATACTGCAGTAGCTTGCTTGGTTCATTCAAGTGTCACACTTTTAGAGCGACATCATATATAAAGCTCCGATCGATTACGACAAGCGTATTGGGCAGTAAGGGGCGTTTCAATAATAATGCTAGAAATGAAGAGCCGTCACAAACAGATTCGCGAGTAGAACCAGTAAATGGGACTGAATATAACAGGCCAACTTCACAAAGTCGAGTTAATTGTAAGCAGTGATGAGAAAACTCATGGCGAGTTCTCGAGTCCACTTCTACGTGAATACAAAAAAGAGGTAACGACAAAAGACACGCAAGGTTTCTTCGTAACTATGTATAACATTACCATAAATTGCCATGCAATGCTTGTAGAATGTCTTGATTGTATTTTATATTAACGAACTTGCGTCAGTTGAACAGTGACATTTTCGGACATTCACCGTGCTTTCCTATTGTTGTGTGTATATTCATACAGCCGGAAGTGAGTCTGCCTCAGTGGGCGTCTGGTGTCTCAGCTGTAGATGAGAAATTTACCCAGTGCGGTACAACCGCTAATCTGGGGTCTTTAATGTGCATCACGCAGTAGTGATACACGACCGCACGCCGGTACGATGCTCATCCTAGTGAAAAAGCCATTTGTATGAGACATTTCTTGTGTCCAATAAACACACATGAATCATAAAGATATATAAGAACATATAAGAACCATATAAGAACTATATAAAACTATATAAGGTATATAAGAGCATATAAGAATCATACCCCGCAGGGTGCACCTGTGAAAGCAGGTGTTTGGAGAGTGGCGTCTCCACGGACCCCGAGCCATGCGGGTTCGCCCGCCCACGTCTGGCTGTGCGTGGCTTTTCCTTGTCAGGGGAAAAAAGCATCCTGGTGGTTAAGCCGAGCCCGGGGTAGGTTTGGACCCTTCGGGGTGGTGAGGCAATACACCACTTCGGCCCCCGCTTCTCGTAGACGGGAGTCCTGGTAAGGCCCGGCCAGGATGATTCAGTCTAGTCGCCTTTTCTTCTACCATCCCCTCCAATCTTTTACCTTTACCTTTCCTGTTTCTTTTACTTCTCTCTCATTTCTCCTACTCCCTTTTCACCCCTCTTTGGCGGCAAGGGCTAACCATGGGTGGCGATGGACCTCTGTCTTGACCCACACTTGGGTATAGTTTCCCGGCAGCACGGTTAGCGTAACGTCTCCAGCCAAGCCCTTCTTGTTATGGTGCGTTACCTAACCCCTTGTTGGGCTCGGTGGTGGGCGGTGCACCGCGGATTCCGAACACTCTTTGCCCCCCTATGGGGCCCCTCTCTTCCAAACCCCGCTCAGGGCAAGCCGTTAAAAGGCGCTGTCCTGAGCACAAAACTATTGAAAAAGAACCAGAGATAGAAAACTTCACGAAGTTTTTCGTTGTTCATTCCCTCGATGAACAGAAACCTGTGTCAAAGCTATCACCATTTGTCGTAGCCAAAGTACTTGAACACCTTGTAGGGTTTTCCTACAAGGCTAAAAAAACTCCACTCAGGAGTCCTTCTAGTTGAGATAAGTAAGAAAAAGCAAAGTGAAGCGCTGCTCAAGCTGAACACCATACTTGACGTGAAAGTGTCGGTGAGCTCTCATCGCACACTTAACACCATCCGTGGAGTCCTCTCTGAGGATGACGTCCTGCACACTAGTGAGAAAGAACTCCTCGAGGGACTCCAAGATGCCGGCGTTGTCGCCGTAAAACGGATTATGTTCAGAAAAGATGGTGAAGAAATCCCTTCAAAACACGTCATCCTCCCGTTTGAAAGGCATACACTACCACAAACAATCAAGGCTGGATACCTCAACTGCCACATCCGCCCTTATGTCCCCAACCCCCAGCGGTGTTTCCGTTGCCAGCGTTTTGGTCACGGAGCGCGCTGCTGTCGAGGGAAGGAGACTTGTGCAAAGTGTGGCAGTCGAGATCACGCCTCTGACATTTGTGAGAATGTTGCCCACTGCGTTAATTGCGATAGACCACACCCTACCTACTATCGTGGCTGTCCCATATGGAAGCAAGAGAAGGAAATCATTGCCATTAAAGCCAAAGAAAATATCAGCTATAGCGAAGCAAAGAAAAGGTATTCCTTTATGTTGAAGGAATACGCCGACGTGGCACGGAGGGGTCTTGTGACACGCTCGGAGTCGAGGGCTACCCAGGTCTCTCCTGACGTTCTGGAGGCAGCCCTCAGGGCCCCAACCCCCCAGCTAAGGCAGCAGTGCCCCCCTCTTCATGGAGGGAGTGCACATGCTGCTTCGCTGGTTCTAGACAGGCCGGCGAATGCCGCACCTGTCCGCACATCGCGGGCCTCTCCCGGGGAGAGGGGCGAAGCTCATGCCCGACCTCCTCAGAGAGGACCTCCTCTTCGAAAGAGCGGCACAACCCTCTTGCCGCTCCCCCAGTACCCAAGGGGCCGGAGAGGGCAGTGTTGAAGGACACTCTGGCCAGCACCTCCAGTTCCTCTTCGGCTGGTCGTGGCCGGGGCAAGCCACCCCGTGCAACGAGCCAGCCAAAACCTTCAGGTAAAGGCTCGCCTCCAGAAATAGAGGCGATGGATGATACCGCAGAGTCACCCACTCTTTCATCCGACGAGGGTGACATGGAGTGGCAGACTTTGAAGTCTAAAGGGAAAAAGCCAGTGGTCCCCTCCAAATAACTATTAATTTCACTCTCAATTTTTTCATTGCGTCTCTCTTTTTAATTTTACACTTCACCTTCTTAGATAAATGAAGAATTTGCATTTTATGCAGTGGAACTGTCGTGGTCTTTTACCCAATATTGATGACGTTAACTATTTTATGGATGATCTTCGGTCTATTGCCCTCGCGTTACAAGAAACTCGTCTCCAAGCTCGTCATACACAGATTTTAAGGCGTCATTAAGTTTTTCGTAAAGATCGTGTTAATTCCACTTCTGGGGGCGTGGCAGTGATTGTACAGAGTGGGGTTGCCTGTTCCGAGGTACCACTCTGCACCCCACTGGAAGCCGTAGCGGTAAGTCTTCTTTTAGACCGCCTTATAACGGTTGTCTCTATTTATTTGCCTTCGACTGTTCCCCTCCATCTCTCTGAGCTCCAGGGACTCGTGAGACAACTTCCTCAACCCTTTTTAATTTTAGGTGATTTTAATGCCCATCATCCTATGTGGGGTGGTACTTGTCTCGACTCTCGAGGCAGAGTAATTGAGCAGTTTTTACTATCCTCTCAAATATGTCTTTTTAATAGAAGGGAGCCTACATTCTTTAGTTCAGCTCACAATTCATTTACATCTATTGATTTATCTATTGCATCACCTTCATTACTGCCTTGTTTTTCTTGGCAGGTTCTTAATAACCCTTTTGGGAGTGACCACTTTCCTAGTACTTTAGAGAGCGACATTTGTCTTCCCACTCTGCTAAAACGAATGCCTCGGTGGAAGTTAGACAAAGCCGACTGGTCTCTTTTCAAGTTAAGCTCCACGCTGGATGCATCCTTGTTTTTCTCCATGACTGCGGATGAAGCCACGTTTTATGTGACAGAGCAGATAATTAAAGCCGCTCATCAGTCAATCCCCAAAACTACCGGTAATCTGCCTCGTAAGTGCAAACCTTGGTGGAATAAGGAGTGTGCCACGACGCGCACGGAGCAAAATAAGGCATGGGGCAAGTTCAGGCGGTATCCCACCTCAAGAAACCTGGTTGAGTTTAGAAAACGAAAAGCTAAAGCGCGGTTGACCCGTAAGCGATCGAAACGGAAAACCTGGATTAAATATGTGCCGTCTCTGAGCAGTTTTGTAATTGCTAAGGAGGTCTGGGATAGATTCAAGAGAATCCAAGGGGACTACAGGGGGTTTAGGATTCCCGTTTTCAATCCTCCATCTGCTTCACTGAAAGATACAACTAACGTCCTTGGGGAGTACTTTTATTCTGTGACCAGCTCCTCTAGTTATTCTGATTCCTTCAAGTTGTTTAAACGACGTGCAGAACAGCATAATATAATTACAACGGGATCAAACGCTGAATTTTATAATCAGCCCTTCACACAGTACGAGCTAAAGAGTGCCCTTGATATAAAAAAACTCTCTGCTCCTGGACCCGATAGACTACATAACGAAATGCTGCGTAATCTCTCTTCAGAATCTCTCGAATCCCTTCTTAATTTCTTCAATTCACTGTGGAAAAGGCTAGGGAAAAGGGGGAAAAGGGAAAAGGGAAAACATGTGAAAGATTGATTAACAGGCGGCTGGTGTACGTTCTAGAAAAGGAAAGCATTTTGGATAACAGTCAGTGCGGGATCCGCCGAGGACGATCCACCTTGGATCGTTTGGTGCGCCTAGAAACGGCCATACGTGAAGCATTCGTGAATTATTATTCTGTAGCTTGTTAACAACAACAGCTGGTTTCTTAAATTTTGTTTGGCGCAGTATGGCCTCCGTAGCTGTTGCGCCATAAAACCCCCAAACATCATCATCATCATCATAAGAACCATAAAAGAAATTTAGAGGAAACTTCTCACAAATTTCTTTAATGGTTCTTGTATGTTCTTATATATCTTATATAGTTCCTATATAGGTCTTATATGATTCTTATATGGTTCTTCAATGTTCTTATATTTCTTGTATGATTCATATGTGTTTATTGGACACAAAAATTTTTCATAAAAATGAATTTTTTTAATAGGGTTGCAAGTTTAACAACTGTTAACTTACTTCAAAAAGATGATTCTGCCACCTTCTTCGGCAAGATTCCACATATTCGTGAAGCCTCCAAGGTGGTGAAGTCCCTATGATGGATGAACATTTTATTATAAAGCCAGTTGTAAACACTCTATTCAACTTTCTTGAAAGAAGGGCTGAGTTTAAAGAAATGAGGATTACAAAGATGATTACACGCCATAAAAGAGTAATGAATCCAAGGGAAGCCACATAAAAAAGTCTGGGAGCAGCAAATCAATAAACATCTCAACTACAATTTAAAATAGCAGAGTTCCAACACAATTTGTGAAATGGCGTACTTTTTCATGTTTATTTTGACGTGATGTCAGCCATAAGGTTTCGAGCCACCGAAATTTTCTTTCGGTGGTATCGTAGAGTTTGTTTCATAGATAAGGCACGGTCCACTACCCAGCATATTTTTATTAGTACATTTGTAATTATAGACGTGCATCATTGAAACATCAAGTTCTTCAGCTATTCAATTTAACAATTTTTCTCTGTCCGTACTCAAATTAACAAAACAATCACGCAATTTATGTGTTGTAGAAACACCTGTAAGAGGAGCCAGGTAAGAGCAAGAAGGAAACTAACCTAATAGAGTTTCATTTTAAAAAAAAATCCAAAGCTGACATTACTAAGGCCTCCTTCAAACATTACAAGCTCGGTAGACGATACGAATCATAATCATTCGTACTTTTTGTATTACTCTTCAATTCGTCATTACCGCAATCAATATATGCCGAAAGTTGTAAAGAATGTCGGACGTGTGGCGCAATTCTTTTAGACATAATAAATATGACAAATGTGCTTTCATCACCAACACGCCCTTTTTATTTTCTAACAGTCTAGAGCTTTCTCTGGTTTCATGTTACAATCGATTTGTAATTAATTTCTCATCTGAGTACAGTAGTAACAAAATAAGTTCCTCAACGCTCAACCTCACGAAAGAAGAAATCTTACAGCTGAAAAAATTGTTATAAACGTACATGAAAATAGCTCACCGATATAATAACCATGACGTAACCAGAATACATCAGAATCATTTGCACCACATCCGTCCAGACGACCGCCTTGATGCCTCCCTGGATGTCAAAATAACATTATCACTATTTACACAGTAATATGACTCACCCAATATTAATTTGTAAAACCTTTCACAATATTTTTGTATAATAAGAAGTAGCCTCTGTTTTAATATCTAATACAATAAACCAGCTACATTCAAGAGAAATATCAGTTAAATGAATTCAACAAATGGGCTAACCTTGTAAGCGGGATTGCAGTGTCCAGCTCCACCTCAGATGTGTCGAGTAAGAGGTTCTGTCTATCATATAAACTTAAAAATAAAAGTCAAAACTAGTTTCTTCAGGTGCCTACTTTTGAACTTGCGCCAGCTTGGGTTACACTCAAAAGGTAATGTGGTAATTCAAGTGAAACTGAAGTACTTAAAGCGCATTTGTGAAACGATTTGTCGACTTTTGCTAAATACTACTTAGAATCACTCCATAACGTTAATAACTGAATAAACTTGCATTAGCTTTTCTTTCTGGGAAATGACAGTCACCAAATAAATTCCAAAAATATTAGCACCGTTCATCCCTTCAACTCGGAGCCAGAACAAGCGGCCACGTGGCCTGGTGCCTATCCTATGCCGCCAACGTTATTAATACCCACGCGCTGGAGTTGGAAAAGTAGAAAACGCCTGCTGCGCCAGGCATTGTTAGAGTTCGGCTATTCTCATCACCGCAGCGGTTGGACACGAGCCACTACCCGAATGTCCGCCGAGGCCTTGATTGTTACGGGCCGAAGTCGAGTGCTCACGCAGTTCTCGTGTCCAATGCATGAGCCGCGCGCGACTGTCGACAGGCGGGTGGTTTTGATCCCGCAATTACGTCGTCAATCTTTGCGAAGGCAAGACTAAAATAAATAGTCCCCTTTTATCCTCGCAATTCTACGGCGACAAAGAAGCTTCTGAATCAGTCGCGGTCTGTGCGAGTATAATTGGGTCGCAGTAGGGCGGAAAGTTGGGCTAGTTGGTAGTTATTCATCTTGGTTTTAAAAGCGCACAAAAGACGAGGACAGAGTAAGAAACACAAAAGACGGACGAGCGCTCACTCGCAACTGTTGGTTTTATTGGAACCTCAGAAAACACAAAAAGCATCCCCCCCCCCAGATTGCTCATGCGCACCGCAGCTCCTTGTTGTCAAACTACACATCTTAAAAACTGTAAAATCACGATGTTTACGTGTTGACACGTGTCGTTGTCTTTAGAAACGCCAACTCAGCTTCAGTCAGTGCAAGGGAGGCTTCGCTTATGCATCCCTCTCCCCGAGAAGCTATCTGAAAGGCCTCCAAGATCTCTCTCGCCCTCTGTTCTTTATACGTGCCCAAAATATTTGTGTCACCGAACGCTGGAGAGCAGCCGCACCTGTCACAGTGGACCGCCAGGTGGCCCGACGGAGTCGCTCGAAGAGAGGCACGGTGCTCCCTAAGCCTTTCATTAACACAGCGACCAGTTTGGCCCACGTACACTTTGCCACGGGATAGAGGAATGCAATACACCACACAAACCCGACATCGAACAAAACAGTTCACATGTTTTTTCCACAGGAAAATTCACCTCTCTTCTTCCCCTCCCCCGACTCTCGGACCTTCTTACACAATTGAAGTAATTTGTTGGGAGCCTTAAACACCACCTCTACGTCATACCGCCTCGCAACATTCTTAACATTGTGCGAAACACCGTGTAGGTACGGGAGCACCACCGGTCTCTTCGACCTTTCCCGTGGTGCCCGGCTGACAGGACCTTTCAGTGTCGGCGGGGCTGATTAAGGGTTTGAAAGGTCCTGTCAGCTGGGCACCACGGGAAAGGTCAAAGAGACGGTGGTGCTCCCGTACCTCCACGGTGTTTCGCACAATGTTAAGAATGTTGCGAGGCGGCATTGTCACGGGTGGTGACCAAAAAAAACAGGAAATAAACAGGAAGAAATAAACGTTTAATGTGGCGAACTTGTGCCAAAAATAAAAGAGTACAAAAGATAATAATAGAGCGTCGCGGGCGTCGAAGTCGGCGTGGCAGCAGAGTTGAACGCTGGGGCGAGACTGACTCCGCTCGCCTTGCGGAATCCCGTATGTACCCTCGTGGGTTTCTGGATCGTTCGGCGTAGAAAGTTCGACGCGTAGAATATTCTAACCTCGAATCAGCAAGAAGGTTCTTGAATTCACCAGAACATCAAATTACACTGTCAACAAAAATGTGTAGCCGCGGCCAGGAATCGAACCCTGGCCTTCTACGTGGGAGGCAAGCGCGATAACCATTAGGCCACGCGCGCGCTGCCTACTTGGCTAGCTGCGCGCGCGGCAGTATGACGTAGAGGTGGTGTTTAAGGCTCCCAACAAATTACTTCAATTGTATAAGAGAGTCCGAGAGTCGGGGGAGGGGAAGAAGAGGGGTGAATTTTCCTGTGGAAAAAAACATGTGAACTGTTTTGATCGATGTCGGGTTTGTGTGGTGTATTGCATTCCTCTATCCCGTGGCAAAGTGTACGTGGGCCAAACTGGTCGCTGTGTTAGTGAAAGGCTTAGGGAGCACCGTGCCTCTCTTCGAGCGACTCCGTCGGGCCACCTGGCGGTCCACTGTGACAGGTGCGGCTGCTCTCCAGCGTTCGGTGACACAAATATTTTGGGCACGTATAAAGAACAGAGGGCGAGAGAGATCTTGGAGGCCTTTCAGATAGCTTCTCGGGGAGAGGGATGCATAAGCGAAGCCTCCCTTGCACTGACTGAAGCTGAGTTGGCGTTTCTAAAGACAACGACACGTGTCAACAAGCTAAACATCGTGATTTTACAGTTTTTAAGATGTATAGTTTGACAACAAGGAGCTGCGGTGCGCATGAGCGATCTGGGGGGGGGGGGGGGGGGGGGGGGATGCCTTTTGTGTTTTCTGAGGTTCCAATAAAACCTATTAGTTGCGAGTGAGCGCTCGTCCGTCGTTTGTGTTTCTTACTCTGTCCTCGTCTTTTGTGCGCTTTTAAAACCAAGATAATTGGGTCAGACTGCGACCAGTACGCCTCTGCAATGTCATGAACATTGCAACTACAAGATTTCCTGCTCATTTTAATCCAGGCGACGGCCAATTTAATCCAAGCGCCACATAATTTAATCCAAGCGCCACATAATTTAATCCTTAAGCTACCCAATTTAATCCCGGGGTCAGTCAATTTAATCCACAATATATAAATGCTCTCATTGTCTTCAGTGGTCGTGTTTTGCTTAAACATCTTAGAATATTTGTTTATACAATTAGATTTTTGGGGGACAAGTGATCATTTTATCACTATTGTAATTACTTGGCGTTACTAGTCCCACTATTGACGAGGCTTAATTGTTATGTTGATTACTCTTTTTGTAACCTCGAGTTATTGTGGCGCGCTCGAATTTATTTGAGCTGAATGGATGTTTTGTTTAACCTTTCTTATTACTCGGCTTAACATTGTTACAGTTCAGATGATATAATTATAATTGTAATTTATGATTACTCTTTTAATTACTTCGTGTTATTATTGCTCGAATTGATCTATAATGAACTCAATTGACATTACTATTCCTCTTTTGATTACTTCGAGTTACTTTTTACCCAGTGGCCATAAACTCGAATTAAATGTCATTGTGATGACTCTTCATTACTTCTAGCTCATCTTCAACGAATTGAATTTTTGTGTGATGATTATTGACATTATGATTGCTCTTTTGATTACTTTGAGTTTCTCTCAATTCAATTGACTAATTCGGCCTAAGTGACATTTGGTGACTTGTTTACTTTGTGTAATTATAGTGCCAATTTATCAGTTGTGAGCTCAATCATACATTATTATTAGTCTTGATTGCTTCGGGTTACTTTCAATTCAAAGGACTTTAATTGTGCCTCATTGATATTGCGATGACTGTTTTGATTTTTTGGCTAATATTTAACAAAATTATTGATTATTAGCTCAATTGACATCACAATTACTTGTTTGATTACTTTGAGTTACTATTGACCAAATGGATTTGACATTCTGGCTACTCTTTCGATTACTTCTTCTTATTATACCTCAAACTGATCTATAATGAACACAGTCCACATTATTATTACTTTTGATTACTTCAAGATAATTTTAATGCAGCGGACTTGAATTCGACCGAAATGACATTGAGATGACTCTTGTGATTACTTTGAGCTTATCTTCATACGAACGTATTTATTATGAACCTAATGTATATTATGATTATTCTTCTGGTTACTTTGAGTTACCTTGACCCAATGGATTTGTTCTAATTCACAATTTGGTAACTCTTCTGATTACTTTGAGGTCACATTCAACCAATTGGTCTTTTAAGAGCTCGACTCAAATTTTTATTACTCTTTTGTCCCTATTAATCTTAATTTAGAATAACTGACATTGATTGCAGTGACGCTTGATTATTTTCTGCTAATTTTCAACCAATTGATTTATTGTGAGCATAATTGACATAATTATTTTTTATTTACTAATCACCCAATGGGCTTTAAATCCGCCCAATTAACATATTGGTGACAATTTTAAGTACTTGGAATTATCGCGCCACCAATTTATCTGTCATGAGCTCAATTTTGATTGCTGTTACTCTTGATTATTTCGAGTTACTATTGACCCAACAAACATTAATTCGGCTTAATTCACCGTTTGATTACTCTTGATTACTTTGAGCTAACATCAAACCAATTGCGTTCATATGAGCTAATTTTGCAGTATGATTACCCTTTTAAATAATAGTAATAGTAAATTTATTTACGCTGTGTTAGTTCAAAAGAGCAGAAGGCAGGTTCGTCTAAGCCAACAAGGGCTTGTGGGACTGAACCTAAAGGTTTTCGTGATTCACAGGAGAGTTTCAGAAAGTAATAGAAAAAAAGACAAAAATACAAGGCAATAAGAAATGCACCAGTTCAGAGTCACACTTCATCAAAAGTCAAGTTTCAAAGGATCAAGTTCATGTCAAGCAGATTAATAGAGTACTAGAAAATGAACACGAACGTGTATTGCAGAGAAGCTAAAGTAGTTACTCGTATAGCAAGACGTTAGAGTGCGCCACTCACATACAAATAAATGAGAACAATAATTGATAGACAAGATAGTTTCTGCGCGAAACAATAAAAAATTTACAAAAAAATGATCACTTTGTTGCTTCGTTGATAAATATATTGCGCAGTTCTTTTTTAAGTTTTTTTTTAAAGTAAAGTTCGAGAAACTTGGTAGTACCTCGTTGAAAATTTGAGGGACACAAAGGGAATGCATGTTTTTCCCATACCGTGTATAACATGTTGGAACGGCGTAGAGTGGAACTTTCCGTAATTGCCGCGTGGCGAGGTGAGGAGAATTAAAGTCGTCCTTCCAGTTGTAATTGAGCACTACCGTCTCTAGGAACAAAGATCGATAATAATAATAATAATAATAATAAATATATAAATAATATTTATTTTCAAGTGCCCCAAAACAACCAACAGGTAATAATTATAATGCAATTAAACGCAAAGGGGCAGGCGAGCTGGACAATAGTGATGAAAATTATCTCTGGAGAAGGGGAACAAGAGGGACAAGGGACAAACATAAATCTCCAAACACAGCTAGGTGACTGGTGAGCGACCGAAAAAATCCGCCTGGTCCGGGTATCGAACCCGGGACCTCTCCATTACAAGTGGAGCGCTCTACCCACAGAGCTAACCAGGAGTTAGACGTCAGTAGAGCAAACCGGTTTTATCAGCTGCCACCAGTCTAACACCAACAAGGGTGAAGCTTGCAAGTTAATGTTATAATTATAATGCAATTAAATGCAAAGGGGCAAGCGAGCTGGACAATAGTGATGAAAATAATCCCTGGAGAAGGGGAACAAGAGGGACAAGGGACAAACATAAATCTCCAAACACAGCTAGGTGACTGGTGAGCGACCGAAAAAATCCGCCTGGTCCGGGTATCGAACCCGGGACCTCTCCATTACAAGTGGAGCGCTCTACCCACAGAGCTAACCAGGAGTTAGACGTCAGTAGAGCAAACGGGTTTTATCAGCTGCCACCAGTCTAACACCAACAAGGGTGAAGCTTGCAAGTTAATGTTATAATTATAATGCAATTAAATGCAAAGGGGCAAGCGAGCTGGACAATAGTGATGAAAATAATCCCTGGAGAAGGGGAACAAGAGGGACAAGGGACAAACATAAATCTCCAAACACAGCAAGGTGACTGGTGAGCGACCGAAAAAATCCGCCTGGTCCGGGTATCGAACCCGGGACCTCTCCATTACAAGTGGAGCGCTCTACCCACAGAGCTAACCAGGAGTTAGACGTCAGTAGAGCAAACTGGTTTTATCAGCTGCCACCAGTCTAACACCAACAAGGGTGAAGCTTGCAAGTTAATGTTATAATTATAATGCAATTAAATGCAAAGGGGCAAGCGAGCTGGACAATAGTGATGAAAATAATCCCTGGAGAAGGGGAACAAGAGGGACAAGGGACAAACATAAATCTCCAAACACAGCTAGGCGACTGGTGAGCGACCGAAAAAATCCGCCTGGTCCGGGTATCGAACCCGGGACCGCTCCATTACAAGTGGAGCGCTCTACCCACAGAGCTAACCAGGGGTTAGACGTCAGTAGAGCAAACGGGTTTTATTAGCTGCCACCAGTCTAACACCAACAAGGGTGAAGCTTGCAAGTTAATGTTATAATTATAATGCAATTAAATGCAAAGGGGCAAGCGAGCTGGACAATAGTGATGAAAATAATCCCTGGAGAAGGGGAACAAGAGGGACAAGGGACAAACATAAATCTCCAAACACAGCTAGGTGACTGGTGAGCGACCGAAAAAATCCGCCTGGTCCGGGTATCGAACCCGGGACCTCTCCATTACAAGTGGAGCGCTCTACCAACTGAGCTAACCAGGGATTAGACGTCAGTAGAGCAAACGGGTTTTATCAGCTGCCACCAGTCTAACAGCAACAAGGGTGAAGCTTGCAAGTTAATGTTATAATTATAATGCAATTAAATGCAAAGGGGCAAGCGAGCTGGACAATAGTGATGAAAATAATCCCTGGAGAAGGGGAACAAGAGGGACAAGGGACAAACATAAATCTCCAAACACAGCAAGGTGACTGGTGAGCGACCGAAAAAATCCGCCTGGTCTGGGTATCGAACCCGGGACCTCTCCATTACAAGTGGAGCGCTCTACCCACAGAGCTAACCAGGAGTTAGACGTCAGTAGAGCAAACGGGTTTTATCAGCTGCCACCAGTCTAACACCAACAAGGGTGAAGCTTGCAAGTTAATGTTATAATTATAATGCAATTAAATGCAAAGGGGCAAGCGAGCTGGACAATAGTGATGAAAATAATCCCTGGAGAAGGGGAACAAGAGGGACAAGGGACAAACATAAATCTCCAAACACAGCTAGGCGACTGGTGAGCGACCGAAAAAATCCGCCTGGTCCGGGTATCGAACCCGGGACCGCTCCATTACAAGTGGAGCGCTCTACCCACAGAGCTAACCAGGGGTTAGACGTCAGTAGAGCAAACGGGTTTTATTAGCTGCCACCAGTCTAACACCAACAAGGGTGAAGCTTGCAAGTTAATGTTATAATTATAATGCAATTAAATGCAAAGGGGCAAGCGAGCTGGACAATAGTGATGAAAATAATCCCTGGAGAAGGGGAACAAGAGGGACAAGGGACAAACATAAATCTCCAAACACAGCTAGGTGACTGGTGAGCGACCGAAAAAATCCGCCTGGTCCGGGTATCGAACCCGGGACCTCTCCATTACAAGTGGAGCGCTCTACCAACTGAGCTAACCAGGGATTAGACGTCAGTAGAGCAAACGGGTTTTATCAGCTGCCACCAGTCTAACAGCAACAAGGGTGAAGCTTGCAAGTTAATGTTATAATTATAATGCAATTAAATGCAAAGGGGCAAGCGAGCTGGACAATAGTGATGAAAATAATCCCTGGAGAAGGGGAACAAGAGGGACAAGGGACAAACATAAATCTCGAAACACAGCTAGGTGACTGGTGAGCGACCGAAAAAATCCGCCTGGTCCGGGTATCGAACCCGGGACCTCTCCATAACAAGTGGAGCGCTCTACCAACTGAGCTAACCAGGGATTAGACGTCAGTAGAGCAAACGGGTTTTATCAGCTGCCACCAGTCTAACACCAAAAAGAGTGAAGCTTGCAATTTAATGTTATAATTATAATGCAATTAAATGCAAAGGGGCAAGCGAGCTGGACAATAGTGATGAAAATAATCCCTGGAGAAGGGGAACAAGAGGGACAAGGGACAAACATAAATTTCCAAACACAGCTAGGTGACTGGTGAGCGACCGAAAAAATCCGCCTTGTCCGGGTATCGAACCCGGGACCTCTCCATTACAAGTGGAGCGCTCTACCCACAGAGCTAACCAGGGGTTAGACGTCAGTAGAGCAAACGGGTTTTATCAGCTGCCACCAGTCTAACACCAACAAGGGTGAAGCTTGCAAGTTAATGTTATAATTATAATGCAATTAAATGCAAAGGGGCAAGCGAGCTGGACAATAGTGATGAAAATAATCCCTGGAGAAGGGGAACAAGAGGGACAAGGGACAAACATAAATCTCCAAACACAGCTAGGTGACTGGTGAGCGACCGAAAAAATCCGCCTGGTCCGGGTATCGAACCCGGGACCTCTCCATTACAAGTGGAGCGCTCTACCAACTGAGCTAACCAGGGATTAGACGTCACTAGAGCAAACGGGTTTTATCAGCTGCCACCAGTCTAACACCAACAAGGGTGAAGCTTGCAATTTAATGTTATAATTATAATGCAATTAAATGCAAAGGGGCAAGCGAGCTGGACAATAGTGATGAAAATAATCCCTGGAGAAGGGGAACAAGAGGGACAAGGGACAAACATAAATCTCCAAACACAGCTAGGTGACTGGTGAGCGACCGAAAAAATCCGCCTGGTCCGGGTATCGAACCCTGGACCTCTCCATTACAAGTGGAGCGCTCTACCCACAGAGCTAACCAGGGGTTAGACGTCAGTAGAGCAAACGGGTTTTATCAGGTGCCACCAGTCTAACACCAACAAGGGTGAAGCTTGCAAGTTAATGTTATAATTATAATGCAATTAAATGCAAAGGGGCAAGCGAGCTGGACAATAGTGATGAAAATAATCCCTGGAGAAGGGGAACAAGAGGGACAAGGGACAAACATAAATCTCCAAACACAGCTAGGTGACTGGTGAGCGACCGAAAAAATCCGCCTGGTCCGGGTATCGAACCCGGGACCTCTCCATTACAAGTGGAGCGCTCTACCAACTGAGCTAACCAGGGATTAGACGTCAGTAGAGCAAACGGGTTTTATCAGCTGCCACCAGTCTAACACCAACAAGGGTGAAGCTTGCAAGTTAATGTTATAATTATAATGCAATTAAATGCAAAGGGGCAAGCGAGCTGGACAATAGTGATGAAAATAATCCCTGGAGAAGGGGAACAAGAGGGACAAGGGACAAACATAAATCTCCAAACACAGCTAGGTGACTGGTGAGCGACCGAAAAAATCCGCCTGGTCCGGGTATCGAACCCGGGACCTCTCCATAACAAGTGGAGCGCTCTACCAACTGAGCTAACCAGTGATTAGACGTCAGTAGAGCAAACGGGTTTTATCAGCTGCCACCAGTCTAACACCAACAAGGGTGAAGCTTGCAATTTAATGTTATAATTACAATGCAATTAAATGCAAAGGGGCAAGCGAGCTGGACAATAGTGATGAAAATAATCCCTGGAGAAGGGGAACAAGAGGGACAAGGGACAAACATAAATCTCCAAACACAGCTAGGTGACTGGTCAGCGACCGAAAAAATCCGCCTGGTCCGGGTATCGAACCCGGGACCTCTCCATTACAAGTGGAGCGCTCTACCAACTGAGCTAACCAGGGATTAGACGTCAGTAGAGCAAACGGGTTTTATCAGCTGCCACCAGTCTAACACCAACAAGGGTGAAGCTTGCAATTTAATGTTATAATTATAATGCGATTAAATGCAAAGGGGCAAGCGAGCTGGACAATAGTGATGAAAATAATCCCTGGAGAAGGGGAACAAGAGGGACAAGGGACAAACATAAATTTCCAAACACAGCTAGGTGACTGGTGAGCGACCGAAAAAATCCGCCTGGTCCGGGTATCGAACCCGGGACCTCTCCATTACAAGTGGAGCGCTCTACCAACTGAGCTAACCAGGGGTTAGACGTCAGTAGAGCAAACGGGTTTTATCAGCTGCCACCAGTCCAACACCAACAAGGGTGAAGCTTGCAAGTTAATGTTATAATTATAATGCAATTAAATGCAAAGGGGCAAGCGAGCTGGACAATAGTGATGAAAATAATCCCTGGAGAAGGGGAACAAGAGGGACAAGGGACAAACATAAATCTCCAAACACAGCTAGGTGACTGGTGAGCGACCGAAAAAATCCGCCTGGTCCGGGTATCGAACCCGGGACCTCTCCATTACAAGTGGAGCGCTCTACCCACAAAGCTAACCAGGGGTTAGACGTCAGTAGAGCAAACGGGTTTTATCAGCTGCCACCAGTCTAACACCAACAAGGGTGAAGCTTGCAAGTTAATGTTATAATTATAATGCAATTAAATGCAAAGGGGCAAGCGAGCTGGACAATAGTGATGAAAATAATCCCTGGAGAAGGGGAACAAGAGGGACAAGGGACGAACATAAATCTCCAAACACAGCTAGGTGACTGGTGAGCGACCGAAAAATTCCGCCTGGTCCGGGTATCGAACCCGGGACCTCTCCATTACAAGTGGAGCGCTCTACCCACAGAGCTAACCAGGGGTTAGACGTCAGTAGAGCAAACGGGTTTTATCAGCTGCCACCAGTCTAACACCAACAAGGGTGAAGCTTGCAATTTAATGTTATAATTATAATGCAATTAAATGCAAAGGGGCAAGCGAGCTGGACAATTGTGATGAAAATAATCCCTGGAGAAGGGGAACAAGAGGGACAAGGGACAAACATAAATCTCCAAACATAGCTAGGTGACTGGTGAGCGACCGAAAAAATCCGCCTGGTCCGGGTATCGAACCCGGGACCTCTCCATTACAAGTGGAGCGCTCTACCAACTGAGCTAACCAGGGATTAGACGTCAGTAGAGCAAACGGGTTTTATCAGCTGCCACCAGTCTAACACCAACAATGGTGAAGCTTGCAATTTAATGTTATAATTATAATGCAATTAAATGCAAAGGGGCAAGCGAGCTGGACAATAGTGATGAAAATAATCCCTGGAGAAGGGGAACAAGAGGGACAAGGGACAAACATAAATTTCCAAACACAGCTAGGTGACTGGTGAGCGACCGAAAAAATCCGCCTGGTCCGGGTATCGAACCCGGGACCTCTCCATTACAAGTGGAGCGCTCTACCAACTGAGCTAACCAGGGGTTAGACGTCAGTAGAGCAAACGGGTTTTATCAGCTGCCACCAGTCCAACACCAACAAGGGTGAAGCTTGCAAGTTAATGTTATAATTATAATGCAATTAAATGCAAAGGGGCAAGCGAGCTGGACAATAGTGATGAAAATAATCCCTGGAGAAGGGGAACAAGAGGGACAAGGGACAAACATAAATCTCCAAACACAGCTAGGTGACTGGTGAGCGACCGAAAAAATCCGCCTGGTCCGGGTATCGAACCCGGGACCTCTCCATTACAAGTGGAGCGCTCTACCAACTGAGCTAACCAGGGATTAGACGTCAGTAGAGCAAACGGGTTTTATCAGCTGCCACCAGTCTAACACCAACAAGGGTGAAGCTTGCAAGTTAATGTTATAATTATAATGCAATTAAATGCAAAGGGGCAAGCGAGCTGGAGAATAGTGATGAAAATAATCCCTGGAGAAGGGGAACAAGAGGGACAAGGGACAAACATAAATCTCCAAACACAGCTAGGTGACTGGTGAGCGACCGAAAAAATCCGCCTGGTCCGGGTATCGAACCCGGGACCTCTCCATTACAAGTGGAGCGCTCTACCCACAGAGCTAACCAGGAGTTAGACGTCAGTAGAGCAAACGGGT
The DNA here is from genome assembly GCF_016920785.2 of Ixodes scapularis. Taxonomy (NCBI): domain Eukaryota; kingdom Metazoa; phylum Arthropoda; class Arachnida; order Ixodida; family Ixodidae; genus Ixodes; species Ixodes scapularis. The sequence goes on from NW_024609857.1 coordinate 163,984,581, forward strand.
TTTATCAGCTGCCACCAGTCTAACACCAACAAGGGTGAAGCTTGCAAGTTAATGTTATAATTATAATGCAATTAAATGCAAAGGGGCAAGCGAGCTGGACATTAGTGATGAAAATAATCCCTGGAGAAGGGGAACAAGAGGGACAAGGGACGAACATAAATCTCCAAACACAGCTAGGTGACTGGTGAGCGACCGAAAAAATCCGCCTGGTCCGGGTATCGAACCCGGGACCTCTCCATTACAAGTGGAGGGCTCTACCAACTGAGCTAACCAGGGATTAGACGTCAGTAGAGCAAACGGGTTTTATCAGCTGCCACCAGTCTAACACCAACAAGGGTGAAGCTTGCAAGTTAATGTTATAATTATAATGCAATTAAATGCAAAGGGGCAAGCGAGCTGGACAATAGTGATGAAAATAATCCCTGGAGAAGGGGAACAAGAGGGACAAGGGACGAACATAAATCTCCAAACACAGCTAGGTGACTGGTGAGCGACCGAAAAAATCCGCCTGGTCCGGGTATCGAACCCGGGACCTCTCCATTACAAGTGGAGCGCTCTACCAACTGAGCTAACCAGGGGTTAGACGTCAGTAGAGCAAACGGGTTTTATCAGCTGCCACCAGTCTAACACCAACAAGGGTGAAGCTTGCAAGTTAATGTTATAATTATAATGCAATTAAATGCAAAGGGGCAAGCGAGCTGGACAATAGTGATGAAAATAATCCCTGGAGAAGGGGAACAAGAGGGACAAGGGACAAACATAAATCTCCAAACACAGCTAGGTGACTGGTGAGCGACCGAAAAAATCCGCCTGGTCCGGGTATCGAACCCGGGACCTCTCCATTACAAGTGGAGCGCTCTACCAACTGAGCTAACCAGGGGTTAGACGTCAGTAGAGCAAACGGGTTTTATCAGCTGCCACCAGTCTAACACCAACAAGGGTGAAGCTTGTAAGTTAATGTTATAATTATAATGCAATTAAATGCAAAGGGGCAAGCGAGCTGGACAATAGTGATGAAAATAATCCCTGGAGAAGGGGAACAAGAGGGACAAGGGACAAACATAAATCTCCAAACACAGCTAGGTGACTGGTGAGCGACCGAAAAAATCCGCCTGGTCCGGGTATCGAACCCGGGACCTCTCCATTACAAGTGGAGCGCTCTACCAACTGAGCTAACCAGGGGTTAGACGTCAGTAGAGCAAACGGGTTTTATCAGCTGCCACCAGTCTAACACCAACAAGGGTGAAGCTTGCAAGTTAATGTTATAATTATAATGCAATTAAATGCAAAGGGGCAAGCGAGCTGGACAATAGTGATGAAAATAATCCCTGGAGAAGGGGAACAAGAGGGACAAGGGACAAACATAAATCTCCAAACACAGCTAGGTGACTGGTGAGCGACCGAAAAAATCCGCCTGGTCCGGGTATCGAACCCGGGACCTCTCCATTACAAGTGGAGCGCTCTACCAACTGAGCTAACCAGGGGTTAGACGTCAGTAGAGCAAACGGGTTTTATCAGCTGCCACCAGTCTAACACCAACAAGGGTGAAGCTTGCAAGTTAATGTTATAATTATAATGCAATTAAATGCAAAGGGGCAAGCGAGCTGGACAATAGTGATGAAAATAATCCCTGGAGAAGGGGAACAAGAGGGACAAGGGACGAACATAAATCTCCAAACACAGCTAGGTGACTGGTGAGCGACCGAAAAAATCCGCCTGGTCCGGGTATCGAACCCGGGACCTCTCCATTACAAGTGGAGCGCTCTACCAACTGAGCTAACCAGGGGTTAGACGTCAGTAGAGCAAACGGGTTTTATCAGCTGCCACCAGTCTAACACCAACAAGGGTGAAGCTTGCAAGTTAATGTTATAATTATAATGCAATTAAATGCAAAGGGGCAAGCGAGCTGGACAATAGTGATGAAAATAATCCCTGGAGAAGGGGAACAAGAGGGACAAGGGACAAACATAAATCTCCAAACACAGCTAGGTGACTGGTGAGCGACCGAAAAAATCCGCCTGGTCCGGGTATCGAACCCGGGACCTCTCCATTACAAGTGGAGCGCTCTACCAACTGAGCTAACCAGGGATTAGACGTCAGTAGAGCAAACGGGTTTTATCAGCTGCCACCAGTCTAACACCAACAAGGGTGAAGCTTGCAAGTTAATGTTATAATTATAATGCAATTAAATGCAAAGGGGCAAGCGAGCTGGAGAATAGTGATGAAAATAATCCCTGGAGAAGGGGAACAAGAGGGACAAGGGACAAACATAAATCTCCAAACACAGCTAGGTGACTGGTGAGCGACCGAAAAAATCCGCCTGGTACGGGTATCGAACCCGGGACCTCTCCATTACAAGTGGAGCGCTCTACCCACAGAGCTAACCAGGAGTTAGACGTCAGTAGAGCAAACGGGTTTTATCAGCTGCCACCAGTCTAACACCAACAAGGGTGAAGCTTGCAAGTTAATGTTATAATTATAATGCAATTGAATGCAAAGGGGCAAGCGAGCTGGACAATAGTGATGAAAATAATCCCTGGAGAAGGGGAACAAGAGGGACAAGGGACAAACATAAATCTCCAAACACAGCTAGGTGACTGGTGAGCGACCGAAAAAATCCGCCTGGTCCGGGTATCGAACCCGGGACCTCTCCATTACAAGTGGAGCGCTCTACCAACTGAGCTAACCAGGGATTAGACGTCAGTAGAGCAAACGGGTTTTATCAGCTGCCACCAGTCTAACACCAACAAGGGTGAAGCTTGCAAGTTAATGTTATAATTATAATGCAATTAAATGCAAAGGGGCAAGCGAGCTGGACAATAGTGATGAAAATAATCCCTGGAGAAGGGGGAACAAGAGGGACAAGGGACAAACATAAATCTCCAAACACAGCTAGGTGACTGGTGAGCGACCGAAAAAATCCGCCTGGTCCGGGTATCGAACCCGGGACCTCTCCATTACAAGTGGAGCGCTCTACCCACAGAGCTAACCAGGGGTTAGACGTCAGTAGAGCAAACGGGTTTTATTAGCTGCCACCAGTCTAACACCAACAAGGGTGAAGCTTGCAAGTTAATGTTATAATTATAATGCAATTAAATGCAAAGGGGCAAGCGAGCTGGACAATAGTGATGAAAATAATCCCTGGAGAAGGGGAACAAGAGGGACAAGGGACAAACATAAATCTCCAAACACAGCTAGGTGACTGGTGAGCGACCGAAAAAATCCGCCTGGTCCGGGTATCGAACCCGGGACCTCTCCATTACAAGTGGAGCGCTCTACCAACTGAGCTAACCAGGGATTAGACGTCAGTAGAGCAAACGGGTTTTATCAGCTGCCACCAGTCTAACACCAACAAGGGTGAAGCTTGCAAGTTAATGTTATAATTATAATGCAATTAAATGCAAAGGGGCAAGCGAGCTGGACAATAGTGATGAAAATAATCCCTGGAGAAGGGGAACAAGAGGGACGAGGGACAAACATAAATCTCCAAACACAGCTAGGTGACTGGTGAGCGACCGAAAAAATCCGCCTGGTCCGGGTATCGAACCCGGGACCTCTCCATTACAAGTGGAGCGCTCTACCCACAGAGCTAACCAGGGGTTAGACGTCAGTAGAGCAAACGGGTTTTATTAGCTGCCACCAGTCTAACACCAACAAGGGTGAAGCTTGCAAGTTAATGTTATAATTATAATGCAATTAAATGCAAAGGGGCAAGCGAGCTGGACAATAGTGATGAAAATAATCCCTGGAGAAGGGGAACAAGAGGGACAAGGGACAAACATAAATCTCCAAACACAGCTAGGTGACTGGTGAGCGACCGAAAAAATCCGCCTGGTCCGGGTATCGAACCCGGGACCTCTCCATTACAAGTGGAGCGCTCTACCCACAGAGCTAACCAGGAGTTAGACGTCAGTAGAGCAAACGGGTTTTATCAGCTGCCACCAGTCTAACACCAACAAGGGTGAAGCTTGCAAGTTAATGTTATAATTATAATGCAATTAAATGCAAAGGGGCAAGCGAGCTGGACAATAGTGATGAAAATAATCCCTGGAGAAGGGGAACAAGAGGGACAAGGGACAAACATAAATCTCCAAACACAGCTAGGTGACTGGTGAGCGACCGAAAAAATCCGCCTGGTCCGGGTATCGAACCCGGGACCTCTCCATTACAAGTGGAGCGCTCTACCAACTGAGCTAACCAGGGATTAGACGTCAGTAGAGCAAACGGGTTTTATCAGCTGCCACCAGTCTAACACCAACAAGGGTGAAGCTTGCAAGTTAATGTTATAATTATAATGCAATTAAATGCAAAGGGGCAAGCGAGCTGGACAATAGTGATGAAAATAATCCCTGGAGAAGGGGAACAAGAGGGACAAGGGACAAACATAAATCTCCAAACACAGCTAGGTGACTGGTGAGCGACCGAAAAAATCCGCCTGGTCCGGGTATCGAACCCGGGACCTCTCCATTACAAGTGGAGCGCTCTACCCACAGAGCTAACCAGGGGTTAGACGTCAGTAGAGCAAACGGGTTTTATTAGCTGCCACCAGTCTAACACCAACAAGGGTGAAGCTTGCAAGTTAATGTTATAATTATAATGCAATTAAATGCAAAGGGGCAAGCGAGCTGGACAATAGTGATGAAAATAATCCCTGGAGAAGGGGAACAAGAGGGACAAGGGACAAACATAAATCTCCAAACACAGCTAGGTGACTGGTGAGCGACCGAAAAAATCCGCCTGGTCCGGGTATCGAACCCGGGACCTCTCCATTACAAGTGGAGCGCTCTACCAACTGAGCTAACCAGGGATTAGACGTCAGTAGAGCAAACGGGTTTTATCAGCTGCCACCAGTCTAACACCAACAAGGGTGAAGCTTGCAAGTTAATGTTATAATTATAATGCAATTAAATGCAAAGGGGCAAGCGAGCTGGACAATAGTGATGAAAATAATCCCTGGAGAAGGGGAACAAGAGGGACAAGGGACAAACATAAATCTCCAAACACAGCTAGGTGACTGGTGAGCGACCGAAAAAATCCGCCTGGTCCGGGTATCGAACCCGGGACCTCTCCATAACAAGTGGAGCGCTCTACCAACTGAGCTAACCAGGGATTAGACGTCAGTAGAACAAACGGGTTTTATCAGCTGCCACCAGTCTAACACCAACAAGGGTGAAGCTTGCAATTTAATGTTATAATTATAATGCAATTAAATGCAAAGGGGCAAGCGAGCTGGACAATAGTGATGAAAATAATCCCTGGAGAAGGGGGAACAAGAGGGACAAGGGACAAACATAAATCTCCAAACACAGCTAGGTGACTGGTGAGCGACCGAAAAAATCCGCCTGGTCCGGGTATCGAACCCGGGACCTCTCCATTACAAGTGGAGCGCTCTACCAACTGAGCTAACCAGGGATTAGACGTCAGTAGAGCAAACGGGTTTTATCAGCTGCCACCAGTCTAACACCAACAAGGGTGAAGTTTGCAATTTAATGTTATAATTATAATGCAATTAAATGCAAAGGGGCAAGCGAGCTGGACAATAGTGATGAAAATAATCCCTGGAGAAGGGGAACAAGAGGGACAAGGGACACACATAAATCTCCAAACACAGCTAGGTGACTGGTGAGCGACCGAAAAAATCCGCCTGGTCCGGGTATCGAACCCGGGACCTCTCCATTACAAGTGGAGCGCTCTACCCACAAAGCTAACCAGGGGTTAGACGTCAGTAGAGCAAACGGGTTTTATCAGCTGCCACCAGTCTAACACCAACAAGGGTGAAGCTTGCAAGTTAATGTTATAATTATAATGCAATTAAATGCAAAGGGGCAAGCGAGCTGGACAATAGTGATGAAAATAATCCATGGAGAAGGGGAACAAGAGGGACAAGGGACAAACATAAATCTCCAAACACAGCTAGGTGACTGGTGAGCGACCGAAAAAATCCGCCTGGTCCGGATATCGAACCCGGGACCTCTCCATTACAAGTGGAGCGCTCTACCCACAGAGCTAACCAGGGGTTAGACGTCAGTAGAGCAAACGGGTTTTATCAGCTGCCACCAGTCTAACACCAACAAGGGTGAAGCTTGCAATTTAATGTTATAATTATAATGCAATTAAATGCAAAGGGGCAAGCGAGCTGGACAATAGTGATGAAAATAATCCCTGGAGAAGGGGAACAAGAGGGACAAAGGACAAACATAAATCTCCAAACACAGCTAGGTGACTGGTGAGCGACCGAAAAAATCCGCCTGGTCCGGGTATCGAACCCGGGACCTCTCCATTACAAGTGGAGCGCTCTACCCACAGAGCTAACCAGGGGTTAGACGTCAGTAGAGCAAACGGGTTTTATCAGCTGCCACCAGTCTAACACCAACAAGGGTGAAGCTTGCAAGTTAATGTTATAATTATAATGCAATTAAATGCAAAGGGGCAAGCGAGCTGGACAATAGTGATGAAAATAATCCCTGGAGAAGGGGAACAAGAGGGACAAGGGAGAAACATAAATCTCCAAAGACAGCTAGGTGACTGGTGAGCGACCGAAAAAATCCGCCTGGTCCGGGTATCGAACCCGGGACCTCTCGATTACAAGTGGAGCGCTCTACCAACTGAGCTAACCAGGGATTAGACGTCAGTAGAGCAAACGGGTTTTATCAGCTGCCACCAGTCTAACACCAACATGGGTGAAGCTTGCAATTTAATGTTATAATTATAATGCAATTAAATGCAAAGGGGCAAGCGAGCTGGACAATAGTGATGAAAATAATCCCTGGAGAAGGGGAACAAGAGGGACAAGGGACAAACATAAATTTCCAAACACAGCTAGGTGACTGGTGAGCGACCGAAAAAATCCGCCTGGTCCGGGTATCGAACCCGGGACCTCTCCATTACAAGTGGAGCGCTCTACCAACTGAGCTAACCAGGGGTTAGACGTCAGTAGAGCAAACGGGTTTTATCAGCTGCCACCAGTCTAACACCAACAAGGGTGAAGCTTGCAATTTAATGTTGTAATTATAATGCAATTAAATGCAAAGGGGCAAGCGAGCCGGACAATAGTGATGTTTTCGGTCGCTCACCAGTCACCTAGCTGTGTTTGGAGATTTATGTTTGTCCCTTGTCCCTCTTGTTCCCCTTCTCCAGGGATTATTTTCATCACTATTGTCCAGCTCGCTTGCCCCTTTGCATTTAATTGCATTATAATTATAACATTAAATTGCAAGCTTCACCCTTGTTGGTGTTAAACTGGTGGCAGCTGATAAAACCCGTTTGCTCTACTGACGTCTAACCCCTGGTTAGCTCAGTTGGTAGAGCGCTCCACTTGTAATGGAGAGGTCCCGGGTTCGATACCCGGACCAGGCGGATTTTTTCGGTCGCTCACCAGTCGCCTAGCTGTGTTTGGAGATTTATGTTTGTCCCTTGTCCCTCTTGTTCCCCTTCTCCAGGGATTATTTTCATAACCAACAGGTCTTTTCTTTGGTACACATAATAAATGAGGAATTAAAATAACAGAGACATGGCAAAAATACACAAACGTTACAAATTGGCAACAAGTACTTTCATTTTCATCGCGAACACCCGAGAGTCGCTAAATATATCCACTTCAGCATTGTTGATGCGGTTAAAAAGCAGTTGGCAGCGTGATAAAGGCGAGAGATCACAGACAGTATTAATGTAAAAAGTACAATGATTTCTAGTGGGTCGGGAGGGAACATATAAATTAACATCACTTAAAAGCGAGCCACAAACAGATACACCGTTTACTAACTTATGAAAAAAGACTAAGCCACGTTCCGCTCTTCTATCGGACAAGTTTGTCAACGAAACGTTTTTAGGAAGAAATTCATAATCAAAATAGAAGCGACGATGAGAGTATCGATCATACACAATGCGTATTAACCTCTTCTGTACATTTTCAATGTTCAATGCCTGAGTTTTATTTAACGCATTCCAAGCTACTGAAGCAAATTCGTCTAGACCTGACTAGGGCACAAAATAACCGAACCAAGGAAGCGGGGTTATTGAAAGTGCTTCGTAATACGAGATATAACACCAAGCATTCTTGTTGCACTGCCAACGACAAGTGACACATGGGCAGTAAACGTTAGAACATTATCAAGGTATACGCCGAGGTCTTTTATAACAGAAAGACGTTTGATAGGCATCCCCTCTAAAACATAATCGCAGTCTATTATGATGTGACGCCGTGAGAAAGATACGACTTTTGTTTTCAATGGATTCAGAGATAAGTTATTCGCTGTACACCAAATAGCAATCTGTGAAACATCATGCTGTAGAGCGTTGCAGTCGATAGAAGAGTGAATATTCATTAAAAGCTTGATGTCATCGGCAAACAACAAAATTTGAGCGTTATTAACATATGACGGCAAGTCGTTGATGAATATCAAAAACAACAAGGGGCCAAGGATGGAGCCTTGAGGGACACCAGATGTGGAAAAGAAGTGGTCGGAATGACTGTTATCTACACGAACTGTGTTCCGTCGAGATGATAAATAACTACGGAACCAGTTACATAGCTCTGGGCAACAACCATATGACGATAATTTGTGTAACAGCAATTCATGGTTTACTTTATCGAAGGCTTTAGACATGTCAAAAAAGATACAATCAACTTGTCCTCTGTTTGTAACAACAGGGGCAGAGTAATTTAAGAAAGAGCAAAGATTTGTTTCAACCAAACGTCCCTTCAAAAAACCATGCTGACAATCTACAAACTTATGCCGAAAACAAAAAAAAAATCCGGGAATACATAACCCGTTCAAAAACTTTAGGAAATCCAGATAGCAAAGATATTGGGCGGTAGTTGCTTTTCACAGAGCTGTCACCTTTTTTTCAAAACTGGTACAACAACCGCTTTTTGTCCAAAGGGAGGGAAAAACACCAGAAATAAGAGAGAGGTTAAAGATGCGCAACAAAATAGGTATAAATAATTTGCTACATGCTTTAGTAATGAAGGATGGAATAGAGTCAGCACCTATAGATAGCTTCGGTTTTAATTTTTTTATTGCTTCCGCAATTTCAACGGCATCTACTCTAATACCAGACAAGAAATCATGGCAGTTGTTTTTTTATTTCTTGCGGCTGGGTGCTCTGCTAACAGGTTGAATAACAACTGCTGAAGTAATCAGCAAAAACATTGGCAACTTCTGTAGGTGAAGATACATAGTTAGCGTTGTTATCTGTGCGCAGACAAAGACCTTGGTTTAAGATGCGTGTGTGTTAATTGGCATAGCGCCAAAAGTTTTTAGGGCACCTGTTTAGGCTACACTCCACTTGTTCAAGGTGCAAGCGTTTGTCCCTAGCGTACAGCTTTTTAACTAGAGCCCTGTAAATGCTAAGCTCAGTATAAAATAGAGACAAACCAGTACGTTTGAAATCTTTGAAAATGGTCTTTTTTTACAAAGGTAGATTTTCAACTCTTTGGAGAACCATTCAAGGTGAATTGAAGGCTTGGAAATGCGCCGTGATACAAATGCATCAATTGCGTTTTTAACTATGGACGAAAACGTCTCGGTCACCAGCTCAACATCATTTATGACAAGAAGTTCACTCGAGTCAAAGTTTTGGAAGTATTTGTACATATTCAGGTAACCGCCTTTATGATAGCAGTACGTAGTGTAGGGATTTGAAACTGGCTTCTTACGAGGAAGAAAGAGCCCAACTGTAAAAAAGTGTGTGAAACAGATTCATTTGTACAATTGGACTCAAAGAAGGAGTTACATAGTCAACAGACACGTTAGATAAAACAAGATCAAGGGTATTTCCAGCGGTGTTCTCAGTTGTTTTCAGTTGATTCAACCCACAAAAGTTCATAAACTCCAACAAGCATGTGGCCTTATAGCGTGTTATCAGGTTGTTGCTCTTTACATAACCAAGTGTCCAGTCTACTCCTGGAAGGTTGAAATCGCCATAAATCTGTACTCTATACTTGCTGAAATCGATATGAATCTTAAGTGCCTCCAGATGCTCAACGAAGACCATTTGATCAAAGAGTGGTGGGAAATAGTAGTTACCAACTAGGATAGTTAAAACCATCACGAGATTTTATTTCTAACCATACACATTCAGAATAGGATTATAAGTCGAAACGACGATGAGAACAAAGAGATGCCTCGGCAGCAATTAAAACACCACCACCAAGTTTTTGACCAGTGGTTTGATAATCTCGGTCCTTTCGATACACTTTGTAATTAGGTGTAAAATAGTTTGAGGTAGGTATCCCATCGCACAGCCATGTTTCTGTAATGCAGACAATATCAAGCTTAGTTGTTATCAAGTTAGACATAAACTCGTCGGCCTTTGTACGAAGGCCCCTCACGTTTTGGTGGAAAACGCTAAGCGTTGACTCCATTATCGGGTGCTACTGTTTCCACGTTATAAACACGCGTACAGTTAAGTCGGCCAAAAAACTGGTGGAAGATGCTACCCTCCGGCCAGACTTCGGGTTTGTTTAGCGCTGCGAAAACTGCCTCGTCACAAGCCAAGTGAAGAGTATGAAGGAAATCTAGTTTTCATCTTTGAACAGACAGGTGTTCGTCCCTCCAGAAAAGGCTCTATCAGAGCTCCAATATCATTCACAGACGTTTCTGGGTCGAGTCTAGATACAAATAACGCCATATGGCGTACGGGCGGTGGCGTAGCATTTACCTTATCAGGTTTAGCGGTGCCCGTCGAAGGTTTCACACGTCGCCGAGACTTGACAGGGACGAAACCGTCATCCACCGTATTCGCTGATTGTAGTCCATTCGAACCAAAGTTCCGCGTTGGGAAATCACGTTCAACAGCACTCACTTCGTCCGGATGTGAAGTCGCTTGGCCAGGGTGCTTTTCTTGACGGAGGGTGGACGAGGGTTGATGTTGCACGTTCTGGGGCAGCCATGCTGACCGAGAAGGGCTGTTGGGTACAGGTGTAGGCGTAGCTGGCGGCAGTCCAGTGACAGTAGCGTATAGCGGCCGGGAAGAGGGAATGAGAGGGATTCTGTCAAAGACGTTCTTGCGGAGTTGCAGAACTTCAGAACGAAGACTTCTGTTCTCAGCGCGGAGGCACTGGAATTCCGCCGTCAGTATGTCCAGTTTGCCGCTCAAAGTTTCCAAGACACGGATGAAACTTGCAGGAAAAAGTAAGTTCTCTTGCGCAGAGGCCGACTCACCGTCCATGACGTTCAAGTTTTCGTTGTTGACGGACGTTGAAGCGCGAGCAGCTTTCGGTGACAAGCTGTAACGCCGAGTGCAGCCAGAGCACATGAAAGTGATTGTCCCGGTTTCCATATACGTGTTGTACTCCACGAGCCCCACGTTGAGGCACTTACAGTGGAATTTTCAGCTGCAGCCTGCCAAACACACAAGGAATTGCTGCTTCGAGTAGAAGCGTGCAGCACAAGAGCCACAAACGACCTTCGGCAGGGCTCTCCGCTAGACACGTCATCCTTCGGCGGCATCATTCGCCAGAATGATGCCGCCGAAGGTTTGAGCTGCTACTGACCCAGTAGACCAGTCTGCTTAAGAGACAGTTTGGTTACTATTTTGATTACTTTGGGTATTATACAGCAAATGTAATAATTATTAGCTATATTGATGATTTGATTACTTTTTCGATTACTTCTAGTAACCTTGGAGTTACTTTATACTTCCCTTCAATCACCGCGGACACCAGAGGGCGGCGTCGGACGAGAAGTCTTTCCAGTGAGCCCTTCTCCTCGTCCGACGGCTGCCTTTGGTGTCCGAGATACTTCCGAGGTAAGCAATCTTTGATGCCGATACTTAAAAAAAAGCAAATATTGAGCCCTTCCACTTCACCTGAAGATGGGGGACCAGCGAGGCTATTTTAACGACGTCTAGGGACGATGCCTAGAGGGCGACGTCTAGGACAATTTCAAGGACGACTTCGTGAATGACCTCAAGGACGACGCCTAGACGACGACGTCTAGCACAACCTCAAGGACGACTTCCTTCTAGGAAGACCTCGGGGAAGACCTTGAGAACGACGTCTAGGATCATCATAATCATAATTCAAATTTAGCTCATGAGAACGCAATTGGTTTGATATTAGCTCAAAGTAATCAAGAGTCATCGAACTGTCAATTAAGCCTAATTAATGTTCGTTGGGTTAATAGTAACTCGAAATAATCAAGAGTAACAGCAATCAAAATTGAGCTTATGACAGATAAATTGGTGGCGCCATAACTCCAAGTACTTAAAAATGTCACCAATATGTTAATTAGGCGGATTTAAAGCCCATGGGGTCAATAGTAAATAAAAAATAATTATGTCAATTATGCTCACAATAAATCAATTGGTTGAAAATTAGCAGAAAATAATCAAGCGTCATTACAATGTCAATTTAGCCGAATTAAGATTAATTGGGACAAAAGTGTAATACAAATTTGAATGGAGCTCTTAAAAGACCAATTGGTTGAATGTGGCCTCAAAGTAATCAGAAGAGTTACCAAATTGTGAAATAGTACAAATCTATTGGGTCAAGGTAACTCAAAGTAACCAGAATAATAATTATAATATACATTAAGCTCATAATAAATTAGTTCGTATGAAGATAAACTCAAAGCAATCAAAAGAGTCATCCCAATGTCATTTCGGTCGAATTTGAGTCCACTGGTTAAAAGTAACTCGAAGTAATCAAGAATAATAATAATGTGAACTGAGTTCATAATAGATCAATTGGAGGTATAATAAGACGAAGTACTCGAAAGAGTAGCCAAAATGTCAATTAGGCCGAATAAAGTCCATTCGGTCAATAGTAACTCAAAGTAATCAAACAAGTAATTGTTATGTCAACTGAGCTAATAATACATAATTTTATTAAATACTAGTCCAAAAAATTAAAACAGTTATAGCGATATCAATGAGGCCGAATTAAAGTCCTTTAGATCGAAAGTAACCCGAAGTAATCAAGACTAATAATAATGTATGATTGCGCTCACAACCGATAAGTTGGCACTATAATTACACTAAGTAAACAAGAGTCACCAAATGTCATTTAGGCCGAATTAAAGTCTATTGAATTGAGAGTAACTCAAAGTAATCAAAAGAGTGATCATAATGTCAATATTCATCACATAAAAATGCAATTCGTTGAAGATTAGCTAAAAGTAATGAAGAGTCATCACAATGACATTTAATTCGAATTTATGGCCAATGGGTCAAAAGTAACTCGAAGTAATCAAAAGAGGAATATTAATGCTGATGGAGTTCATTATAAATCAATTCGAGCAATAATAATACGAAGTAATCAAAATAGTCATCATAAATTGCAATTATAATTATATCATCTGAACTGTAGCAATGTTAGTCGAGTAATAAGAAAAATTAAACAAAACGTCCATTCAGCTCAAATAAATTCGAGCGCGCCACAATAATTCGAGGTTACAAAACAAGTAATCAACATAGCAATTAAGCCTCGTCAATAGTAGGAATAGTAACTGCAAGTAATCACAATAGTGATAAAATGATCAGTTGTCCCCCAAAAAGTCTAATTGTATAAACAATTATTCGAAGTTACAAATGTGCAAGCAAAACACGACCACTGAAGACCCCCCAATAAGTGCACATATATATATATATGGGTGATTTCATCTCAAATCGGGCAGGCTAAAAGGGTCTAATTTTTAATTTTCACGAAAAAAAATATATGTTTCGAGGGCATTTCTCAAATGAAGGATGGCGCAAACTGCATGTTCCCCAGACTTTTTATTCTCGAGTTACGAGCCGTAGAAGCCGCAGTGGCAGAAACTAGTGTTTTTGCCTGCCGTCGCAGGTCGCGTGTTTGACACCCTCTGCTGGCGCTAGTGTTTTTTCTACACTCTTGCAACTTTCTCCCCTCATTTAACAGGTATTATAAAGATACCTTGACGTATTCAAATATTTTTAGGAATTTGATTGTTTTCTAAAATATGTGTAAAACTCGTCACTCCGGTCGCTTTTTGGTCAACTTTGACAGGTCATTACTTTGTCTGTAATTAAGGTAAATTTTCTCTCTTTGGCTCTACAGAAAGCCCAAAGCAAGCCCATCATAGATATAATAATATAATTATGATCTGTCGGCTAGCCGCTCCGCTACCTTCACATAAACGTTGTAAGAAATAACAAATGTTGAAAGTTTGAGGTCGATTTTCTCAAAAACCCCATTTTTGTAAATTTTTATTTTTTAAATTCTTTTAGACGTTTTAGTCAACTACAAAAAAAAAACAGTCAAGAAATGTAATATTTTTGTTGTATGTCCTCTGTTCGAGCCGCAATCGCGTGAAATGTGTGAACATTTGTTATTTTTCACAACGTTTACGTGAAGATAGCGGAGCGGATACTCAGCTGATCAAAATGATATTACTATATCCATACTAGGCATGCTTATAGCTTTCTATTCAGTCCAAGAAATAAAATTTACCTTAAGTACAGACAAAGTAATGACCTGTCAAAGTTGACCAAAAATCAACCTGAGTGACGAGTTTGACATTTTCTTTAGAAAACAATCAAACTGTTAGAAATATTTGAACACGGTAAGGTATTTTCATAGTACCTATTAAACGAGGAGGAAAAGTTAAAATGGTGTAGATAAAACACTAGCGTCAGCAGAGGGTGTCAAACACGCGACCTGCGACGGCAGGCAAAAACACTAGTTTCTGCCACTGCGGCTTCTACGGCTCGTACATCGAGAACAAAAAATCCGGAGAACATGCGGTTTGCGCCCTCCTTCATTTGAAAAATGCCCCCAAAATATATATTTTTTTCGTGAAAATTAAAAATTAGACCCTTTTAGCCTGCCCGATTTGAAATGAAATCACCCATATATATATATATATATATATATATATATATATATATATATATATATATATATATATTATGAATTAAATTGACTGACCCCGGGATTAAAATATGTGGCGCCTGGATCAAATTGGGTGGCACTTGGATTAACTTGGCCGTCGCTTGGATTAAAATGAGCGGGAAAACCTGTAGTTATCGCTTTATGACCCTTTTAGGTGCTACTCCAGACGTCTACTTTTATTTCAAACTAGGACATTCCTCTAATTTTTTTTGTATTAATTGCGCCCATTTGCCTAGTCTCCCCCACAGAAAGCAAATAAAGATCAGACCGATAACATTCAAAACAGCGTCCTGCTCAGAGGCGCTGATAATGACATTCAAGCGCTCATTAGTCCCACTCTAATCGCTTGTTGAATCAGGAACGTTGCAATTCACCGGTTCCCTTTGTCTATCGCAAGAACTGACGGGTGAGACCGGCGCGCTTTGAATAGATAGATAGGCCAATTTACTGTTTAAAAGCAAGCCAGCGTTTGCCCACACCAGATTCGTGCATGCGCATGCGCATGCGCAGACACCAGATTTGCGATCTGCACAAGCGCTCTGACGACAGCCGCTGCACTGCAGCGGCGTGACGTTAGAACCGCGTGTTGGCGTATACGCTAGGGGTCGCCAGGGATCTCTGCACTGGTAGCGACGTCACACGGCAAGATATTTTAGTGAAGAGGGCACATCGGTAGTTTAGCCCCATGTTTTAGTACAACAAAACTTTGTCCAAATCGCGAGCTAAAAAGATACTATTCGGGTAAAACTTGTGAGAATACGAGGCGCTGAAGACAATCAGCCCTCTGTGTTAAGTCCTTATTTCCAACTCTTTTCGTTCACGTTCCGCCCGTTGAAAAGCGCGGTGAAGGGGCCAAAGAACACGCCTGTTCTCGCCACCCCACCGTCCCTACAGTAAACTTCAGGATGCGACATGAGGCCACCAGAGGAGAAGCCAAAAGTGAGGAGGGACATGTCCCCGAGGATGATCAAAACTCAAGAGACACTATTGGACGAAAAGGAACGCTCTCGCCTTTTCGTCTAATGGCGTCTCTTGGTATTGGTCATCGTTAAGGGCGTGTCCCTCCTCACTTCTCTGGCTTCACCTCCGGTAACCTCGTGCCGCCTTCTGAGGCTTCCTACCTCCATGGTCCGTCTCCTGTGGTCAGCGTCGCCATGGCAGCAAAGCGTCTTTTGATCGAGGAACGCGCAAAGACAGCGTCTGAAGCCAGCAACGGGAGACGCCATATTTCGAATGTTGTCTGCTAACTTGAACGCCGCAACGTCGGACGTTGCGGGGTTGTGGAGCCTCGACGCCAAGGTCCAAGGTCGGACGCGCCGTTGTGGAGCCTCGACGCCGAGAGCGGGAGGCGGTCGCCTGGCGAACCCTTGGCGGTTCCGGCGAGGCCTGGTGCATGCTCGGGCCTGATATTATATTAAAGCTTCCCCGAGCGAAGCGAGCGGTGACCGCGCGCAGCGCAGTCTGTTTCGCAACCTGGCTTTAGAAGGGGTCTCCAAACTTTTTTGCTGGGGGGCCGGATAAGGGATCTGTCACTGCCTCCAGGGCCGGAAGATAAAGAAGCAAATGTAAATGAGGAAAATCTAAATCTATTATCATAGGTAAGCAAGTAAGTACAAAATAAGAGTTAAAAAAATCTAAGCTGGATGAATACATATACATGATTTTAAAAATCAATATCTAGCTAATTATGATATTACACAATACAAGGGACCCCAAACAATCGCCAAGCATAAATAAAAGAGAATAGAAACTTGGGCATGTTCACATAGGGGAGAAAGACTAGAGGAAAAATAATAAAGGCAATATTCAAGAGATATGTTAAAGGACACTCAGCACTTCATACATGGAAACACAAGGGGAATTTAAACATCCGTAGTTCCCCAGATATGAAACACAAGACTAAGAATAATGATGTTGGTAATGACAATGTCTGATGAATAATATAATGAGAGTACAGTCAGTGCGATGGCGGTTTCCTCTTGTACTTAATTGACATCTTTTTTTTACACTTCAATGCACGCCGTGGTGCCGTTTTTTTGTGTTTTCTTTTTTTCTTTACGCGCGTTTATTTTTCCTTCAGCAGCAGTGGACTTGCTGGGAGCGGGCCTCGGGCCGGCCTTCATTGGAAGCTAAGTGCCGGTCGGAAGACCTCTGCCGGCCGAATTCAGCCCGCGGGCAGAGGTTTGGGGACCCCTGCTTTAGATCCACTATATAAGCTACGCTTTAGAGTAACGATACTGACCCGGGGCTTAAAATCGTGATGGCCACTTATCTAAAATTGCATCTGAAATTATAGGAAACACTTTTCCTTTCTCCACAAATGTTTAAAAAGCTCGCGACAGAGGAAAGCAATAGTATACGTGAGCCTCCTAGCTCCAAATCTAATGCTGAGATAGTTGCACTTTTGAATCATAACGATCGGTAGTTGCGTCTGCTTTGTACTATGCACCAAGATGGCGGCGCGCACTACAATATCAGGAACAGAGTACTGACACTCTAAGCGTAGCTCATTTAGTGGTTCTACCTAGCTCGGAGCCGAAGCTGGAGTTGCTGCGTTGGAAGCAGACGGAATTCGGAAGATGTCGTGGCTGCAGCCTGGCTTCAGTCGCGGCGTTCGCGTGCGCGTCTACATTCGGTGACGGTAGCAAGGAGACGAGGGCGTAGCGAAATCAGGTGTCTACTCAGGTTCTTTCACCGTGCGTTTGAATGGGCGTAACTTGAACAAAAAGAGTTCGAGATAAGGGCTTAACGCAGATGGCTGATTTTCTCCAGCGCCTAATACTTTTGCGATCCTTAAACGAAAAAAAACACGTCTTTTCGGCTATCTGAGGGCCGGGTTTTTCCCATGAAAAATGGGGCTAAAGTATCAAACTGCCACATTACTTTTATAAAGAATGTGGCTTGCATTTTTTTTTTTTTTATGAATTAAGCGGAACTTTGCCTATGCCAGCAAAAACAGAGGTAAAAGATGAAAGGAAAGCGTGCGGGGACGCCAGAACGTTAAGCTCTTACTGGAGTGATTAGTGGAAAGCTAGTTTCTCCTGTCTCAACTGCACTCGTCAAACGCGTTCTAACGCAAGTGCTAAACTTCTAACGCCGTCGTTTCGCATTCTAGAGCGTTCGACGAGTGCAGCGGAGAAAAAGGCAGCTAGCTTTGCCTCTACCCACTAATCATTGCAGTCTGAGCTCGACGTTCTGGAGTCTCCGTGCGCTCTCTTTCCGCCTCTCCCTCAATGTCTGTCCAGATTTCTTCGGCTGAGTAAAAACTCTACGAAGGACTCCACTCGCCAAACACGACGTCCCGCTTATTGGATACCACTAACAACATAAGTCCTTTTACCTCCAAACGCCATCGCTATGCGGAGCATAGGTTTGTCTGCTCCTTGCACAATGGTTGCGATGATGTCAGAACGCCCAGCTCTTATTGGCTGATTGAAGAAACAAAAGAAAACAGTCGGTAGACCTCAATACATTTAGCATTAGGGTATACCCACTATTCTTCCAATCGAAGTCAATTAAAACTCAGCGTCGTTTTGACGTCACCACAACCCCTGCGCAAGAAGCAGACGACTCGCTCTTCGCACAGTGGATCCATGCAGCGCCGCCTATCGTCACCGTCTGCGCGTCTTGCAGCGTCTCACAATGAGCGTGACCTCAGCACGTGGTGACGCCATGACGGACGCGTCTGCCACTTTTTGCGGATACACTTGTTCAGATGCAGCGTTGTTGACGCTTGGGGCGCGTTGGGGATTCGCTAGACAATGACGTGATGTGCAGTCCTTGTTTTCGGGGTGTGTGGCAAGTTTCGAGCCTCTCTGTCATGGAGGTAGGAAAGCTTCTGGATGCGATATGACGTCACCGGAGGTGAAGCCAGAAGTGTGGAGGGACACGTCCCCAACGATTACTTAAACCACAGCTGTTCTGTTCACCCTCGGGCGCCCGGACAACCGAATGTGACCAAAACTGCTGCGGTTTTGGTCATGCAGTCTGGTGGTTTTTTGCGCAACACAAGGGACAATCACAAGCGAGTAGACACGGACAAGCGCTTTGGGAACGTGCCTCGCCACACTTGTGGCTTCACCTCTGGTGATGTCATGTCACCTCCTGAGGCTTTCCTATCTCCGTGATCTCATTAGTGTCGCTCCGCGTACGTTCAGAGCATTGGCCGACAAGAACGTTGAAGACTAGTTACGGAGCAAAAAGCACGAAGGAAATGAGCCACGCCATGCGTGTGTTAAAGAGACCGCAAAAGGCTTTTTTCAACTTCTTCCATCCTTAGCTTTCCTTTTTCAGCTAGAAGCGAAACAAAACATCCGATGGTCGTGACGTAGTATTTCACCACGTGCGATGACGCCAAGCTTCTAAACTTTTTTTCTTCTTTTTATGTAGAATATAGAATTTGTTTTTCGCGTGTGATCATATTAAGTGACGCCACGACACTCAGCGGTCACGAACGCGAATCGAAATGTTCGTCGACAGATTGAATGTTGACGAGCGCATACGTCCCAGGGTTAATCATGTCGATTAACGCCTGATAAGCGGGTTTCACATGCAGCGATTTCGGCCCTAAAGCGGCGCGATTTCTGCCGTCGCGGCGGCGCTCTGGCCAGCCGCAGCAGCTGAGCGGCACGGTTCTACCAGGTTGGACATTTTTCGCCGCGGCAGAGCGGCAGCTTCCGCGCTGGCCACTTACAGCGAGGCGGGAGGTCACGTGACAGGAAGAGAAACATTGCAGGAAAGCTGGCGCACAGGACGGCGGCGTTTTCACGTTCTTGAAGCAGACGACAAGCAGAGAAAGTACGCAAGCGACTGGTTTACGGTTTCTTTTTTCCGGCGGGTGGAGTTTCTTTGCTTCAGTGGTCACGTCGAAACTGTTCAGCAGAATGAAATCCGCGGCTCTTTTTTACTTTACTTGCTTGAGTACCAACTGTAGGGAGCGCAAGAGACGCTAATTGAAAGCGGCTTGTGCGAGCGCTAGTGAGAAAAACAAAAAAAGAAGAAGAAGAACTGGGCGACATTGACGTGTCTTTTTCAACACAGATTGTCACACCAAGTAAGGCAAAATGTATCCCGCCCAGTTCAATGAACTGCTTTTCAGTGAAGTGTACAAGCGTTGGGTTCTTTGGGACGCGCTCCTCAAAGAATTTGGGAACAGTGGGACCAAAGAGAAACTTTGGGTAGAGGTGACTGAGGCCGTGAAAGTGATCGACAATACCGGTATGAAACCACTGCACTTCTACGGGTTTTAAAGTGTTTACACCGTTTAACCATATGAAGTATTCAGCAAATGTCAAGGGCATTGGTATCGGAACAGAGGGAACAGAAACCATAAAAAAAATAAGACTAACGTTTATTTAGTATTGTAAACGCTTGTTTTTTTATTAAGGTGAAATTAAAGGGGAAACTGAAAACTAAGGCATTAAAAGTGTTAGAAGCCACTGTAATCGACAGTGCGCATCTGCTTGCTGCAAGCAACATTGGCCATCGGAACGGCAGTAAACGCTCCTGTGGAATGAAACCTCGTGATCCGTGACGCAGCGCCGCTAGCAGCAGCGATTTCGGCCGTGGAATCGCTGCATGTGAAACCCGCTATGCTGTGGTGCAGAAGAGGAAAAAAAATCTTTTAGTGAAAGGAACAGACACGGAACGTCTCGAATGTTAAACGGCACGATTAGCTACCACCAGCTCGACTGCGCGCTTACAGTCTTGTCCCAGGGTTGCCCCAGGCTATATTTTCAAATGTACGTACTTAAGAAACAGGCTTTTGGCTTTTTACTTTCAGCAACTAGCTTTTTTTTTTTTACTACTAAACGATGCACGATCGGTAAGATTATAGTCTTAAAATAATCTATCGCATCCCAAGACTGATTTCATGGTCCCTTTCAGCTGTCAGTGACTTTAGGCAGCACAAAGTGTTTTTGTGTGCGCCGATCTTGAAAACTAACGCTGCCGAATGCTTGTCCATTTCCGTGACGTCAGGAAAATTGTACGTCTGTGCTGTTTAACCTATAGTTCGGCCATTTATCTCTGAAAACTCGGGACGGAGCCTGCGTTGGTTATTCCGTTACACCCATCTCGCTAGCACATGTGCACAGCGCGACATTGTTTTTTTTGTGTGTTTTTATGGTGCATTTGAATATAAACAAAACCAATGCACTTTCTACCGTGCTAAGTGATCATCCAAAAAGAAAAAGGAAAGAAAAACGACCAAGTGCAATATTGCAAGGTCAAGCTCACGAAACGTGCAAAGCTAGAAATGCGAGTGTTAAATATATTTTTTTCTACGGGATGGGTAATCTGAACAAGCGATCGCCTGTTGTTCCTGTTTTTAATAAACTTAAACGGCTGTCATAGGAACTGCCAGTGTGACGGAAAGTCCTCCTTCAGGGAAGTAATCCAAGCGTAAAGCACGCTGTCCGTCCTTATTCTGAGTAAAATCTAGGAAACTAGCCGATGTAGTATCACCCGCTGTTAGGGTCGCGCAGTATACGTATAAAGGTGAGCCACGGACGCATTCATTTGAACGAGCCGGGTTGTTGCTTGGGATACAAATTTGTCATGTACATGTCCTCAATATTGGGGAACCAACCTGCATTGTTCAGGAAAGTTAAACAGCACTAGCCTTCAACAGGTTAGTGTGATCTGTTAAGGTGAAAAAAAAAACAACAACAAAGAAACAACAACTTACAATGGCAGTGTAGAAAGTGCACACCAGGCCATTGAACAGAATGGACGACCAGACAGGGATTCCGGTGACTGGAAGATGGTAAAATCATTCCGAACGAAATAAAGACTCCGTTAGAAAGCATCTAGTATGTGTATGCTTTAGGAGTCATTCTTCCGGACCAAAAGATGGCTGAACGAAACGCAATGCTCCGCCTCCTAATGGCGCGGAACCATGCTGACTATATCGGTGCTTGACATATGGGCGTTCTTGTACACTCACATGGACGCCTATTACCTAGCTTGCGGCAACCGCCCTTGGATTGTCGGTCACTTGCCACGTGGTGGCACTTCAGTGGTCTGGTTTTAGTCACCGCAAGAGGGAGATCAATATCTTCTGCGTCTCTTGCGGATCGAGCTAAGGTATCGTCCGTAGACAGTTCGTCTGCCTACGCAAGTGAAGATGGCAATTCGTCGGCTACAAAGCGTCATCCTCAGACGAAAATAAAACAAGGAACCTTTGTACGATCCGAGCGCCGCGATGAAGCGAGACCGGACGCAGGCTGGGATTGTGCTTATATGCAATTTTGTGTTGGAAGCCACCGACAACCGACGCTGCGCTTCCTTTACAAATCTCAAGTTTTACTGTTGCCGTACACAAGCTGACATCGACCGGTGGCTGAAGGCTGGTGAAGGAATACTAAGGACAAGCACAGGGAGGCTCGAGACCTCTCTCCCTATTTATATGCCGGTGAGTTCTCACCGAAACACTGCCCGAGTGTGAACTTTCGAACGGGTCAAAGAATTCTCATTGGTTGATTACGCACAAAGCTCTTGCGCCTCGTCCAATCAGCAGCCCAGAACGTTCTTGCTCTCACCTAGACCGAATTCAGACTCCAGAAGACCCCGCGTTAGCAGGCCACTCTTGTGAATCAGCAGAGGGAGGATTCGTAAATCGCGCGAGCTTTTTCGTCGGTGCCAGCGGCTTCCAACGAAGCGGCGCCCAGGGGCAAGTTCCCGACAATCGCAGCGCAACTGTAGCAAGCGAGAAAATTGGCATCCCTCCGACTATGAAAACACGCACGTGCGCCAAGCGCCGGTCTCGACAGCAGGCGCCGCGGCATCAAAACGCGCAGCAATGCTTATCGTCCACCACGCCCCTGGCCCGGAGACGTGTGTGAACGATTGTAGATTGGGATTTTGAGAAGAAAAAAAAACGTCAAGTTAAAAATTGGATATACTCGTATAGGAACCTCTTTGCGCGTGGCACTAGAATCCGATATCAACGTCCAAAACTGGTGCAAAAAAAAATGCTTCAGCGGACGTCAGAAAATGCGCGATACTCACTAATTAGTTCGATGATTATTTACAAATGACAAATTAAGTTTTTAATCAGTGAATATAGATATATGGTTTCAATTAGAAACTTTCTGAGCGTCCTCGAACCCCATTATAGTAGTAACTTTAAGAAACACTTTAAACAAGTGGGAAGCTAGTAGCACGCTAAAATTACCACTCATGGAGCAGGTACAAGACTGGGGCTCAGTTAACAGACGGAAAAATCACGCGGGCGCCTTATCACAGCCGCTAGGCTTGTACCTGCTCGACGATTGGTAACTTTAGCGCACTACTACGCTTCTCTCGCGCTTAAAGTATTTCTGAAAATTACCGATTTAGTGATGTTCGCGATGACACGCAGCAAGTTTCTAGTTTGAATCATGTCTACCTTCACTAATAAAAAAGTTAATTAGTAATTTTAAATAATCAATGAACTAATTAGTAAGTATCCCACATTTTCTGACGTCCGCTACCACGAGTAAAGCTGTCCAGAGAAAATGATATTTTAGAGCGCAGCTCTTAGGCGCCCGTTTCCGGCTTCAGCGGCGTCGCCGTCGGCGTAACCGCGCGGTGCATTATGGGAAATGTCCCCTAATGCACCGCGGGGGAACCTCGTGACGTCACGTGTGACGTCACAAGCGTCTCGCGCGGTGCATTAGAGGACATTACCTCCGCTGCGCTGTTCTCGCGCAACGCAGCAGAGGCTGGTTGCACTATTTCTCCACGGGGCGTGGTCCCGTCGGTGCCGAGATGCGCTCCGATTGCAAACCGAAACTTAAAAACCCTTCAAATTTGTGAGGTTTTTCAGAAAGCCGTAAAATGCTTCGCGTGCCTTCTATCTTTCTGGAGTTTGCTGATTTAGTGTTTATCGATGATGCTGAACAATTTTCTAGTTGAAACCATGCCCTTAAACATAATATTAAAAAAAGTTAATTACGCAAAATTAATTAACAATCTAATTAGCCCGGACTTTATTAATGTTCTTAAATAAGCCCCTGGCCCAGGACCAAAACGACACAAGCCTTTTTGTTGAGACGCATAGCTTTCGCAATACCGAATTTGTCCACCTTTCTTGAAACACCTGTATATACACAGGGTGTTTCATAGAACTCAGGCCAAATCGCTCCTGCGAAAACTACTTATCGCAACAAAAAAAGGCTTGTGTCGTTTTGGTCCCGGGCCAGGGGCCCATTAAGAAAAATGATTCAAGTCCGGAATAATTAAGTTGTTAATTATTTTTGCGTAATTAATTTTTTAATATTGTGTTTAAGGGCATGGTTTCAATTAGAAAATTGTTCAGCATCGTCGAAAAACAGTAAATCAACAAATTGCAGAACGATAGAAGGCACGCGCAGCATTTTATGGCTTTCTGAAAAAACCGCACAAATTCGCCGGGTTTTTAAGTTTCGGTGCACTATCGAAGCGCATCTCGGCCCGGGCGACCAAACGCCACAAGCCTTTTTTCGTTATGATAACTAGTTTCTGCAGGAGCAATTTGGCCTGCGTTCTCTGAAACACACTGCATATATATATATGTGTGTGTGTGTATCTGGCGGCATACAAAATACTCTAGAACTTTTACAACATGTATGAAACAAAAGCTTCTCCTGCTAATTACACTTTGTTTATTTTAGTAAAGATAAATATGTGTCATAATAATGATAGTGATTTCATTACATAAATTCAGTTTTATAGTTTCCCAACATACCGGATCCGAGGGCAAGGGATGGACCGTAAAGCACAACACCCAGGTACATTAGCTGCAAGATTGGAATGGCAAACAACTCTTGAGATATACAGCACACAGTATCTTTCTTGCTAAATGGGCACAACAGTGAATTTTGAGATGGCCTTTTTATTAATGTAACTACACTATGCATCTTAAAGAGACCATAATTGCAATCATGCACGGCCCTTCTTTGCACTGAACTCGCGACCGAACACCCGGGGTGCTCCTCTAAAAATATATCACGAAAAAAAAAGCGTTTCCATAGAAAAAAAAAAAAAAAAAAATCTGCGCATGATTATAAATCTAGGTTTTCCAGAATGCGTTAATAGAATTTGCATAAAAAAAATCTTAACTTTATTTTAAAGCGTTTTCAACATATTATTGTGAATAATTAAAAATACTTAAATGTTCAAGTTTGGTGCTTACCGTTTCGAGGAGGAACAGAAAAGACGCCAGTTTTCGGACTGCAGTCGACTTAAATCTTCTCTCGAGGTACTATAAGAAGCAGCCAGCAAAGCATTGTGTGCAAGTTATTTCCCATTCAGTTTGCAGATGCATATAAAACATTGATAACAGTTGTAGCAATTAAAAAAAAAAAACTTTAGATACCTCCAAATGAAAAGATACAGCATCCAGATAAGTTGCAATTAACAAATAGGTCGATGGAATAATACTTCTCATCGCATTGCATGATTAGGGTCATTAATACATAAACTTTACCAGTACGCTAATAACTTAGGGAATATGAATTACTCAACTCCAACATAGCGACCTCAAATACGCATTGTGGTTTGACTCCATGGCTCTCAAATTCAACGACTCAAAAGTGTTACACTGAAACTAAATATCGTTATTTTGGCATCTATCAGAAATTGAAGCAAATATCATACCTCATTGATGCTTGTGACATCCATTTCGTAATAGATTGGCAGAAAGGCAAATGTGGCTAGTAGAATTGCAACGCTGGAACTCACAGCTCCCACCCAGAGCGTAGTGCCGTGCACAAACACTTCAGCGGGAAACCCTAAGATGTTGTTAGACGACAAGAAGCTGGCCATCAGAGACAGTGAGACTGGAAGCCAGCCTAGTTGCTTATTAGCCGTGAGAAACGTCCGGTTAGACTGCTCGGCCCGATCGGTCCAGGCAAAGTAGATGCCTATGGCCGAAGACAGCACAAGGAACCCGACCAGAACCAGATAGTCCAACAAACCGAATGAGGACACAGCCATAATTAATGGAGATCCCGGCTATGATAAGCAATCCTCGCACAAGGTCACGGGACTTGGCTAAATCCGCATTTAGGAAAGCACCTCGATTGTTTCTTTCTCTGAAAAAAAAAGTAAATAAATAAAACGAATGTTCAAGAAGTTGTCTCGCCACTATGTGGTTATGTGTTAGCTGCTTCAAGTTGTTGGTTGAATAGCACGTAAACTTAACTCACTATTTCTTGTCACAGGCGATAGGTGCAGATGCTGATTTTGGCGTCCTTGGCAACGCTCGGAACGCACGAAAAGCGGGTACTCGGCTGCTTTTCTGGCACGAGAGAAATGAAAAGCAAATAGACATGAGGGGGGATGTAAGTGATATTTAATCATATTTTTTTACTCTTCAGCATTTTTTAGCGCTTACACAAAGAGAAATGTTGAGACCTTCAGTTCAGGTAATGCGCGTTCCTTCATGTGTGAAGGGATTTGATACCTGATAACGCAGCATCCTGAGAACATGCAGGGCGGTGATACAGCACAAATGGAGATAATTTAAAGTCTTCGTTTCGAGCAAGAGTTTTTTTCCCCCACTTTCTAGAGATTTTTAGAATCTCGCAAGTGAATAAGAAAAGGAATATAATAAAATATGTTTCTAGGATTTGTTCCCTACTTTGGATTAAACGGAATGAACTTCATCGACAACAAATCATCCTAAGCAGACTAAATAAAATGCTAAAGTCGTCAACAAGGATGACATAGTTTCCCAACTTGTTTTAACAATTTCGTTTAGAAAATAATAACTAAGACACCTGTCCATAAATGTTCCCGTTATTAAGCTCGCCTTTTATGTCCAAACAATTTTATGATTTGATCGGTTTTGTGAATTGAATGGTACAATGTCCATTGGTACATTGTACTAGGTCGCCTGCGTAACCTTTTCTGTGTCTCTTGCATACATTTATATTTGCATCAATTTCAGTTTGAAAAACCTTGCATCCCCAGAGTTAACGTCTTCTGTGGGCTCATTCAGGTAATTTTACTCAGGGGGCGTTTCCTGCAAATACTTCCTTTCTTTTGTATGTAGCACAATGGAGGCAGTGCTTACACAATCGTCCTTCTTCTCCTTAATGGCTAGGGAGTCTAGAATTCCCCTTGCGATCTGTTTTTTTATGTCTATTCACGATGGTGATGTTTGAGAAAAAGGGAGCACATTGGCATTGGCGACAATGCGCCGGAAGATGGCCCGCTGCTGCAATTGTGCGCATGGAGGCGGCGTGTTCTCTGGTGCGGTCATTGACAAAGCGCCCAGCTTGTCCGATGTAACATTTTCCACATGACAGCGGGATGTTGTAAACAACAGCGCTTTCACATGACGCGTATTGAGTCCTGAGTGCGGTGCCGCACGTGTTCTTTTCGTTGTCGGCCTTACCGCGAACCTTGCGGCACATGGCATATGCCTTGTTGAGAGCTGAGAAGACGACTTGTATTCTATGTCGGCCAGCGATCTTTTTCCGATGATGCGTAACCTCGTGGATATATGGGAAGACTACTAGAGGTTTAGGAAACTTCTTTTTTGATGGTTGTGCAGTCTCCCTTGGTTTGCGTCGTACTTGCTTGCAGATGTTTTCACAAACAGGTAGGAGGAGTGTGCTCATGTATCTGGAGTCTTGAAGCCTAGATATCTGTGTTTGAAAACTGTGTTCGCGCCTATGGAGCAAGACTTCTGTAGTGCCGAGACAACAGCTGTAGTAGCCAATTCTCGTTTAGCAGTTTTTGAATGTTATTTCAATTTGAATGCTGGCATATCTCACAAGCATGAATAACTAACCTGCTGAGCTTCAGGCAATCACAACGTAAAGATGTGAACGATCTTGGAAATATTTTCAGAAACCTGCATTTAATCTTGCATTCTAACGACTATTTCTTACTGTCGTGGAGACAGAAAACCTACATTATCAAAATTCCCCGTGTGGTCAAGGGCAAATGACCTCAGGATCATCAACAAACCAAAAAAAATAAATAAAACATTTTCGTTTCCATACTCAATAAACATTTCCAACCCAGATACCCGAGCAGGCTGCTAAGAGCAGCACAATCACAGAATGCGTGGGCGAAAAAGCGTGCTCGTCTCCTTCAAGAAAAAAAAAAAACTACGCTTAAATTAAAGACAAAAACGCCCATTAAGAATTAAAGAGAACACGAAATTACCTTTTTACCTTTGCCAAATAACTTTTACATTAAACCTTCAATGTTCACTAATTGCCGAACAGGCATCCGTTATCGTTTCGGTTTATTAACTTCTACACAAAAACATAATGAAATATCGACTTTTTCTTCCCCTCCAACTCACCGCAAAACAAGCTGCGGTGTAATATTGACGGTCGTGACGTCCGCCGGCACCGGAACAAAAAGTTTTCTCGGCAGTAGGAGAATGGGAGCGTTAGCGACGGCGAGTTGGCGGTGTGCCGGTAGGTTTTTGCTGCGCTGATGGCGCTGATGCCACCAACTCTCTCCTGTTTGTGGGGCGACGGTAGCCGAAGCGTCGGAATCGTATCGGGTTTTAGGCGGGCGGCTTTTGGAACCTCCCGCGTTCGTGGAGAACACTGTGAATGGTGCTGTAAATACGCTGAGTGTCAAAATGTTCCGCGCATACAAGAATGACCTCAGATCCGGCATCGCTCAAACCGATGAGCCTGCGCCAAGTGCTTTGACGTGGCTCATCAAGTGGCAAGCGGTGAAACTGCAACTGTTTCTTTTTAACCACCGGACTGCAGAGACTCTGATTCGGGCACTTCGGTACACTGCAGCCTTTCGGCATAGCGACCGAGCGATCGATCACAAACAATGGGGAATTGTAGTAGACCGTTTCCGCAGCCCCCTAAGCACCCGGATAGCGCTCCGTAATCCGCCACAAGACCTTGAACTATGCAGATAAGGCTGGCGGCGCGCCTGCGCAGCTGCGTCGTTTTCTTCAGGGATACCGTAGCGGAGGAGCAAAACGATCTACTACAATTCCTTAATGTAAACACTACTCCACCATCCAGACGAAAGTCTGCTCTGCGAGCGCGACCAGGAGAAAACCCAAGCAGCAGATGACGCTCGTGGGTTGACTGGGTTGACTACGCAAGCGCAATCGGGTCCTCTTCTTGCTTCGTTTACCACAAGATAGATGGCGCTTGGCTCTCAGCATTATCAAATTCGGCAATTTTCGTCACATCTCTAAATATGCTACAAAATGTGGATCTGAATGTTATTTAACAACACTTTTAGGAAACATTCGCCGGCTATTTATTGTTTATGATCGCAGTGCTAGTGAGGTAGGCTCTTACCCAATAGGCGACGTAGATTTGGCTGACGTGCTGCGGTTCCGCGGAGCATCGCAGTGAAAAGGCAGAGAGCTTTCGAAGGAAAGAAGGCGTAAAAGAGTCCGGTTTTCTTTTAAAAAGTTATATAGTAAAGAATTTGTTGACTCTCTATTTTGGCGTTTTGGGGTTTCTTTTCACACATTTTACGACGTGCGAGGGATGAAATTCAATTTCAAAATTGTTTCATGGTCCCTTTAAGCACCTTTAATAAAGTCATCGGAACTCGGCTGACACACTCACAAACTCTGCGTTTCCATGTAGAGGAAACACGCTACATATTCTGTCGATGAATAAGCATTTTTGCATATTCATCTACAGCTCAATAGGCGCAGGCAGAATAAAAAAGGGGTATATTCTTACACCCCTTGCCACACGTCATACACACCAAAACTCCAGTTCAACGTACCGCAGTTGAACTGACGGTACCAACTTTCACGAGCGGCTTAATCACGGAGTTGTAAAACTTTTTAAAATAGCTAATGTACGGGTGACTGACTGCAAAAAAAAAGTAATCCGGGTTTTCTTGGTCGTGTACCGCAAAACCTTTGTTGTTGTTCTTCTCTTTCTATTGTAGTCTTTGATGAGTACTTTTTAGCTGTTAACAATGTTACATCGCACCGTCATCAAGCCTCTCGTAAAATTTAGGGCCGTCAGTTCAATGTCAGTACGCTGTACATCCAACTGAAGTTTCGGGGTGTCTTACATGTGACAAGGAGTGTAACGGCTACACCCTTATTTTGTTGTTTTCGAGTGCTGCGTGGTCTATTAAGATGACGCTTCTTGCCTTGTGATTTGTTCCTCGTATCTTCAATTCTCTAATTGATTGAAATCTTGTTGATTCCGGAGCGATGATACGCTCCATACGTGCTTCTTAAGTTCTCAATAAATATAATACTAGTAAAAACGTTTCCAAAACTGGGCATGAAAGAACGCGTTTTCAAGGGAAGGTATGCCCGCTAAGACATGGCCTGTGGTAAAAAAATAATGCCCCCGTCACGCCTTCAATATAAAGTGTGTATAGAGTGGCCTCGTCAATGAGGCTGGAGGCCAGATTTTGTGACGGACGCCCAAAGCTTAAAGCAGTAGGTATAATTTTGAAAACACACTATTCTGAATGTGGCGTACAGCGCATCGGAGAAATATAAAACGAATGGGGTTCAACTCAGAGAAAAACATTGGTGGAAAAGTTCATTTTCTTTAAATACTCGATGCAGCTGGTACCCAATAACGTTCGCCACCGATGATGTAGGCGAACTTTCCGCCACAACCATCAGGGATCTGGATAAAGTTCTTTTGCCTCCTTCTGGCGCCTAAAGTCTCTGACAGCTTAAAAAATCCAGGATGTAGTGAGGGAATGGTAGCATATTATCGCTTAAAAGTCAATGAGATGGGGGCATTAGCCGATAAAAGCCCCCAGAAGAAGGAGGCAAGAGTACTGAGGGGAGGGTATACACCTCCTCCCTCCTCCTCACCTTCTCATCCTGCCTGCCATTCCTCCTTCCTCCTCCATATCCTCCCTGCTCCTTCCTCCTCCTCGCTCCTGCTCCTTTCCGCGCGTTGCATCATCGGACGTTTTCCATAATGCAACGCGGGACGTCGCGTCAGGTGGCGTCACGTCATGTAACCCCCGTGAGGTCACGTGACGCTCGTGAGGTCACGCGACAGTCGGGACGTCATGTGACCTTCGTAACGTCATGTGACGTGACCTCACGAAGGTCACACGGGCATAAAAGAGCGGCAGCCATGCAGACGCGCCAAATCATGTTCTGCTTTCTTGTGCAGGTTTTCTCGGGGAACGGCACGTGCCTCCCTCCTTTTGGGCGTGGTGTGTCAGCGAGTCCGTCAAATCTCATGGATCACCCATCGCGGACAAGTCAATGTTGTCCACCGTCTTCATTAGTTGGCTCCGCCTACGTTACGTCACCATCTTCGGCTCCATCGATTCCATCGGCACAGACATCATGTTTCCAGCGGCCTTTAAAGCAAGTGCTGTCGACCTGTTTCACCAGTGGGCATGAAAGAGCGGCAGCCATGCAGACGCGCCAGGTCATGTTCTGCTTTCTTGTGCAGGTTAGTCCAAGCTCTTCTTTGCATTGTAAACGAACAAACAATGTGAATCTGCTGCTCTTTCCATGCCCAACCGTTCTTCTTAACACTGCCTGTGAATGCCTGTATGTTACGAAGCTTCTACTTTTGGGTGGGGACATTGAACTAAATCCCAGGCCTAATAAGGGGGACTATGGCGTGAAATCCAACGATGTAACATTCTTTTTGAAAGAACTGTTGGCGAAAATGGATAAAAATCACTCCGAGGTCCTCTCGCAACTTAGTGAAGTTAAACAATTTCCAATAAATCTGGAAAAACAAATGACCGACATCAATGAGCGGCAAACAACCGTTGAGCAAAAGATGGCTGCCTCAGAGGGTTGCTCTGAGCAAGACATTGCCAGCACTGTATCCGTTGCTGTACGCTCTGAAACAGCTAGACTTGCACGTCGTTTAGACGAAATCGAGGACAGATCGCGGCGAGAAAACTTGCTTTTTCACGGTTTTCCCGACGTACCCTCAGAGTCGTGGTCTGATTCAGAAAAACTTGTCCGTGAAGTCCTTTCGTACACGCTGAACATGCAGCGTTCTGAAGAGTCGATTGCACGACCACATAGATTGGGAAAGTACCTACCAAACAAGTGTCGCCCAGTGATCGCTAAATTTTCCAGTTTTAAGGTTAAAGATGCTATATTTGCGGCGAGATCAAAACTGAAAATTGCCGGTATCAGTGTCAGCTAAGACTTTTGCATTGCTTCTCGCACTTCACGCAGGAAACTAACTGAATACAGCAAGGCTAGCGGTCAGCAGTTTTCAATTCGGTACGATAAATTATTTATTAACAAGAGGTCTTACGTTTATCTTTCGTCATCTGACAGTGTTTGTGAAATGCCTTAATTCCCACAATGATGGACCTGATTCCACCAGCCATGTTGAAACTGTGCCAAACGAGCCTGAATCGTATTCGACATAGCAATCACCTCGTGCATATAATCCTTTCCGTGACATCTGCTTTCTTTTTTCAAAAATTCAGAGCGTTGAAAACAAGCGTGATGACTTGTCGTCCCTTATTTTTACTTGTAGCGCTCATGTCGGCATACTAACAGAAACGTGGTTATCTGCCAAGATTTCTAACAATGAAGTGTTTGAGTGTGAAAAATCGTTTAGTATCTATTGCTATGATCGCGGTACTAGATCGGAAGGAGGTGCCCTAATCGGTATTGCTGATCATATACAATGTTTTTATGTCCCCGTTGTTCCGTGTTTAGGGGTGGTCTGCGCAGGTATACGTATTAACCACCGTCACGTGATTTTCTGCGCCTGTTATCGGCCACCACACGCATCTTCCACGTTTTGTAATGACCTTCATGACTTGTTAAATAATATTGTCTAAGGTACCCTCACTCGCCTATTTTTTTGTTTTTTTTTTTTTGTTAGGGAACTTTACTTTTCTGAAAATGCTTTGGAACGATTCATGCCCGGTTGTTTCCGAGTCACATAGTGAATCCACGGCATTTGTAAACCTTCGCTCTGATTTTAATTTCTCCCAAATGGTAACAGAACCTACACGAACTTCATCATCGAGTGCCAATATTCTTGATCTCATTTTGACGACATCTCCTGACTTGGTTAGCTCAATAACCTACTTGCCCGGTCTAAGTGATCCTTGCTTTATTAATTTCACTCTTAAAGGATCTGTTCATCGTTCAGTCAGTAAACCAAAATATATTAGGGACTACAAGGCCGACTATCATTCTATAAAGAGAGAGCTTGAAGCGTTTTTAGGTGAATACATGCTGGATTTTTCGGAACGTACTATTGAAACTAATTGGTATCTTTTTAGGGACAAGGTGAATTATTTAGTACAAAAATACACGCCATTACGCGTAAACTCGTGCAAGCATCGAGCCGCTTGGTTCAACGTTCCATTAAAGCGTCTTTCAAATAAGAAAAAGCGATTATATCGCAAAGCCAAACAAAGTCAAATTCATGTCCACTGGTGTGCTTATCGTCAATTTACAGCTCTGTTTAAAAGCGCAGTGAAAGAAGCTAAGAGGTTTTTTTTAATCACACAATTCCTTCGTTACTGATAAACAACGCTAAAAAGTTCTGGAACGTCGTTGGTGGTCCGAAACAGAATAAGATATACCTAAACGACGACAGTGGTGTGACTATTCCTCAGTATGAATTCTGCTCTGTGTTTAATGAAGTGTTTTCAAAGTCTTTCTTGAATCTACAGTCCGTTTGTCTTCCTGATGTTGCTGATTCGAGCTTTTTTCCTATGGATCCTGTGCTGATTGACTGGGTTGGTGTGATGCATTTAATCCGAAATTTAAAAGTTTCTTCGTCATCTGGACCTGATAATATTAACTCAAAGTTTCTGAAGAACACCGAAGTCTACTCCTCCATAATTTTGTCGAAACTTCTTTCACAGTCCCTAAATACCTGTATTGTGCCCGGCGATTAGAAGGTGGGCAAAGTGGTACCCTTGTTTAAATCAGGAATTTCGCATTCTCCCCTTAATTACAGACCGATATCTTTAACTAGTGTTCCTTGTATAATACTAGAGCATATAATTTATTCTAAGCTTGTTAGTTTCCTTGAAAGTAATGCATTTTTACATCATGCCAGCACGGCTTTTGTAAGGCGTTCTCCTGTGAGACACAACTCATTTCATTTACAGATGAACTTTTTGCTGCTTTTGACTGCCTATTTCTCGACATTTCTAAAGCTTTCGACCTCGTATCTCATCAGCTACTCTGTTTGAAATTAAGCAGGTTAAATATTGACCCTAACATGCTCGTATGAATTTAAAGTTTCTTGTCTAACAGAACCCAATTTGTAGTTGCTAATGACTTCAAATCATCCTCGTCCCCCGTTAATTCAGGTGTGCCACAAGGGTCTGTGCTTGGCCCTCTTCTCTTTTTCGTCTACATTAATGACCTTCCTAACTCTATCTACTCATCCATCAAGTTGTTGGCTGACGACTGTGTCATTTTTTGAGTCATTTCTATTAGTTCCGTTTCCTATGTTCTTCAGTATGACCTGAACATAATCTCTAACTGGTGTGAAATCTGGAAAATGCGTCTGAATACTAACAAGTATAAAGCAATGAGAATTACGCGTCAGACCGTTTGTGGCAGCATTTACGATTATCAACTTTCAGGCAGTGCACTTGAACGAGTAACGTCATACAAATACCTAGGGGTTCACATACAGCTAATATGTCTTGGCAAATGCATGTCAAACATATAGCAAATAGCGCTAACCGTATGCTTGGATATTTGCGTCGTAACTTTTCTATGGCACCATCATCTTTAAAGCTTCTCATCTACAAAACTCTCGTCCGCTCTAAACTGGAGTACGCGTCTCGGTGTGGGACCCAGGCCTGGAATTTCTTATTAATAACTTAGAATCGATACTGAATCGCAGCGCGCGTTTGGTCTTGTCAAACTACTCCCGTTCATCTAGCGCATCCTCTATGAAGGCAACGTTGAACCTTCCGAACCTTTCTCTGCGTAGAAAAATATCGCGACTCACGCTATTTCATAAAATATATCATTATAGCCCGCACCTCAAAACCGAACTCTTTTCAAAGCCATCATACGTCTCATCTCGTTTGGACCACCATAACAAAGTAGGCGTGCCACATTGTCGCACTAACTTGTTTTTCGATTAATTTATCCCAAGGACTAGTAACGAATGGAACCACCTGCCCGCCTCTATCGCAACGACTTCTGACGATTTCACTTTCAGATCCGCCATTGAGTGTTATGTACTTTCTCAATAACCTGCGTTGTCTACATTTTTCATTCTCTGTTAAATTTTTGAATTAACTACCTGCTCTTTGTTTTTATGTTTTCCACCACTTCCTTCTGTAACGCCCCCTGGGCCTTGAAGGTACTGAAATAAATAAATAAATAAAGGGTCACGTGATGCCACGGTGACGCCGACGCCGCTCAAGCCGGAAACGGACACCTAAGAACTGCGCTCTGAAATGAACTGCGAAAAAACTACATGTGCTACACTTACCAGAAAGTAGAATCAAACAAACAGTGATCTTGTAAGGTTGCTTGAGACGAGTGCGGAGGCTACCAAAGTGTCTGACAGCGGGGTTGTTACAAACTAAAAGCCCCGAATAAGAAAAACGCTTATCGGTAATTCAGACAGCTTAGGCTCCGCTTGTAAAACCGAGATAAAATGCTTCCGTTTTCGGCGTGCCTCGTCTCATGGCCACTGTAGAACCTGCGAAAATCAAGAAAGCTGACGGACAAAGGCTGCGGCAATTGCTAGACGTATAACCGTATTTTTTCGTTATAGCCCGCGGGTTAAAATATACAAACAAAACAAACCAGATTTGTTTTTTGTTTGCTCAAAACCTGCAGAAGATGCACATTAGGCTTCAGCGCCCGCTTGCTCGGCTGACGGCGAACATATTTGGCTCTTATTTTCTAAGCAAATGTCAAAATTAGGCTACACTGACCGTTTGTTCGGCTGTCAAATCTTTGGGCATCCATTCCCAAGAAAATGCCAGAATAAGACTTCACTGCCGGTTTGTTCGACTGACATCAGGCCATCTTTGGGTCGCAATTCTCAAGCGAATTCCAGAACTGGGCTTCACTGTTCCTTTGTTCGGCTGATAACGAGCATATTTGGGTCTCAGCTCCTAAGCAAATGTCAGAATTAGGCTTCACTACAAGATTGTTCGTTTGACATCGGACATTATTGGGCCTCAGACTCTAAGCAAATGTCAAATGCAGGCTCCAGTTCACGTTTGTTCGTTTGACATCGGACATTATGTAGGCTCCACTACCCGTTTGATCAGTTGACACCGGGTATCTTTGGGCCTCTGTTCCCAAGCAAATATCAGAATTACGGTTCGTTTGGTTTACATCGGGCATCTTTGCGCCTCAATGTTCAAGAAAATGCTAGAATTAGGCTTCACTGCTGGTTGTTCATTCGGCATCAGGGATAGTTGGGCCTCAATTCTCAAGCAAATGCCAGCTTTGCACCGACTAGTGATTCCTAGACAGGCCGACGGGAATTATATAATATTCGTATTTCTTTCGAATAAACAGTTGCGAGTGCACATTGTGTTTTCGTTCATCGTCTTGGTCCTTATTGGTTTCAGCGCTTTGTACTTTTTAAACTATGAACATTCTAGTCCATTTAACTACATCGTGCCCATTCCCAGACCGGGCAAGGCACCGACCGTCCTCACATCTCTGCGGCCTATATCACTGGCTCTGACCATCTGCATATTTTATGAACGGATGATGGCTAAACTTATCTCTTGGTAGCTTGAGGCCCAGTGTCTCTATCACCCCAACCAAATTTGAGTCCGGCAACATCTCCGAACGGAAGATGGCCTCGACCGCCTTGCAACGGAAGTCCTTCATCTGTCATCCTATAGCCACTTGGTTCGCACCCTTGTAGCTACTGATATATAAAAGGCCTATGACAATATCGCTCAGGCCCCACTGCTGGAGGCGATGGTGGCCCTCGGCCTCCCACCTGATATCGTAATTGCTGTCCACGCCTTTACTACCGACAAAACTTTAGCCGTCCGCCTATCATATGGCGAGTCGTCAAATTTACCATCAAACTATGGCGTGCCCCAATGCTCAGTACTTGCGCCACTTCTATATAACATTGCATTCCTTCCCCTGGTCTGAGCTCTTGCTGATATACAAGACCTCCTTTCCTTTTAATTTACGCTGACGATGTCACAATGTGGTCAGTCCACCTTATTCCTAGAGATGGAACAAAATGCCTCACAGGGCGGGCTGAATAAACTAGACCGCCCCTCAGGATAGGAGCGACACAGCTTCCGATGGCTGTACAAGCCAAGATCTTGGGACTCCTCATCCACCAGTCCGGCTCAGCCAAGCAGTGGCTTCAAGCGGCACGCAAGACGGCGGCGTCTACAACACACCTCATCCTACGTACCTCTCAACGATGTGGCGGAGCGGGGACTGAAGTAGCCCAACGCCTGGTTAAGTGCTTCCTTCAATCTCGATCGATATACCAAGCTCAATCCCAGCGTCTCACTGCATCTCAGTGGAAAGCTATTGAAATCATCCATAGAGACGTCATTCGCGGCATTACTGGTCTCCCTCGGGGTACCCCTACATGGCTCCTGTGCGAGTATGCGCAACTAAACACTATTGAGCAGCTTGTCACTTAACGAAGAGAAGCTCGCAATTTGAAACATACCACCACTCCTTTGCACGAGGTGCATCCCCGCTGCTCTCCGTACATTGGGGCTCCACCGCCACCTTGGTACTACACTACGATTACTAAGAACAAGCCTGCTACCGTCCGCACGCATCCGTCAGGCTCCGCGCCACCACGAGGGGAGCAGGTCGCGGCCCCGAGCCCGGACGAGTCGGCGATAGATCTCTACGCCGACTGAGCAACGTGCCGACATGGGATCGCTACCACAGTGCATTGCCCATTTCAGCCTTCCATTGACACATCGCCGTTCTACGCCACACAGTCGGATGATCCGCTTATCGCGGAGTTATACGTAATTCAAGACACCATACAAGCACTAACGCGGATGCCCGATGTCACTCGGGTGCGCGTTCACACAGATTGTGTCTCTGCCACCTGACATCTTAAATCAACGCGATCTTTGCTACATATCCGCCATGATATTCATGCCCTGCATCGTACATCTGCTAAAGAAGTCCGGATTCTCTGGACCTCTGGTCACCAGCACGGTACTCACCAGGACAAAGCCCACCAAGTCGCTCGAGCCCCGATTGAACAGCCCCCACCCCCTTGATCCCGCCTCTACTCTAGATGAGCCGGAGGCCTCACTCATCGTGGGCAAGGCCCGCAGAAGGGTAACTACGCGTGCACTCGTTCCCGCGTGCCCACTCCCCCCCTCCGGAGGGCCTGCCCCGGCAGGAGGAGGTCCTCCTCACAAGGATCAGGACGGATTCCGCGGTCACCCCAGCCGTCTTGGCATCCTGGTGCCGGGGCCCCGATGATGCCAGCCCGGCTTGCCCATACTGATCTGCCAGGGCGTCCGCAGTTGTCCTCCTAAACATTCTCTGGAATTGCCTAAAACTTCAGCACCTCCTCCTCCCCCTGACTCAAGTACGAGGCCTCAAGCTGGCCCCTCCTGAGGACCGCTACAAATGACCCAGAGTGAACGCGCATGCCGGGGCCCTCTTAGGTTTTATATCTGGATGCACAAATTGCGCACCTAATCTAAACAATCAAACTCTGCTTGTTGCACGAATAATAAAAAAAACAAAAAAAAACTACATTGATCTTGCCAGCATATAAACCCGAGATGAGGCCGGACAGAAAATGTAACTGCGAAAAACAACACACGACCGTCTTAATATGGCCTCGACGACTAGCAATCTGTACAGACAAATACATTCTATAATAGAAAGGCATGCAATATATAAAATGATTACTGATAGATTGAATCACGTCATTTCAGAGTATATACCTATACTCACAAATGGTGTACTGAAAACGTAATTTTTTTTTTTGCCAAGATCCACAATTGGTGATTTTGGGAGTAGCTAGGTATTCAATAGGAGAAGTCAAACGTCTGTATTTTTGCCCCTGCAACCCACATGGGTGTCTCATGTAAGATAAAAACCCTGAATGAAACATAAAAGATAAAGCAGGCCGTTGGTGAGGTGACAAAGAATATTTTCGATACTCGTCGAGATGGCTGCATGAAACAAGATATGGCGAGATATGAAGAGATAGGCAAACTATTCTCGAAGTTGAACACGTAGCACCCATGAGCATGGTTGGAAATTATTATTCAGTCTAAAACTTTTCCGCACCCATTTTCCACGTACAGTTTGAGGAAGCACAAAACTCCGAATTATGCTTGATTCACCCTCGTCCAGAGGGAAAATATTTTTTTTTCTTCAGTGAAGTAACATTTAGTCCGAAAATATTTCCTTGAAAAGGGTATACTACGCAAGCATATCCAAATGTAAAAAATACTGTAAACTGAAAAAGAGCCACTGAAAAAAATACAGCAAAAATGTATGACCGTTCATAAATAAGGCAGCCTTAACAGCATGTAGTGTAAGATAATACATAACGTCTCTATTAAATGTATATTTATATGAGAAAAATAAACTACTTTATGACGTCAACGACTCTTTCTTTTGGAACTACCTAATCAGCCCACCAGTGTTAGCCCAACATTTGCACAATATTGGATTGATTGGATTCCAATATTGAACCTAGTGTTGGAGCGCAACCGGCTCCAACGTTGAACTAATGATATTTCCGATATTGGGCCAATGCCGATCAGGGGTTACTGTCATTATTCTTGCAATATTGGCATTCCCATTTATCCAACGAAATACAAATATATCTAACCAATATAGCGGCATTATTTTCAATATTGTATATCAGTAGTACTCAAGGATCTCCAATATTGGTGTCCAATGATAGGCAAATATTTTGTATATTAATTGTTATCAAATAATACACCAGGATTTCCGATATTAATATCCAATATTATGCCTCGATTTTCAAGAATGACATTCAAATTCATGCAAACATTTCGGATATTGATATTTAAAGATACGCCACGTTGGTGCAAAAATGTGAACCATTTATATTCCGGCATTTCCAATATTGTAACCCAATCACAAACCAATTTCTCCAATGTAATTATCCAGTTACATACCAGTTTTCTCCTATACTGGCAACCAATGATAAAGCATTTTTAAATTCTTGGTATTCATTATTATCCCAGATTTTATAATCTTATGATTTATTATTAACCGAGCTTTTCTATTATGCTCAGCAAGATAAAATCGACTGCGCCAATAATGGCCACCTTTTTCAGCTGGGATTTGACAGTTGTTGGGCAAAAACATCCTGTATAAATAGCTAATATAAATAATGACGAACGAAGATTTATTGTATCATA
This sequence comes from Ixodes scapularis, assembly GCF_016920785.2. Taxonomy (NCBI): domain Eukaryota; kingdom Metazoa; phylum Arthropoda; class Arachnida; order Ixodida; family Ixodidae; genus Ixodes; species Ixodes scapularis. Next base: position 164,024,710 of record NW_024609857.1, read on the forward strand.
TGTGTTTGTTTTTAAAACAGTCGATGTCGGATTAAATGAAAGTGAAGTCATCTATGTTTGTATTTACCTAAGTGAAATGAAACACATCAAATGTTTTAGTGAATTAAATTCATTTCATCAGTGACATCTCCCTGGGGCAGAACTAATGAATGTAGGGCATTTTTGTCAATTGCAAATCAGCCAAAATAACAGGTATGACAAATTATTATTCATTCGAAGCATCAACCTCCTACTTAGCTACAAATTAGCACCGACTTTTTGAAACGCTGCTGCCTTGGATATTGCCGCGCCCGCAGCTGGCCAAGTAGGCAGCGCGGTCGTGGCGTAATGGTTATCGTGCCAGCCTCCCACGCGAAGAGCCAGGGTTGGATTCCTGGGAGCGACGTGTCTTTTCATTTGCTTTGTTTTGTTTTGTGCTGCATCGGGGCGATGCACTTTTTGAAGGGGAGAGTAATGCCGCGCGCGCAGCTGGCCAAGTAGGAAGTGCGGCCGTGGCCTAATGGTTATCGTGCCTGCCTCCCACGCGAAGAGCCAGGGTTCGATTCCTGGGAGCGGCGTGTGGACGGCAAGCGCGATAACCATTAGGCCACAGCCGCGCTGCCTACTTGGCCAGCTGCGCGCGCGGCATTACTCCCCCCTTTAAAAAGTGCATCGACCCGATGCAACACAAAACAAAAAGGGAACATACGATAACAATAGAGCGTCGCGGGCGTCGATGGCGGCGCAACAGCAGGATCGTACTCTGGGGCGAGACTGACCCTGGCTCGCCACGTGGAGCACCTTTTGAACCGGCGTGGACTTCTGAAACATTTCGGCCTAGAACGTTCGGCGCGTAGTACATTCGGAACTCGGTGAGACGAGGAAGTTCTCGAACTTGCGAGAATGGCAGGTAGAAAGAGTAAATAAAAGACACGTCGCTCCCAGGAATCCAACCTTGGCTGGATGGATGGAGCATTTTGTCGTCCCTTCTTTTTTTTGTAAAAGAAATTTTTTTATGAATTTTGTTATAACAGAACCCTTCCCCCCCTTTTTTTTTAAGTGATTCCATTTCTCTTCGCGTGGGAGGCAAGCACGACAACCGTTAGGCCACGGCCGCGCTGCCTACTTGGCCAGCTGCGCGCGCGGCTGGCCAAGTAGGCCAGCCGCACGCGCAGCTCGGTCCACCCATTGAGAGATAGAGGTTGTGCAGGCACTGCTCGTCGGTCCACCCATTATGGCGCGCAACGCGTTCGTAATGGTCGATCCAGTCTTCGACGTCTTCGTATTGTTCGCCGTGGAACGAAGCAGCCGTCCGCGGTGCGACGGGCAGGTAAACGACAGCGGCGGCGGTCGGGGGCTGCGACGACTGGTGGTCCATATTTGGGCTCGTTGGCTGCCTGGTCTTTGTTGGCAGAAGTCCCTACTCCGGGGGGGGGGGGGGGGGGAGTCTGGTTTGCCCCCCCCCCCCCCCCTTAAAAGAAGTTGGTACTCCGCTGAATGCCAAGATCCTTCAAGATCGTAGGAGCTCTCCCGCGCTAACGCCGCAACGTCCGAAACGACGTTTCTTTAACAGTGTCGAATAACCTCAACATTATCATCGACGGCCACGACGCGACGGCACTCGTCGACACCGGAACAGACTACTCCGTTTTGAGTGGGAGACTCTCTTGTCGCCTTCGAAAAGTTACGACGTCGTGGGACGGACCGCAGATACAAACCGCCGGCGGACATCTCATCACACCTGTCGGCAGGTGCACTGCTCGCGTTGAGATCCACAGTGAAACCTGCCCTTGAAGTTCGTCGTTCTGCAAGACTGTACAAGGGACGTCATTCTCAGAATGGGCTTCTTGTGTGAATACCGCGCCGTCATCTACCTTGCAGAGAACAACTGACGCTTCGGAAACCTGTTCCATCGCCGGAAGATCCCGAAGCGACTTTAGCTGCAGTGCGAGTCCTTACCAGCCACGTAAACCTGCCGCCGCTGTCGAGTGTCTTTGTGCCCGTCGGGACAGAAGAAGCCATCTGCGGTGTAGCACTGTTGGAAGGAAGCGTTCAACTTCTCCTTCGACGACGAATTGGCATTACAAGAGGCATAACCGAGCTCCAGGAAGGGCGTACCATAGCCCTTGCCACCAATTTCCTGCAAAAGCAGCAGCACCTTATAAAGGGTACAGCTGTGGGCTACGCCGAAGAAATTCAGGACTCAGCCGCGATCACCGTGATCTCAGAAGACGCCCCTCCGACGCAGCACAAGAGAACCACGCCGTCAAAGCTCGACATTGACTCGTCTCTCCCAGCCCCACAGCGACGACAGCTGACTGACGTTCTAGCTGAATTCAGTGAGTTCTTCGCCAGATCGTCAAGGCTACGCCAAAGAGCGGTTTCGAAGCATCGAATTGTTGCTGACCATGACGTGCCCCCTATTCATCAGTCGCCGTACCGAGTTTCGGTGAATGAGAGAGAAACCATCCAAAAACAAGTCCAAGAAATGCTTGAGGACGATATTATCTAACCTTCAAGCAGCCCGTAGGCCTCTCCAGTCGTGCTGGTTAAGAAGAAGGACAGAACCCTTAGGTTTTGCGTGTAGTACAGGCGCTTAAACGCTGTTACGAAGAAAGATGTCTATCCGCTTCCCCGCATAGACGACACCCTCGCCCGTTTACGCCACACCCGATACTTTTCGTCGATGAACTTGAAGAGTGACTACTGGCAGATTGAGGTCAATGAACGGGACCGCGAGAAGACTGACTGCCTTTGTCACGCCCGGTGGACTCTGCGAGTTTAAGGTGATGCCCTTAGGACTCTGTACGACGCCGGCGACTTTCCAGCGGGTCATGGATGCCGTGCTAACGGGACTGAAGTCGACAAGGTGATGCCCTTCGGACTATGCACGGCGCCAGCAACCTTCCAACGTGTCACGGACATCGTACTGGCAGGACTGAAGTGGCAGAGCTGCCTCGTCTACCTCGACGACGTCGTACTGTTTTCCGGTGACTTCGACGAGCACCTGCGACGACTCCGATCTGCTCTCCGAGCCACACGGACCACCGGACTCACCCTCAAGCCGTCAAAGTGTCGGTTCGCCTATGACGAACTGAAGTTTCTAGGTCACATTGTTAGTAACGAAGGCGTTCATCCAGACCCAGAGAAGACTCGCGCCGTCACAGCATTTCCACCGCCGACAGACAAAAAGGCCATGCGAAGATTTCTGGTAGTATGTGCCTACTGTCGGAGTTTCGTTCGGGATTTCGCCAGGATTTTCACACCGCTCACAAACCTCACGGACACCGAGAAGTTCGAATGGGTCAAGGAGCAGCAGCAGGCCTTCCACGAGCTGAAGCGACGACTTCCGGCTCCTACAGTTCTTGAACACTTCGATCAGAATGCGGAAACTTAGAATCACACGGACGCAAGTAACGAAGGACTTGGAGCGGTACTGGTTCAAGTGCAAGAAGGCACCAAGCGAGTCATCGCCTACGCGAGTTGGACACTTTCCAAGGTGGAGAGAAATTACTCCACGACTGAAAAAGAGTGTATTGCGGTCATCTGGCCAATCACAAAGTTTCGCCCGTACTTGTACGGAAGCCCGTTCTGCGTAGTCATGGACCACCACTCGCACTGCTGGCTTGCGAACCTCAAGGACCCGTCAGGACGCCTCGCTCGATGGAGTCTTCGACTACAGGAGTTCAACATGACCGTGGTCTACAAATCAGGCCGCAAGCACATCGACGCCGACTGCCTGCCCAGAGCCCCAGTCGAGGCACCTCCCGGCAGCAGCGACGGTGATGACGACGAGTGCTTCCTAGGCGCACTGAACACCGATTACATGGCACGACGTCAACGAGACGATCCTGAGCTGCGCGCCCTAATAGAGCACCTGAAAGGACGCGGGAGTACCATGCCACGTGTTTTCTCACGAACCCTGCCGACCCTCGCCATTCGACAAGGTGTACTCTATAAAGAGAACTTCGGAAACTACAACTCACCATGGCTGGTGGTAATCCCGACCGACCTTCGAGAGCTGTTCTTTCAAGCCTGCCACGACTGCCCGACGTCTGGACACCTTGGCTACGGTCGGACACTGGTCCGTATTCGAGAAAAGTATTACTGGCCCAAGCTCCCCAATACCGTCCACCTATATACTCGATCATGTCACGAGTGCCAGCGACGCAGGCCGGTCTCCTGCAGCCAATTCCTCCGCCTATTGCACCTTTCCACCAGATCGGAATGGCTCTACGTGGCCTTTTCCCGCCGTCAACATCAGGAAACCGTCGGATAATCGTCACCACATATTATCTCACGCGGTACGCTGAAACGAAAACCATTCCTTCAGGGACTGCTGTGGAGGTCGCCAAGTTTTTCATCGAGTCCATCGTCCTCCGGCACGGCGCTCCCGAAGTTGTCATTACAGACCGTAGATCATCGTTCATAGCTCAGCTGACGCAAGAAATTCTTTGTATCAGTAGCACCAGCCACCGTCAAACCACTGCGTACCGTCCACAAACAAATGGACTAACGGAAAGGCGAAACAAAACATCACCGATATAATCTTCATGTACGTCGACGTAAAGCACAAGACGTGGGACGAGGTGTTACCCTACGTGACGTTTGTCTACAATACGGCGGTGCAAGAGACCACTGGAGTAACACCGTTTCAGCTGGCGCACGGCCGAAAAGTAACGACCATGCTCGACGCGATGCTGCCCCACCAACCAGCTGGCGATGGGAGCCACAACGCCTGGGTGGCGGCTCAACGAGCTAAAGAAGTTCGCCAGCTCGCCCAACTCCGGATTCAAGACCAACAACGTAACGACGTTACCCGGTACATCCTTCGGCGGATCGACGTTCGCTTCAAGCCCGGAGACCGTGTGCGGTTCTGGACCCCGATACGACGGCGCAGGCAGAGCAAAAAGCTCCTGAAGCGCAACTTCAGACCCTACAAAGTGCATCACGCCGCCCACCACGACCTGAAGTCGTCCACGTCGTGCGCCTGAAACCTTATTACGCTTGATAGGACTGTGGACCATATGTGTTCCAAATGACTCTTTTGTTTGCCGTTCGGCAAACTAAAGAGCCATTTCGGCATAAGTAGTTTGCCGGCGGGTTCGTGGAAACTTTGATTCTTTGATTCATTGGATTAGGTACGGTTCATTCATCTGCATGTGTTCGTTTATTTCCTCCTCGGAGACCACGTACGATGATGGAAAAGGAAAAGTGCCCATGTTATATATATATATATATATATATATATATATATATAGTAAAAAATACCACCCGACACACACACACACACACACACACACACACACATATATATATATATATATATATATATATATATATATATATATGTGTGTGTGTCGGGTGGTATTTTTTATTCCGAACAGATTTTTGAAAGACGTCGTATTTGGTGCTACGTTAATGCCGTTTTCGCTATCTGTTTCTCGAGCTCGGCGGATACTCGAGGGGCAAACAACGCTTATGGCCTGAATGTCCAACGAGACGGAATGTCCAACGTGCCTGAATATCCAACGAGACGAAAGATCCAACCGAGACGGAATGTCCAACGAGCCTGAATGTCCAACGTGCCTGAATATCCAACGGATATAGAATGAACCTTGCAAAGAATTTAGGAGACATTTCTTTGTTGAATTGTAGGACTACTGATAGTTACGGCGGTGAAAAATGCGTTCGATGAAATGGAGAACCGGACGTTTCGGTGCGGAGATATCGGTACGCGATTATTTCGGTATGTGGTCGCTTCGGCACCGGGCTTTTCAGTACCGGGATTTTTGATGCACGGCTATTTTGGTATGCCGCTGAGTTTGTCCCACTGACGTTACCTCCGTGAAGTCCCCAAAATGAAATTAAAACTATGCTCGTATATTTTGTAGACTTCATAAAATCCCCAAAACAATTAATTTATTGTTCGTCTTATATATCGAAATATAAAGATGATATCTATAATTAAAAAAAAAAGATGTTTAAAAGGTCACACATCCTACAAGATCAAAGACCGAACTCGTTGACCATTGACAACCTAGCTGTCACGCGTTTGATTTTAGAAGGTTGTACCTCTGGAGCGGAAACAAATGTGGGACCCACGAGCGTCCTCAGCCACATCTTGGTTTTAAAAGCGCACAAAAGACGAGGACAGAGCAAGAAACACAAACGACGGACGAGCGCTCGTCCGTCGTTTGTGTTTCTTACTCTGTCCTCGTCTTTTGTGCACTTTTAAAACCAAGATGAATAACTACCAACTAGCCCAACTTTCCACCCTACTGTCCTCAGCCACCGTTTTTCCGTATTGTACGAGTTGCTGTATTTTTCTTATTCGTGTCCCTAGTATTATGATTATTATTAGGTGAAGTCGGTGTAGTATGTGTAATTACTCTAAATTGCAGTTTTTTTTCTTCTTTTTTACATAACGTACGTGAAAGTTTTAGACATTTCTGATTAAACTTCTCGGTCCCCAGAAACAAAAATTCGATCCTCATATCAAAATCAGTGATAGAATACAACGTTCCTTCCATTAAGCCCTTGTGCAGCTAATCTCCTCGATTGGTGAGCTTTTGTCCGGTAATTGTGCGTTGACGCTTATCGCGACGATTAGTTTCGTATGCTTCGGCCACCAAAGCGATTGCTGTCGCAGTGAACCATGTATTAAGCAACAAGTAGGTAACACTAAAAATTATTACAATACTTTTTAAGGGTCGGCTTCCGTCGTTTCTGCCTTTCCTGGTCACGTGGCATGCAGCAATCGCACCGATACGCGCCCAGGTATCATACCAAGGCTGCGATCGGATTTCAACTGGTTCTAACTCTGTCACAGAGCCGCTGCGACAGTGCGACCGTTATTTATTCATATGCGTACATTACAAGTGCACGTATGTCCACGGCATCAGGAGGTCAGCCCCTCGCTCGGTCTTCCCAAATTCCTTAATGCTAGAGTTGCGAGTGAGCATACTCACGAAGAACCCGACTTTTATCATTTTGAATAACCCGGGTACGATTCACTATCGGACCCTTGCCAATCCTAAGAGCTGCATTTGTCATCCTCTCTTTTAAAAAAAAGGTTTCACTGTTGACCCCCACTGTCACCGGCAATTTACACACCCAACCCTAATCAACTCTTTTCGACAACGAGAAAAGAGTCAAAGTACAGGCTAGCTGGTACAGACAGGCTAGACTTGTCTGTTTTTTCTGTTACTTCTGCTCTTCAAAAAAAAACCCCAGTCTCAGGGTAAACAACGAAATGGAAATGGTCGACAGTTCGACAAGCGGGGACTTTCGCCCCATTCTTCATTTGGCGAATCGGGACGAATTGTCCTCTTTCCAGTTGTCCAGAGACCAATGGAATTTCGACGAAGTGACCGGATTCGTGATGCAATACGCTTCCCCTACAAGAATAGAAAGCCACGTGGAACGATCTTTTGTTATATTCACACATGATGCAGGCTATTAGTACATCCGGGTGTGAACCTTCTGCTGCCCGCCGAGATGGATGCGTTCGCTTCCTTTATCAGCAGTCAAGCTCCGACCTACCAAGACGTCATGAACTACCTCGACAAAATGGCGAGCTTTGGAGTGCTTCCAGAAGCCAGTTAAATTACATGGGCTTCTGGAAACCACTATGCATGTCACATGCAAAAAAAAAAAAAGGAAAAAAAATATGCGTACTGTGTGATACTAGTATTATCGCTCTAGTCACTGACATACAAACGTATTGGTAGGGAATGGATGCGTATGTAAACTACAGAGAATTGCACTGTACAGTGAGTAGTTGTCTGTTCCAAAGATAAACGAACCAAAATAAAAATTTCTCAAATTCACACAATTATTCCGCATTTACTCAGGAATTGTCGGGTCACACCAGCCACCACTCCCATGCATTTACAGGCGCGTTAAATGTAAATCTTATTTAAAAAAAAAATATCTTTATTTTTTTTTTTATTAGTGGGAAATTACGCTTGTGGAAACTCTTGATGCCTCGCACCCACAGCTCCCAAAGCTCCTTTTAAAAAAATTAAATATTGACTTTCCGCAAAGTCAGTGGCGCTGGCGGGCGGTCATATGTTTGCGATGCGGATCTCCGTACGTAGCTCATCTATAGATCGAAACGGTCAGGGATGAGGACTGAACTAGAAATTCCTGGGTTCTGAAGCGCGGCTTTTATAGACGTCCCCCAATTGCGATCCACTAGAACACCCGTACATTGCATCCCTATTATATATTTCATATTGGCTGAGCTATATCATCGGAATATTCCAAACATTTGAACTGTTAATATCAAAGGAGCGTTTGGCGTCGTACAATCGACACCTTTAACCGATTGGTACATAGCTGCGCATCGGCACTCAGCTAACTAACCATCAAGCCTTCCTATCGATGAAATTATAATATTTGTGTCTGCTCTGCTTCTTTGTCGGTCCGTCTACGTCGGCTTTTGTGGCACGACATTTTAGTATGATGTAACTACGGCAATGCCTGCAGGGACGCGGACTAAATATACACACAAGTCTGTACTATCGGGGAAAAATGAAATGCGAACAGAGGAGCGCGTGGCTCGCGGTACAGGCTGCGCCGCCTGGAAGTGAGCCTAGGAGCGAGGGTGCGTGGCCTACTCCGACGCGTTCACGCCTCTCGATTGGCGCTCCCCCACCTTCGGCAGTGCGCCCCTCAGTGCGCTGAAAGCTGTCACCGCTATCTTTGCCTGCTCGGCGAGTGCGGCGAGCTTCTTTGCGCTGCACGCGCTGAGCCAGCAAAGATAGCGGTGATAGCTTTCAGCGCACTAAGAGGTGCACTGCTGAAGCTTGGGGAGCGCAGAGGGAAGGGCGTGAACACGTCGGAGTAGGCCACGCACCCTCGCTCCTAGGCTCACTTCCAGGCGGCGCAGCCTGTACCGCGAGCCACGCGCTCCTCTGTTCGCATTTCGTTTTTCCCCGATAGTACATTTAAGAGGGCAAATCATTCTAGCACGTGACAGGCGAGATGGAATGTCCAACGTGCCTGAATGTCCAACGAGACGAAAGATCCAACCGAGACGGAATGTCCAACGAGCCTGAATGTCCATCGAGACGAAAGATCCAACCGAGACGGAATGTCCAACGAGCCTGAATGTCCAACGAGACGGAAGATCCAACCAAGACGGAATGTCCAACGAGCCTGAATGTCCAACGTGCCTGAATATCCATTATTGGATCTTTCGTCTCGTTGGACATTCAGGCTCGTTGGACATTCCGTCTCGTAATCGGCAAACAACCGTCACAGTGTGGTGAGTAAATAACTAAGCTCGTTAATTAACTTTATAATTAGTGCAAATAAACTTATGGTTCCAATTAGAAACTTACTGAGCGTAATCGAAAACCGCTAAATCAACTCTTTTTAGAACGACTTGAAGTTTGTGGGAAACTTGGGTGCGCGCCAAAGTTACCACTCGTGAA